>NC_069500.1:185786994-186386994 GCF_027579735.1 Bombina bombina
TTGGCCAGATGTGGTGACTAACCTTTCCATTTTTGCTTTTAAATCTTAGCTGAGAGCTTGTAAGTGATTCCTTGGTTTTCTCTGTGTGTTGCATTAATTTGTTTTGTAATTTTCCCTATCGTTCTTGCACTTAGACCTGTCTGGGGTTAACTGCTTGTGGCTCTGGGGACAGCACAGCTTCCTGTGAGTGCCAGTGGCACCCAGGGCTGAGCATGTTGTAGGGTCATGGGATGTGTACCCGGTCCGGTATGAGAGTGCAGTTCCCTTCCGTGTTTTGTATATGTCTAGGGTGATTACATATTCCTGTGCACCCTTCCCTTGTTTTCAGTTTGTTTGGATTTGAAAGCTTGCATTGTGTGGCTGTTTTAGGGTCTCAGGTATTGGAAAGGACCTTGACGTGGTACCTGAACTTGTCCCATTTGGCCAGATGCGGTGACTAACCTTTCCATTTTTGCTTTTAAATCTTAGCTGAGAGCTTGTAAGTGAGTGCTGGGTTTTCTCTGTGTGTTGTATATATATATGTATATATATATATATATATATATATATATATATATATATATATATATACTGTATATATACAGGGAGTGCAGAATTATTAGGCAAGTTGTATTTTTGAGGATTAATTTTATTATTGAACAACAACCATGTTCTCAATGAACCCAAAAAACTCATTAATATCAAAGCTGAATATTTTTGGAAGTAGTTTTTAGTTTGTTTTTAGTTATAGCTATTTTAGGGGGATATCTGTGTGTGCAGGTGACTATTACTGTGCATAATTATTAGGCAACTTAACAAAAAACAAATATATACCCATTTCAAATATTTATTTTTACCAGTGAAACCAATATAACATCTCAACATTCACAAATATACATTTCTGACATTCAAAAACAAAACAAAAACAAATCAGTGACCAATATAGCCACCTTTCTTTGCAAGGACACTCAAAAGCCTGCCATCCATGGATTCTGTCAGTGTTTTGATCTGTTCACCATCAACATTGCGTGCAGCAGCAACCACAGCCTCCCAGACACTGTTCAGAGAGGTGTACTGTTTTCCCTCCTTGTAAATCTCACATTTGATGATGGACCACAGGTTCTCAATGGGGTTCAGATCAGGTGAACAAGGAGGCCATGTCATTAGATTTTCTTCTTTTATACCCTTTCTTGCCAGCCACGCTGTGGAGTACTTGCACGCGTGTGATGGAGCATTGTCCTGCATGAAAATCATGTTTTTCTTGAAGGATGCAGACTTCTTCCTGTACCACTGCTTGAGGAAGGTGTCTTCCAGAAACTGGCAGTAGGACTGGGAGTTGAGCTTGACTCCATCCTCAACCCGAAAAGGCCCCACAAGCTCATCTTTGATGATACCAGCCCAAACCAGTACTCCACCTCCACCTTGCTGGCGTCTGAGTCGGACTGGAGCTCTCTGCCCTTTACCAATCCAGCCACGGGCCCATCCATCTGGCCCATCAAGACTCACTCTCATTTCATCAGTCCATAAAACCTTAGAAAAATCAGTCTTGAGATATTTCTTGGCCCAGTCTTGACGTTTCAGCTTGTGTGTCTTGTTCAGTGGTGGTCGTCTTTCAGCCTTTCTTACCTTGGCCATGTCTCTGAGTATTGCACACCTTGTGCTTTTGGGCACTCCAGTGATGTTGCAGCTCTGAAATATGGCCAAACTGGTGGCAAGTGGCATCTTGGCAGCTGCACGCTTGACTTTTCTCAGTTCATGGGCAGTTATTTTGCGCCTTGGTTTTTCCACACGCTTCTTGAGACCCTGTTGACTATTTTGAATGAAACGCTTGATTGTTCGATGATCACGCTTCAGAAGCTTTGCAATTTTAAGAGTGCTGCATCCATCTGCAAGATATCTCACTATTTTTGACTTTTCTGAGCCTGTCAAGTCCTTCTTTTGACCCATTTTGCCAAAGGAAAGTAAGTTGCCTAATAATTATGCACACCTGATATAGGGTGTTGATGTCATTAGACCACACCCCTTCTCATTACAGAGATGCACATCACCTAATATGCTTAATTGGTAGTAGGCTTTCGAGCCTATACAGCTTGGAGTAAGACAACATGCATAAAGAGGATGATGTGGTCAAAATACTCATTTGCCTAATAATTCTGCACTCCCTGTATTTATAAACACACCAATACACACACACACACACACATATATATATATATATATATATATAAAACATAATATGAAGGTTATATACTACTGCAGAAGTTAGATGGACAGGATAACATGTTCTATATTGAAAGCTCTTAAACTCGTTATATAGTATTTATGATTTTGTTCTTATCTGCTTTGCTAGTGACATCACAAAGTTATCACAGCTGCTCGGCACAGAAGGCACACATTAAAAGTTGATGGCGTGATAAAATGTAATATTGAACTTCAAGAGAAAAAAAATGTTCTGTTAATGCCATTCATGGGAAAGTGTTAGGGAGTATAAAAAATACGTCTGCCAAATGAGGAAATTTAACAGTGCAGGAAGATACTATCTGTAACTGGCGAGTGTGAGATTTGCGCACAATTGTGGACAAGCTCGGAAAAAACTCTGCAAAAAAAATAACATCTTAGGCAGATAACTTTTCTATAATGTTCCATCTGTATGGTTGAAGAACTAATTTATAGCAGTAATACAATTTATTTCATTATTTGTATTTGATAATTTAGCTAAATCAAATAGATAGTCTCTACATTCTGTCCAAGATATACTCAATCTATTTTATCTGTATGGTTGGAAAGGCTATCTGCTGGCAAGCCTATTAATAGACACAATGCTGCTGTAATTTCTAAGTTTGACGTAAGCTTAATTACATTTTCTAGATCCCTGACAAGAAATAGCAAATAAAAGCAACTCCATCCAAAACAAACCGCTGTACCAAGTTATTTTTCACATAAAATACCAATCACACCCCTCCTTATAATAGCCTTAAAAAAACAAGTTATCAATAAAATAATTGGAATTTTAAGTATTTAAATATTTACTTTTAAAAAAGAGATTGTTAAACAAATGAATTTTTCCAGATAGCCAATGTTTTCATCTTTGCTTCCGAAATAATTTTCTAAAACTCAATATATGAATTATGAAAGATAAAATATAGACTAGAATATACTCGGTAAGAGGAATAAATACACACATTAATTGGAAGTGCATTTGCATTTATTTTTTCATTTTGTGTCCACATTAGAAATGACATACTCTAATATTCATCAGATAATGTAATTTTTGCACTTCTGGCTGTGGAACTCTATGGGACAGATTGCAAGTGGTGTGCTAATGAGAGAGCAGGACGTGATAAACAGTCTGAAACACATAAATTAAACTATTACATACATACGTACACTTTGTAATAAAATGTATAATTTTAATGAAACAGATTTAAAAGGGTTAAAAGGAATATGGTATATGGCAAAGTGTTTGATTGGAAAGGGCTCCAATGTGTCTGTGTGTAAGTATATATATATATATATATATATATATATATATATATATATATATACACATATGTCTAAATATGAATGTGTATATACAATATCTCACAAAAGTGAGTACATCCCTCACATTTTTGTAAATATTTTATTATATCTTTTTATGTGATAACACTGAAGAAATGACACTTTGCTACAATGTAAAGTAGTGAATGTACAGCCTGTATAATAGTGTAAATTTGCTGTCCCCTCAAAATAACTCAACACACAACCATTACTGTCTAAACCGTTGGCAACAAAAGTGAGTACAATGTCCAAATTGGGCCCAATTAGCCATTTTCCCTCCCCGGTGTCATGTGACTTATTCGTGTAACAAGGTCTCAAGTGTGAATGGGGAGCATGTGTGTTAAATTTGGTGTTATCGCTCTCACACTCTCTCATACTGGTCAGTAGAAGTTCAACATGGCCCCTCATGGCAAAGAACTCTCTGAGGATCTGAAAAAAAGAATTGTTGCTTTACATAAAGATGGCCTAGGCTATAAGAAGATTGCCAAGACCCTGAAACTGAGCTGCAGCATGGTGGGCAAGACCATACAGCAGTTTCACAGGACAGGTTTAATTTAAAACAGGCATCACCATGGTCAAAGAAGTTGAGTGCACATGCTCAGCGTCATATCTAGAGGTTGTCTTTGGGAAATAGACGTATGAATGCTGCCAGCATTGCTGCAGAGGTTGAGGGGGTGGGGGGTCAGCCTGTCAGTGCTCAGATCATACACCGCACACTGCATCAAATTGGTCTGCTCTGCATGGCTGTCGTCCCAGAAGGAAGCCTCTTCTAAAGATGATGCACAAGAAAGCTCACAAACAGTTTGCTGAGGACAAGCAGACTAAGGACATAATTTACTGGAACCATGTCCTGTGGTCCGATGAGACCAAGATAAACTTATTTGGTTCAGATGGTGTCAAGCGTGTGTGGCGGCAACCAGGTGAGGAGTACAAAGACAAGTATGTCTTGCCTACAGTCAAGCATGGTGGTGGGAGTGTCATGGTCTGGGCCTGCATGAGTGCTGCTGGCACTGGGGAGCTACAGTTCATTGAGGGAACCATGAATGCCAACATGCACTGTGACATACTGAAGCAGAGCATGATCTCCTCCCTTTGGAGACTGGGCCGCAGGGCAGTATTCCAACATGATAACAACACCTCCCAGATGACCACTGCCTTGCTAAAGAAGCTGAGGGTAAAGGTGATGGACTGACCAAGCATGTCTCCAGACCTAAACCCTATTGAGTGTCTGTGGGGCATCCTCAAACAGAAGGTGGAGGAGCGCAAGGTCTCTAACATCCACCAGCTTTGTGATGTCATCATGGAGGAGTGGAAGAGGACTCCAGTGGCAACCTGTGAAGCTCTGGTGAACTCCATGCCCAAGAGGTTTAAGGCAGTGCTGGAAAATAATGGTGGCCACACAAATATTGACACTTTTGGCCAAATTTGGACATTGCCACTTAGGGGTGTACTCACTTTTGTTGCCAAAGGTTTAGACATTAATAGCTGTGTGTTGAGTTATTTTGAGGGGACAGCAAATTTACACTGTTATACAGTCTGTATATTCACTACTTTACATTGTAGCAAAGTGTCATTTCTTTAGTGTTGTCACATGAAAATATATAATAAAATATTTACAAAAATGTGAGGGGTGTACTCTCTTTTGTGAGATACTGTATGTATGTATGTATGTATGTATATATATATATATATATATATATATATACACACACAATTTGAACAGCCAATAGGATTTCAGTAGCTCTCATCCTATTGGCTGTTTTGAACAGCCAATAGGATTTCAGAAGCTCTCATCCTATTGGCTGAGTTGAACAGCCAATAGGATTTCAGAAGCTCTCATCCTATTGGCTAAATTTAATTTGAAGAATCAAATCAGCCAATAGGAATGCAAGGGATGCCATTTTGAAACGGCTACCTTTCATTCAACTTCAGTGTACGGCGGTGACCGAATGAAGAGGACGCTCCGCACAGGATGGGATCAGCTTCCAGGATGGCTCCGCTCCACGCCACCGGGATGAAGATAGAAGACGCCCCCGGGATGGATGAAGACCTCACCGCCTGGATGAAGACCTTGCCACCTGTATGAAGACTTCTCGCCGCCTGGATGTCCGGACTTCAGAAACCGTGAGTAGATCTTCTGGGATTAGTGTTAGTTTTTTTTTATTTTTTGGGGTGTTTTTTTTTTAGATTAGGGATGGGCACTTGAAAAAGAGCTAAATGCCCTTTTAAGGGCAATGCCCATACAAATGCCCCTTTAGGGGCAATGAGTAGCTTAGGTTTTTTATTTTGGGGAGTTGGTTGGGTGGGGGTTTTTACTATTGGGGGGACTTTGTATTTTTTACAAGTGAAAAAGCTGATTTCTTTAGGGCAATGCCCTACAAAGGAACTTTTAAAGGCTATTGGTAGTTTATTGTAGGCTAGGGGGTGTTTTTATTTTGGGGGGGCTTTTTTTTTTATAGGGCTATTAGATTAGGTGTAATTGTTTTTATTTTTGATAATTTTGTTTATTTTTTTTGTAATCTTAGTGTTTTTTATTTTTCCTGATTTTATTGTTTATTATTTTTGGTAAACTTAGGTTTTTAAAAAAATTTCTTACGATTTTTTTTTTTTTTTTAAGTTGTAATTTAGGGGCGCAATCCGATATACGGCGTAGTTTGCGGCACAAGCGAGGGGACGCGCGTTGCCCGCAGTTTCAGCTTGCAACTCGAGCTATCCAATATACGGCGCCGTCAGATGCTAAAGTGCCGTAAATCGGATAAACCAGCGATGTCCAGAAATCTGCGTAAGCACAAATTTCTGGAGTCGCCAGTAATTTACGGCACGTTAGAAACTGCCGGCGCCTACAAAACCTGACTAAAGTATGAAATCACCCGCACTGTCTAACATGCCTCCCAAACATAGCCCGACACATCTAACCCTCTATCCGCTATCCCCCCTCACTATCCTAACAATAAAAAATTTATTAACCCCTAAACCGCCGCTCCCGGACCCCGCCGCCAGCTATATTAAATCTATAACCCAATAAAGTGAGCCCCTAACACCGCCGCCATCTACCTTACCTATCCCCTAAAGTGAGCCCCTACCCACCGCCATCTATTTTAAAATTATTAACCCCTAATTTAATCCCCCTACCCCGCCACCATCTATATTAAATTATTTAACCCCTAAAATACTAAACTATCCCTACCACTAAAACTAAATCTAACACTACAAATAGCCCTGAAAAGGGCTTTTTGCGTGGCATTACCCCAAAGTAAACTGCTCTTTTGCCAGCCCTTAAAAGGGCTTTGTCACAAAGTAATCAGCTCTTTTGCCTACAATCTAAATCCCCCTACACCGCTGCCACCTATAATAAATGTATTAACCCCTAATCTAATCCCCCTACACCGCCGCCACCTATATTAAACACATTAACCCCTAATCTAATCCCCCTACACCGCCGCCACCTATATTAATTCTAATTATATTAGGGTTAATATAGTTAATATAATTATTATATTATATATATTAACTATATTAACCCTAATTATATTAGGGTTAATATAGTTAATATTGTTATTATATTATATATATATATTAAGTATAATAACCCTATCTAACTCTAACATCCCTAACTAAACTCTTATTAAAATAAATCTAATATTAATATTATTAATGAAAATATTCCTATTTAAATCTAAATACTTACCTATAAAATAAACCCTAAGATAGCTACAATATAATTAATAATTACATTGTAGCTATTTTAGGGTTTATATTTATTTTACAGGTAACTTGGTATTTATTTTAACTAGGTACAATAGCTATTAAATAGTTAATAACTATTTAATAGCTACCTAGTTAAAATAATTACCAATTTACCTGTAAAATAAATCCTAACCTAAGTTAAAAATACACCTACACTATCAATAAATTAAATAAACTACAAATATCTAAACTAAAATACAATTAAATAAACTAAACTAAATTACAAAAAAAACCCCACTAAATTACAAAAAAATAAAAAAATTACAAGATTTTTAAGCTAATTACACCTATTCTAAGCCCCCTAATAAAATAATAAAGCCCCCCAAAATAAAAAAAATTCCCTGCCCTATTCAAAATGAAAAAAGTTCAAAGCTCTTTTACCTTACCAGCCCTTAAAAGGGCCTTTTGCGGGGCATGCCCCAAAGAAAACTGCTCTTTTGCCTGAAAAAAAAAAACACAATACCACCCTCCAACATTACAACCCACCACCCACATACCCCTAACACTACCCCCCTGAAGATCTCCCTACCTTGTCTTCACCCAACCGGGCGATGTCTTTATCCAAGCGGCAACAAAGTCTTCTTCCATCCGGCGGCATCTTCCATCAAGCGGCATCTTCAATCTTCTTTCTTCGCTCCTCCGACGCGGAGCATCCATCCCGGCCGACGACTGAACGACGAATGAGGTACCTTTAAATGACGTCATCCAAGATGGCGTCCTTCGAATTCCGATTGGCTGATAGGATTCTATCAGCCAATTGGAATTAAGGTAGAAAAATCTGATTGGCTGATTGAATCAGCCAATCAGATTCAAGTTCAATCCGATTGGCTGAACCAATCAGCCAATCAGATTGAGCTCGCATTCTATTGGCTGTTCCGATCAGCCAATAGAATGCGAGCTCAATCTGATTGGCTGATTCAATCAGCCAATCAGATTTTTCCTACCTTAATTCCGATTGGCTGATAGAATCCTATCAGCCAATCGGAATTCGACGGACGCCATCTTGGATGACGTCATTTAAAGGTACCTCATTCGTCGTTCAGTCATCGGCCGGGATGGTTGCTCCGCGTCGGAGGATGAAGAAAGATGATTGAAGATGCCGCTTGATGGAAGATGCTGCCGGATGGAAGAAGACTTTGCTGCCGCTTGGATAAAGACATAGCCGGGATCGGATGAGGAGTTCGGCCCGGTTGGGTGAAGACAAGGTAGGGAGATCTTCAGGGGGGGTAGTGTTAGGTTTATTTAAGGGGGGTTTGGGTGGGTTTAGAATAGGGGTATGTGGGTGGTGGGTTGTAATGCTGGGAGGGGGTGTTGTGTTCTTTTTTTTTACAGGCAAAAGAGCTGTTAACTTGGGGTAAATACCCCGCGAAAAGCCCTTTTAAGGGCTGGTACAGAGCTGTGTATTTTATAATTTAGAATAGGGTAGGGAATTTTTTATTTTGGGGGGCTTTATTATTTTATTAGGGGGCTTAGAATAGGTGTAATTAGCTTAAAATTGCTGTAATCTTTTTTTTGTTTGTAATTTAGTGGGGTTTTTTTTGTAATTTAGTTTAGTTTATTTAATTGTATTTTTAGATAGATATTTGTAGTTTATTTAATTTATTGATAGTGTAGGTGTAATTGTAACTTAGGTTAGGATTTATTTTACAGGTAATTGGGTAATTATTTTAACTAGGTAGCTATTAAATAGTTAATAACTATTTAATAGCTGTTATACCTATTTAAAATAATTAACAATTTACCTGTAAAATAAATATAAACCCTAACATAGCTACAATGTAATTATTAATTATATTGTAGCTATCTTAGGGTTTATTTTATAGGTAAGTATTTAGATTTAAATAGGAATATTTTAGTTTATAATATGAATTAGATTTATTTAATAAGAATTTAGTTAGGGGTGTTAGGGTTAGATAGAGTTAATATAGTTAATATAAATACTATAGTCACTATATTAACTATATTAACCCTAATATAATTAGGGTTAATATATATAATGTAATAACTATATTAACTATAATATACTTAGGGTTAATATAGATAATATAGCTGGTGGCGGGGTAGGTAGATTAAATTAGGGGTTAATAATTTTAATATAGATGGCGGCGGTGTAAGGGGCTTACATTAGGGGTTAATACTATTAATATAGGTGGCAGCGGTGTAGGGAGGGCAGGTTATAGGGCAAAAGAGCTGTTTACTTTGGTGCAAAGCCCCGCAAAAGGCCCTTTTAAGGGCTGGTAATAGAGCTTATTACTTTAGGGATATTAGATTAGGGGTTAATAATATTAATATAGCTGGCGGCGGTATAGGGGGATTAGATTAGGGGTTAATCATTTTTATATAGGTGGCGGCGGTGTAAGGGGTCAGATTAGGGGATAGATAAGGTAGATGGCGGCGGTGTAAGGGGTTCACATTAGGGGGTAGATCAGGTAGATGGCGGTGGTTTTAGGGGTTCACATTAGGGGATAGATCAGTTAGATGGTGGCGGTTTTAGGGGCTCACAGTAGGGGATTAGTTTATGTAGATGGCGGCGGGGTCCGGGAGCGGCGGTTTAGGGGTTAAACACTTTATTAGGGATTGCGGCGGGGGATAGCGGTTGACAGGTAGATAGACATTGCGCATGCGTTAGGTGTTAGTTTTTATTTTGCAGTTCGCGGTTGACAGGTAGATAGATATTGCGCATGCGTTAGGTTTTATTTTGCAGGTAGTTCAGGTAGTTACGGGGCTCCGATAGTCAGCGTAAGGCTTCTTACGGCTGCTTTTTGTGGCGAGGTGAAAATGGAGTAAGATTTCTCCATTTTCGCCACCTAAGTCCTTATGCTGTATATTGGATACCAAACTGCGCTGGTTTGGTATACCTGCCTATGGCCCAAAAAACTACGGCGACGGCAGAAATATATGGGCGTAACTTCTAGGTTACGCCGTATATAGGATACCAAACCAGCGCAAATTTCAGCGTCGCCGGCATTTGCGGGCGAAGCTGCATATCGGATCGGGCCCTAGATTTTTTATTTTTTTCGTAGTATTAGGTTTTTTTAAATTTGTAATTTAGATATTTTAATTGGTAGTTTTTTTATTTTATTAGAATAGTTATGTTAGGTTAATTTATAGTTAATTGTTAGGTTTATTTTTATTTCACAGTTATGTTTTTATTAATTTAAATAGAGTTATGTTGTAATTTTAATTTAAAGTTAGGGGGGTGTTAGGTTCAGGGGTTAATAGTTTAATTTGGTGTTTTGCGATGTGGGGGGCTGGCTGTTTAGAGATTAATAAGCTTATTTAGTGGCGGAGATGTGGGATGCCGGATGTTTAAGGGTTAATAACTGTATTTAATGGGGCGATGTCGGGGAGCGGCGGAATAGGGGTTAATAACTTTATTATAGTGACGGCGATGTCGGGGAGCGGCGGAATAGGGGTTAATATAATTAAATAGTGTTGGTGATGTAGGTGGGCAGCAGATTAGGGGTTAATAGGTTTAATATAGTGTTTGCGATGTGGGAGGGTGGCGGTTTAGGGGTTAATAGGCAGTTTATGGGTGTTAGTGTACTTTGTAACACTTTAGTTATGAGTTTTGTGAAACATTTTTATTACACAAAATCTATAACTACTGCTCTCAGATGGCGGTATGGATCGTGTCGGTATAGGCTGTAACGCAAGCATTTTAGCCTCACTGCACAACCTGTAATACTGGCACTATGCAAATCCCACACAAAAACGTAATTTTATTGAGTGCGGGATGGACATTGCGTTACAGGCTAAAATGCTTGCGGTTTCGCTATACCGACATGACTCCCAATAGTGCGTTCCTGCTTTTATGCTGAAATTGCCATTTTTTTTGCGTTAAAAGCTGCAACACAAAACTTGCAATCAAGGTGAATATTAGAAGTGTATATGACCCTTGCTTACAATATGAAAAGTGTGTATGACTCTTGCTTACAATATGAGAAGCATTTATGGCCCTTGCTTACAATATGAGAAGCGTGTATGACCCTTGCTTACAATATGAGAAGCGTGTATGACCCCTGCTTACAATATGAGAAGTGTGTATGACCCCTGCTTACAATATGAGAAGTGTGTATGACCCCTGCTTACAATATGAGAAGCCTGTATGACCCTTGCTTACAATATGAGAAGTGTGTATGACCCCTGCTTACAATATGAGAAGTGTGTATGACCCCTGCTTACAATATGAGAAGTGTGTATGACCCCTGCTTACAATATGAGAAGTGTGTATGACCTCTATTTACAATATGAGAAGCGTGTATGACCCCTGCTTACAATATGAGAAGAGTGACTTATATCTTTGAATGTTATACATTTTTACAGCAATGCATATAAACTATCCTGGTTGTTACCTGATTCAGGTGCAGGGGACAAGCGATCAGCAATTTAACCCCCTTGCAAACTCCATGATACGCTGTGTATAGATTTTATTTATTCAACAATATTAAAACGCACCAATGATAAGAGTGAATATTTCCAAGGCGGGTTCCCTGTAAGGAGATTCTTGTGTATACAGAAGTGTGGCAACATTTAAACTAACACACAATATACATTGTAACAAATTATTGTACTAAGTTTGAGCACCAATTAGTTTATTCGATTTGTTTGTAATACTATCCGGACAAATCAATATATATAAGTGTGATTATTTTTTTTTTATTGCTCATTCTGGGTAATTGTTTTGTTTTTGCTTGATGCTAAAGCTCAAATAAGATATAAACATCAAAACGTTAACCCTCTGCAGTATAATTTCATTGCTACCATCGGCTATACTTTATTAAAGAGACATACAAAAATTGCTGTGTGAGGTTGCAATTAAAATTTGCAAAAAATGTGCATTTTGTACCAATAAATTACTCATCTGAGTTTAAGCTAGTTTTAAACAGTGTGTGTGTGTGCGTGAGTACTAGTCCAGCCGGACTAATTATTCTTCTTTTTTCCTCAATAAAGTTTAGTGTAAATGTGTGTGTCTGAGATAACTTGTATCTATTAATATATCCCTTCACTTGTTGCACAATCCTAACTTTAATGGGTTTTCTGTCATAAACTGTCTCAGAGACAGGCAGTCTTTTTCTTTTGTTTTGCAAAACTCTTTGCATCCTTTTGTACATCAATATGAGAAGCTTGTATGACTTCTGTTTACAATATGAGAAGCGTGTATGACCCCTGCTTACAATATGAGAAGCGTGTATGACCTCTGCTTACAATATGAGAAGCGTGCATGACCTCTGCTTACAATATGAGAAGCGTGCATGACCTCTGCTTACAATATGAGAAGCGTGTATGACCTCTGCTTACAATATGAGAAGCGTGTATGACCTCTGCTTACAATATGAGAAGCCTGTATGACCTCTTCTTACAATATGAGAAGCGTGTATGACCTCTTCTTACAATATGAGAAGCATGTATGACCTCTGCTTACAATATGAGAAGCCTGTATGACCTCTGCTTACAATATGAGAAGCGTGTATGACCTCTTCTTACAATGTGAGAAGCGTGGATGACCTCTTCTTACAATATGAGAAGCGTGTATGACCTCTTCTTACAATGTGAGAAGCGTGTATGACCTCTTCTTACAATATGAGAAGTGTGTATGACCTCTGCTTACAATATGAGAAATGTGTATGACCTCTGCTTACAATATGAGAAGCATGTATGACCCCTGCTTACAATATAAGAAGTGTGTATGACCTCTTACAATATAAGAAGTGTATATGACCCCTGCTTACAATATGAGAAGCGTGTATGACCTCTGCTTACAATATGAGAAGCGTGTATGACCCCTGCTTACAATATGAGAAGCGTGTATGACCCCTGCTTACAATATGAGAAGTGTGTATGACCCCTGCTTACAATTTGAGAAGTGTGTATGACCTCTGTTAACAATATGAGAAGCGTGTATGACCTCTGCTTACAATATGAGAAGCGTGTATGACCCCCTGCTTACAATATGAGAAGTGTGTTTGACCTCTGTTTACAATATGAGAAGTGTGTATGACCTCTGCTTACAATATGAGAAGTGTGTATGACCTCTTACAATATGAGAAGCGTGTATGACCCCTGCTTACAATATGAGAAGCGTGTATGACCCCTGCTTACAATATGAGAAACGTGTATGATCCCTGCTTACAATATGAGAAGTGTATATGACCTCTTCTTGAAATATGAGAAACTTATATGGCCCTTGCTAACAATGGGCTCGATTACAGTAACATGCATGGAAAAAGGGCTACAATGTAACGTAGTGAGTGTACAGCCTGTATAACAGTGTAAATTTGCTGTCCTCTCAAAATAACTCAACAAACAGCCATTAATAACCGTTGGCAACAAAGGTCAGAACACCCTTAAGTGGAAATGTCCAAATTGGGCCCAATTAGCCATTTTCTCTCACCGGTGTCATGTGACTCGCTAGTGTTACAAGGTCTCAGGTGTGAATGGAGAGCAGGTGTGTTAAATTTGGTGTTATCGCTCTCACACTCTCTCATACTGGTCACTGGAAGTTAAATATGGCACCTCATGGCAAGAACTCTCTGAGGATCTGAAAAAAAGAATTGTTGCTCTACATAAAGATGGCCTAGGCTATAAGAAGATTGCCAAGACCCTGAAACTGAGCTGCAGCACAGTGGGCAAGACCATACAGCGTTTTCACAGGACAGGTTCCAATCAGTACAGAATGTCCAAATTAGGCCCAAAGTGTCAATATTTTGTGTGGCCATGATTATTTTCCAGCACTGCCTTAACCCTTTTGGGCATGGAGTTCACCAGAGCTTCCCAGGTTGCCACTGGAGTCCTCTTCTACTTTTCTATGACGACATCACGGAGCTGGTGGATGTTAAAGACCTTGCACTCCCCCACCTTCCATTTGAAGATGCCCCACAGATGCTCAATAGGGTTTAAGTCTGGAGACATGCTTGGCCAGTCCAGCACCTTTACCCTCAGCTTCTTTAGCAAGGTAGTGGTCGTCTTGGAGGTGTGTTTGGGGTCGTTATGTTGGAATACTGCCCTGCGGCCCAGTCTCCGAAGGGAGGGTATCATGCTCTGCTTCAGTATGTCACAGTACATGTTGGCATTCATGGTTCCCTCAATAAACTGTAGCTCACCAGTGCCAGCAGCACTCATGCAGGCCCAGACCATGACATTCCTACCACCATGCTTGACTGTAGGCAAGACACACTTGTCTTTGTACTCCTCACCTGGTTGCCGCCACACACGCTTGACACCATCTGAACCAAATAAGTTTATCTTGGTCTCATCTGACCACAGGACATGATTCCAGTAATCCATGTCCTTAGTCTGCTTGTCTTCAGCAAACTGTTTGCAGGCTTTCTTGTGCATCATCTTTAGAAGAGGCTTCCTTCTGGAATGACAGCCATGCAGACCAATTTGATGCAGTGTGTGGCGTATGGTCTGAGCACTGATAGGCTGACCCCCCACGCCTTCAACCTCTGCAGCAATGCTGGCAGCACTCATATGTCTATTTCCCAAAGACAACCTCTGGATATGATGCTGAGCAAGTGCGCTCAACTTCTTGACAGTTTCAGGGTCTTGGCAATCTTCTTATGTAGAGCAACAAATCTTTTTTTCAGATCCTCAGAGAGTTCTTTGCCATGAGGTGCCATATTGAACTTCCGGGGACAAGTATGAGAGAGTGTGAGAGCAATAACACCAAATTTAACACATCTGCTCCCCATTCATGCCAGAGACCTTGTAATACTAATGAGTCACATGACACCGGGGAGGGAAAATGGCTTATTGGGCCCAATTTGGACATTTCCACTTAGGGGTGTACTCACTTTTGTTGCCAATGGTTTAGACATTAATGGCTGTGTGTTGAGTTATTTTGAGGGGGCAGCAAATTTACACTGTTATACAGGCTGTACACTCACTACTTTACATTGTAGCAAAGTGTCATTTCTTTTTTTTTTTTTTTTATAATTATTTTTATTAGTAGTTTAACATACTTATACAGACTTGTAAATTGTTATGCATCAAAAAACAAAACAAGAAAAAAAAAGGAAAGACAACATTTAGGCATGTACAATTTCAATATTGCTTACAATCGCTTTAGCCTCTTTTTCACAAAATAAATTATCTACGATAGAGGTGACATAAACAGTATAAAGAAAAAGAAAAAGAGAGGGTTAACTTCTTTTACCTAAATCATAACCATTCCTCTCTAAGTCTGCTTTCCATTATATACAAAGTATTTTCAAACCTTGAGATAAGATCCCTTTGGGTGTCTCTATCCTGTGTCTTAATCCAGAATTTCCATTTTTCAAAGAACCTACTAACATTTATTTCAACATTAGTCCATATATCATTTTGCTCAATCAAAAATTGTTTCTGTACACTACTTTTTAATGTTTTAAGTGAAGGTGCTCGTTCGCTCTTCCATTCTTTTAAAACTAAATTTCTGCTTAATATAATGAGCATTGAAAAAAATGTTTTACAGTGTAAGGCTTCTGCCTTCTTAAAACTTAAAAATATAACATGTTCCGCCTGTAGAACCATCTGGAAATTACAAATTTTATTGCCCCAAAATGAAACCATTCTCCAAAATCTTTGTAGTTTTGGACATTCCCATAGGCAATGAACTAGGTTGGCCTTGTCCTTTTTACATTTCTCACATTTATATTTATACTGCTCTTTCCCCCATTTAAACATTACTTCTGGGGTTATATAAGTCATCCATATTATTTTAATATGCTGTTCACGCAAGGACATTGCTAATGTCGCTCTTTCTACTGCCTTTGTGCTTTTTAAAATAATATCTGATGTCAGATTGGGGAAGTAAGTGTCCTTCCATTTAAGTGTAAGTTCATTTATCTGATTCTCATATTCTGTCTGGTTTAGGGTATTATATAAGAGTGAAATCGAGTATTTCTTATTTTTGTATGCACTAAAGACTGGTAGTAGAACTGGATAGTCCCAATCTTTTCCATATAAATTTATTAATTTCAAACAATAATCTTTTAATTGTATATATGCGTAGTAATGATTATTCCTGAATTGGAATTGCGCTTGGGCCATTTCAAAATCTATGACCTTTGCGGTAGTCTGTTCCCTATTTACCATTTGTGTCACTTTAGCCAAACCGTGCTCTTCCCATCTTGAGCCAATGTCAGTTAGAAACCCCAGTTGAAAGTCTTGGTTTCCCTTAATTGCAAGGTATTTGGAGACTGCAAATTTCAGTTTCAATTTGTTACAGATTTTATGCCATGCTATTACTGTGTCTTTTAATACCTTTATTCTCCTAAAATAAAGGGGAAGTTTTTTAATTTCCAGATGGAGTATATTTTTCAGATACAGGGGTTTACCTAATTGATTCTCTATCTCTGGTATAGAAAAATGCCCTATATCTAACATCCAGTCAATCGCTATTTTCCCTATTGCCGCTAAATTATATAACTCTATATCCGGGAGGGCCATTCCCATATATTTTTTTGGTAATGATAATTTCCTCTGACTTAGTTTCACTTTCTTTTTACCCCACAAAAATGTTTTGATAGATGAGTTAATTTTCTTTTTTTCTGCATTTTTCAATAACAGAGGGATATTTTGAAAAATATAGAGTAACCGAGGTAATGCTATCATTTTTAGTAAGTTGATTTTCCCATATAAAGATAAGGGGAGGGTTTCCCATTTTTTAAGAGTATCTGAAAATTTCCTAACTGCTTCCTTCAGATTTAGATTATATATCTCTTCTGGGGTCTCTGAAAATTTTAACCCCAGATAAACCAGGGACTGTTTTATTTCTTTAAAGGTTTTATTATCTGAATCTTTATTTTTATGTAGCCATAATACCTCTGATTTGTTTTTGTTAATTTGATAACCAGAGAAAGAACCAAACTGCTCTACTAACTGGCAAATTAGATCGAAAGTTTTTGAAGATTGTTTGGTAAAGATTAATAAATCATCAGCATAAGCTGCTATTTTAATTTCTTTATTCTGGATACTTATTCCTGGTATCCTCATTCTAAGGATTTTAAGTAATGGCTCCAGCGCAAGATTAAAGATTAGGGGAGATAAGGGGCATCCCTGCCTCGTCCCCCTCAGAAGTGGGAAACCTGCTGTTTTATTTTTATTTATAATTAGAGATGCTTGTGATTTTTTATATAATAATTCAATCATGTTGTAACAGTTTCCATGAAATCCAAAATTACTTAATGTTGTGAATATATGGTCCCATACTATCGAATCAAACGCTTTGTGTGCGTCAAGCGCTATTACCGCCAGATCTGTCTCTCCTATTTCACCATTGTATATCTTGTTATACCATACATCCGCTATTGTTAGGTACAATTTCCTTAAATTTAAGCTAGATGAGCGCCCTTTCATGAAACCTGTTTGGTCCTGATGGACTATCCCCTCTAGTATTAGTTGTAGTCTTCTTGCTATAATGCTTGTTATTATTTTATAATCTATATTCAGTAGTGAAATTGGTCTATATGATTCTAATAATTGAGGGTCTTTTCCTGATTTTGGTATAATAATTATTGAAGATTCATTAAAGTCTTTAGATGGTATAAGTTGTCCTGACCAAAATTTATTAAATAGGAATGTTAGTGTGGGTGTGACTTCCTCTATTAATATTTTATAGAATTCGGAGGGTAGTCCATCAGGACCGGCAGCTTTGCTATTGGCTAGGCTTTTAATAACTCGTGATACTTCTTCTTCTGAGATGCTTTCATTAAGTTTATTTAATTGCTCCCACTCCACTTTTGGGACTTCTACTAGTTCCCAAAAATTTTTTTTTTTCTCTTCATCTATAGGAAATGGTGAGTATAGTTTAGCAAAATATTCATAAAAAGTTTCTTGTATCTCTTTAAGATTGTTTATCTCCTTATCCCCCTTTCTTATTTTAGAGATAAATATGGAATTTTTTTGATTATTAACTACTTGTGCCAGGAATCTACCCGCTCTGTTACCAAATCTGTAAAATTTGGAGCACCTTTTCATGCTTTCTTTAACTTCGTTTTCCATAAGGAGATCATCTCTATTCTGTTTTGCCCTGATATAATTCTCCCAGTTGGTCTTAGATCTTTTATCCAGGAATTTTGCATATGCATTAGTTAAAGTTTTGTTTAATTGCTGTTTCCTGAGATTTAGTTTCTTCTTTAGATTGACTACAAAAGAGATAATTTCCCCCCGGAGCACTGCTTTGGCAGTGTTCCAGAAAATATTAGTTTTATTTCGGTAGTTATTATTAAATCTCTCATATTCTCTCCATCTCTCTTTTAAAAAATTTACAAATTTTGGATTATTTAGAAGATATTTAGGAAAAAAAAACGTTCCAACTTGTTTTACTGGAAGTGCATTAACACTAATGCTTATGGGGGCATGGTCCGATAAGGTAATCTGTTCAATTCTGGCTTCTTGAGTTACATTAATTAAATTTTCTGATATCAGAAAAAAATCTATTCTTGACAGAGAGTGTGTTGACCTCGAGAGACATGTAAATTCCCTGCCATCAGGGTTAAGTAATCTCCAAATATCTTGCAACTTCAGGTCAGTCCTCAAATTTTTAAGTATTAGACTTTCTCTTTTCCTTTTAGCCCGCATATTCCCCCCTGTTCTCCTACTCTTAGGGTTTTGTGCTCCTATCTCTTTCTGCCTATCTAGAAGTGTGTTTGGTGTAAGATTGAAGTCTCCTCCTACTATCAGTGGCTTGTCTGCATACACAAGTAAATGATCTCTTAATTTCTTCCAAAATCCTACATCCTCCTTATTAGGTCCATATAGGTTACATAAAATATATTCCTTCTCTTTAACTGTGACTGATAAGATAATAAACCTCTCATCTGGATCTATTATACTTTTATTAATAGTATACTCTAGGGATTTGCTGAATAAAATTGCTACTCCCTTTTTCCTTCTACAGCATGGGGTAAAGATTACTTCTTTTACCCATCCACCCTGCAATTTAATTGCTTCCTCTTTTTTTAGATGTGTTTCTTGGAGAAAAATTATTTGGGCTCCAAGTTTCCTAGCATGTTTCAATATAGCTTTCCTTTTAATAGGGGACGTAATTCCCCCTATGTTCCATGATATAATTTTAAAAGACATTTTATTCTATTTGTATGTATAATAAAACATGAACCTAAGTGAGATTCGTTAAGCCCTCTAATCCTCCTATTGCAAAGGATGGGGGTATAGATGGAGTCGGCAGCTTTTAATCTAGACTTCCTAGTAAAAAAGTATAAAAACATCCTAACTCGGCCAACAGAATGTTGGATCCAGTAACTATTTGTAGTTCCATAACTCCTCCCTTGTTTATTTTTCCTTTTCCCCAGATAAGTTACCTGCATCTTTATTTTCTTCTATAAACAATTTGACTTCTGCTTCCTCTGTGAGTAGTTTATTACCCTGCTTAGTCTGTACATTTATTTTGGCTGGGTATAGTAGTCTAGCTTTCCATCCTGCCTGTATTAGTTTTGTACATAGTGGCGCCATAATCCGTCTTTTATTAGAGGTTTCACTCGAGTAATCGTTGAATAGTAATAATTTTTTCCCTTCGAACATTAATTCACTATTTAGTTTTCTATATGCATTGAATATCTTAATTTTGTCCTGAAAATGTAATACTTTCATGATGACTGCTCTAGTGCTTTGTTCTCCATTTACTGTCTTCCTTACTGGGCCTAGTCTGTGAATTCTTTCTATCTTAACTGTAGTCTCAGTTTTCTCTATTTTTAAAAGACGTAACAGCTCTCCCTCAGCAAACTCTTTGAGGTCTTTTTCTAAAATCCCTTCTGTTAAGCCAATCAGTCTAATATTGTTCCGTCTAGCACGGTTTTCAAGATCTTCTAGTTTTGCTTTAATTACTTCTATCTGTGCTGACATGCTTTGTGTCATTTGATCTCTTTGTATCTCCCTGTCTTCCACATCGGATACCCTCTGTTCCACATGTGTGATCCTAGCTGCAAAGTGTTTGACTTCATTAGATAGCTCATTTATACTACTTTGAATTAAGTCAAATTTTGGTGAAAAAAGTGCGTTAAGTTGTTTAACTAATTCCTCATTATTTGTGCCCTGTGCAGTGCTTTCATCCAATCCCTCCAGAGTCTCTGGGGGGGATTTATTACTACTTTTTTTTTCGTGATTCCTATTTCTAGACGACATGTTAGGTGATTTAAATTTGTTTTTAGTTATATACTTATCCATATATATATATATATATATATATATATATATATATATATATATATATATATATATATCTATCTGTGTAGGTTTGTGTATCTCTGTGAGAGATGTGTGCATTTGAGTGGGGGGGGGGGGGGAGGGGGGGGGGGAAAGAAAAAAAAAAAAAAAAAAAAAAGGAAAAAAATTTCAGTAATTATATAATCTGTAGTAATTGAGCTAGTTTACACATTAGATAGTAGGGTTAAATATGGGTACCTCTGTCAATATTTTTACCCACTTTCTGTAGTATATTACTTAGTTTTACTCCTATTTTATACCCAAGTTCAGAATTGCAAAACTACTTGGTCGCCATGCAGAGCCACACTAACTAACATCCAGGTGTAGCTATCATCTTATTAGTCAATGATGGAAAATTAACCAGTCGATCTCTGTCTGGTCCACTGTGTTTCCCCCTGTAAGATATTTCTATCTCAACAATATTATCTGATTTCTTTATGCACCCCTTCTAAGAAGGTTGGAGCCCGGCATGGGCGTTTGCTTGTATCCTTAAATATGGCACAATATAAAGAGATAAGGTATTTATCTGTTAGAAAGTTTTACCAGCCGGTTTTTAACCCTTAAGTGAGAGTGAATCTGATAGATTTAGAGAACTCGCTCACAGCCCATTGTAGTGTAGGATGATGTAAAAAATGTTTTACCTTGTATGCTACCTACCCTATCTTGAGTTTACCCCTTTATGTACACTTGGATCTATCAAAACTATCCACTCATACTGTTCGTCTGCAATGTCATATCATTTTCACAGCCTTCATAGATAATAACAACATAACAAAAGAAAAAAGAAAAAAAACAGCAAGGAAAACAAAGCGTAAAAATTTCCAGCACAAGTGATTACACCATTAGCATCAATTACGCTTTCTAGTATACAATATTCTTCTGCCCACTTATAATAAAGATTAATTATTGCGTTATCCAAGAAGAATATTTGTGTTGTTTTTCTTTTTTTTTCTCCACTTCCTTCTCTCTTTTTTTTTTTTTTTAAGCACTCGCCGGTGCTGAACTCAGTTCCATACCCAGTTCAAATATTCCACTTATAATCCTTTTAGCTATAAAGATCTTGACATGCTTGTATCTGATCAGTTCTTACAGCAGCTATTACTAATCCATCTCTTTGTTAGGATCCCTTTTTCTCTAAGGCTCAGATTTTTGCTGCTTAAAATATCAGCGAAAATAAAGACAAAGGGGGCTATTTCATTATTGCCTCTTCCAGTACATAGCACAAATCCCCTTAGACCTGAGCAGGTGTCTTTGTTCCAAGTTTCTATGTGTCCAATTTATACTAGAGGAAGAAGTGCCTTATTATGCAATGTCACTTAACTGTATAGGGAGGGTTTGGAAAAAAAAAACAAAATTAGAGAGGTCATCTAAGCCATCCATATTTTATTTACCCTTAGCAAGTGCAAGTCACCTAGGTATATGCCCTGCAAACCTGGGTCTCCTTTTCTTCTGGTTTACTAGGGGCTATAGTCCATGTGCAGTGTCCAGATGTGATGATAATGTGGGACAGACAGATTATAATTATTCAACT
This sequence comes from Bombina bombina, assembly GCF_027579735.1. Classification (NCBI taxonomy): domain Eukaryota; kingdom Metazoa; phylum Chordata; class Amphibia; order Anura; family Bombinatoridae; genus Bombina; species Bombina bombina. The sequence goes on from NC_069500.1 coordinate 185,808,998, forward strand.
GTGCTTTAGGATAGCTTTGTGATGTCAAGTGCTAGGCCACGACAGGGGGGGTTGGTTATTTGATATTGTGAACAGTGTCTCTTCAATTCTGGGCCCTACATCTAGCAGGTAATCCCTCTTTCCACTCCTAGGGATTATACACCCAGCTTCCCCCGTTTGTTTATCCTCTCTGGCCTTAGCTAACCTTTGTCCCTGTAGAGGTACCTACTGCCCTTTATTGTATTTGAGAAAATAAAGCAGGGTACTTATCTGTTGGTCCTTGTCCCGGTTTCCAATGTCCAAAATCCAAGTCTGTCCCCTTTCTCCTCTATGCAGCAGTGTACCTGCACTGCTGTTCCGTCTGCTCCCTTCCCTTGACGGCGGATTGCCAATGTTCCCAGCTGGAGCCAGTCCGCTGCTCTTATTCTGGGGAACCTGTGCGCGTCCGGATGGCTTGTTGTAGCCAAGTGATACCCGGCGTTCTCTACCCTCGTGGTCGAGGAGAACTTGTGGCCCGGTGTGATGGAAGACTGCTGCCGGTATGTGCACTCCCTCCTCTTGCACCCCCGGTCGCACACCTGACCTCTCTCTGTGTATCTCTCCTAGAAGTTGGGTCTCGGCGTGTATGCACTACCGCCTAGAAAGAGAACCCCTGGAGCTTGGTTGTTTAGCCGTTTGCAGACGCTGTGCTGTACGCCTGCTCACGTGACCGCTACCACCGGAAGTCCCCAGCAAAGTGTCATTTCTTCAGTGTCACATGAAAAGATATAATAAAATATTTACAAAAATGCAAAAATGTTAGGGGTGTACTCACTTTTGTGAGATACTGTATATATATATATATATATAAATATATATAAAAAGTATCACAGTATCAAACTAGCTATTACCACCTGTGAGACAGTGTTGCACAACAGCACTGTTCTACATTCCCATTTACTGGGAAACAGCCGTTAAATAAAATTTAAATAAATTAAACAGATGTTAAATAAAAAAATAAAGAGCCTTTTGAAAAAGCCGCAAGGCGAAACATGTTAAGGGGGGAACTGCACAGGGTCTATGGGTATCCAGTCTTTTAGCCAAAAAAAAAAAAAAAAGAGTTTTAGCCAGTAACTTGATTAAATAAAAAATAATCTTTCATTCCAAAATACTATATAAAATTGGAGTGGGATGGTACCCCATAACAGAACCGGACTGACGCGTTTCGGCTAGAGAGCCGTACTCATAGTCCATAAAAACTCAATTCCTATCCCAACCTTAAGAACCTTTCACTGTGTCCTGGTTGGTGGATACGTTAATTGAAATGTAAAGATACAGGGGTATGTCAGTAATGCAACAAAGTATTAAGCAATATAACAAGTCATTCAAATATGTACATAATATTCTCACATTGGCAATAACATATATCATATAACTAATATTGCATAAATAAATAAACAAGCTTTTGTCACAACAAAGAAAAAGGAAAATATATGAAAAGAATAAAGGAAAAATATCCCTGTACTGTTCACAAGTGGGGACATGAAAAAATGGATACATTTTAACGCAAATGCAATATTATCAAACAAGATCACCTCTACTGTAAGCTCATATAGTTAATTAATCTGAACTAACGGGGGTATACTGTACGTCAATCTACTTTAACCTTGGGCAAAAGTCCATCTAAATTAGAATCTAGGGGAATGTTGCATTAACCCTTAACCTTACATAAAATGAAAAGGAAATTGCCACAAAATGGAGAAAGGTAGGGATCAACCTGGTGGGCCCTGAAGTGGGGATACAGCAATTAAATAAACAAAATGAAAAAAAATAAAAATAAATAATAAATGGAGACCCTTACAGGGTCCAAACAACTACATGTAAGGACAGAGGAGAGTATGCTCGTATAAGGATTTCCCAGAGAAGGATGGAGGACAGGCACCTAGGACCAATAAATGATAAAATGGTATTCAGAGTTAAGACCCAGAAGTCTCTTGGTCCGGAGTCTGAATATCCAGTACATCTCCAGCCTGGACAGGATCTGGTATCTGTCTCCTCCCCTCCTCTGGGGTAGTACCCTTTCAATGACCATCCACCCTAGTGAGCTGCAATCTTTTTCATGCTCCCTGACAAAATGATCCACCAGGGGTGTGCTGATCCTGCCCACATTAATTGTGGACAAATGTTCCCGGATCCTTGAACGCACATCCCTGGTGGTTAACCCTACAGATCGTAGGTTGCAAATTGAGTACCAAAGCAGATACACACAATAAGTGGATCTACAATTGAGGCAGGATGATACTTCAAAACTCTCCCCGTCACAAACGATTCAAATGTTGAATCCACATGGATGTGTTCACAAGCTTTGCATTGAGAGTAGCCGCACCTAAAAGTCCCCTTGTGCCTTAGCCATGATGATGACGCTGTTGCAGACACTGGTTTCTTAAGTTGAGAAGGGGAGACGATACTACCTATAGACTTATTCCTCCTGTAGGAAAATCTACAACCCTTCTTTACTGTGTTTGCTAGAGCGTCATCTGCTACCAGTAGCTGAAAATTTTGACGTATGATGCAACAAATGTCCTGGTACTGAGCAGAAAAATCAGTCACAAATGTCAGTTTATGCTTAGTGGTCTCTGGGGTCCTGACCCTATCCTTGAACAGGCACAGGAAGAATCAGCTATAGTTTCTTTCTTTTCCTTGAAGAAAGTGAATGAAAGGGATGTAGACAATAGGGAGATTGAGCAGATATTCTCCCAAGATCGCAATAACTACGATTTACCTATGCTATTTGATGATTTGGAAAGATTGATGGTAAAAGAGAAGAAGCTAAAATAGGACATATGGATTTTAGAAAAATACACTGCACTGAATATGATACCCAGGGGCTTGCGGGTTAGCAAGTTCCCCACCTTTGAGACGGAAGATCAGGAATTTATTGATATGTGGAATACCATATTGAGTGACTGTTCACTAAGACTGATGAAATTGTTAATTACTCACAAAACCAAGTTGCTGAATATGATTAGAACAGAGATTGATGAAGTACAATTACTCCTGAATGGCTTTTGTAATTCACTTGATTACCCTAAGTTTGATAATGTCCTGCAGCAGACCTTACTTGAGGTTAAATGTGAAATAGTTAATATTAAACACACCAAATTTTTAAGGGACAAATTAGACTATGATAGTAATAAGGTGTACATATGGAACAAAAGCCTAAGGTTCCAGTATAGGAGGAGCCAGAATGCCTCTAGGGGCAACAGGAGAGGCAGGGGAAGGAGACACAGAGGTAGGGGAAATAGGACAGTGACCTTTTCGGACAGTGAGGCTGACTCAGGGGAGGACAACGGACAGTCAGAGAATGAGGATAACTTTCCCCACAAAATTGTTAATATGAACACCAACTACAATAGATTTGTGGGACGTGGTAACACATTTGTCAGGATGGGGACAAGACAGCCCCCTAAAGAGTAAGGGCAGCAGAACATTTTGTGCAATCTAGGGGGCAAACACACCAACTGACAAGATACCAGCTGACACCAGAACACATGTATCCACCCACTTACCCAAGTACTAGTACAGTAAGAGGTAGGGATGATTAATTAATTCGGCTAGAACAGGTTTTTCAGATGGGCCAACACACCAGAGAAGGAGGGGGGACAAACATGCAAGCACCCCAACAGGGGAGATATCCAACAAGGCAGACTCGGGTCCCCTCAAAATACAAACCATCATAAATTTATCTAACCATGTATTAATACCTGATGGTTGTATGTTGCTACGTCTTGGTCTGGGTTTTGTACCTACAGTCAATTTTAACTTATTTCAAACTATGTTGGACCTCAATAGGTTCATAAGTAACATCACCCTACGTAGGCATTTTTCAAATACAAGCGATGACCTTGACATGGCACCTTACCAGGAATCCGGTATAAGGGATGTGCATCAGGAGCTAGATTTTCATGAAACATGTGACCTAATTGCTCTAAAGGGGTTAGAGTATGAAGGATCAACAGAGATTGAGGGTGAGATCTCAAGAGGGGGTAAGAGGTATAGAAACCCCTCTACTTTCTACCCCATCCAGAGCAGAGGGAACATAGTGGAAACTTTTTACAAATGAGTAGAAACAGATTTAAGGACACTCTCCCAGGTACAGACACAGATAAAAAAAAGAATATGACCAGAAATGAGCAAGTGGCCCTAAAATCACTAGGAGAGAATGTAAATATTGTGATCAAGCAAGCTGATAAGGGGGGCTCTGTGGTACTCATGAACAGAACTGATTATGTTGATGAGGCACTAAGGCAGTTGAGGAATACTGAAAGTTATGGAAAACTGAAACAGGACCCCACTAGAAACTTTCAGCATAAACTTATGAACCTGCTTGATGGAACTATGGAGCAGGGCTTGATTGATGCCAAGACCCTCCAATATCTTTATGTGGACCATCCATTCATTCCACTGTTCCATCATTTGCCTAAGGTGCATAAGACGCTAGAAAATGTCCAAGGCAGGCCCATCGTGGGTGGGATAGGTCATGTTCTGTCTCAGGATATCATGTGAGAGCCTCATTGTCTGGAACAGTTGCTTTAAAGGAAGATTAGTAGAAGCCATACTGATTGAAAATGAAAACAAATTTATTTAAACAACAGAATACTTTGTTTAAGCAAATACTTGCAGAATATTTAAATATGCTACTCAGGTATGTTAAGACCACATACAGCAGGAGTGAAAATAAACAAACAAAGTAAGCAGAGATGCAGATTCAAAAAGGAAAGTCTTTCTCCTGGTAATAACTGAAATGTAAGATTTGCACAAGGCAGAAAACAACTTGTAAACAGGTAGCAGGTTTAAAGGTAAAGTCTTTCTCCTGGTAATTGCTGAGTGCAGGATTTGCACAAGGCAGGATACAAACTTGTGAACTGGTAACTGGTTTAAAGGTAAAGTCTTTCTCCTGGTAATACCTTGTAAACAGGTGCAAAGGTGAAGTCTTTCTCCTGGCAATAGCTGAGTGCAGGAATTTGCATAAAGCAGGAAACAAACTTGAAGATTGGTAACAGGTTTAAAGGTAAAGGCTTTCTCCTGGTAATACCTTGTAAACAGGTGCAAAGGAAATCTTTCTCCAAAGAAGTACAGGAAACAGGTTCTGACTTGACAAAACAGATCCAATGTGAAGACAAAAATGCAGACTAAAAGCCATCTTTAAATAGGGAGGTTTTGCACAGGGTTGGTTCTGATTAATTCCAGAATTGAGAACACCTGTGTGTTGCACATGTGTAATAACAAGTAAGGCAAATAGTTATTTATCAGATCTTTTAAGATCCATGCTATTGCTAGAACTGGCTGTGGCTCAACATGTAAGCAAACAGAAATAGCAACCACAGAGCCACAGGTTCAAATCCCCACACAGCCCTTCTTAGCAGAATGCCTCCCAGACCTTTTCTTTTTCTTTTTCGTCTGGAGGCTTGGTTCATGACAGATGCCCCCTCCAAAGAGCGCACTCTGGGCGCTCAAAGCCTGTTCAAACATCTGAAGGTGGGATTTACGAACAAGTGTTCCATTTGAAGCCCTAATACAATCAGATGGAATGGATTCTTTGCTTGGAACAGCTGCCTGAGATTGGGGACCCTTAGAAGATATCCCTGTAGGCATAACAAGAGCTGAAAAACCAAGACAGTTTTGATTTAGAGGTTCCTGATTATACCCAGCAGCTTGCAATGGACTGGCTGATGGGCAGGGTACCTCCGGGTAGGAAAAGACCTCTCCTTAAGAGTCAAGGAATTCGTTATCTGGGTCATATCTGCCTGATGGGTAGAGTACCTCCGGGTAAGGTATGACCTCTCCTTCAGAGTCCAGGAATTCATTTTCTGTGTCATTTATATCCAATTCAACCATCTCATCCAATTCTTTCTCAGTCAATGAGTAGCTGGGTGAAGGTGGTACAAGGAGGTGTGGATCTTTAGAATTGGCAGAGTCTGATTCAGCTGGAAGGTTTGTCACTTTTATGTCTGATGAGTGACTTTTGTTAGCTGGATCTCCAGCCAGGGCAGAAACAAGGTAATGTGCAGGATTTCCAGGAGGTATTTTTGCAGAGTTCCCCAATGTGGTTGATGCAGAAACAGACGCAGTGGTATGGGTAATGGATGTAGTTGGAGTTGTACTCCCAATGACCATCTGTTTCAAATCAGGTACCATTTCTTGAAGCGTGTTAGAAACGGTTGTTTGTAGAATAGATGTATTCTCCATAGCTGGGTCATCTCCAGGGGTATCATACAGTTTGCTAGTGGAAGTATAATTTGTTCCCTTAACATCAGAGTTCATTTTCAACTTGGCTGTATCTTGACTTGATCCTCTAGGAGGTCTTACTGGACACCCTGTGATGCGGTGACCAGGTCCCCCACAATAGAAACAGAGGTTAAGTTGTCTTCGCCGAATTTTCTCCTCTTCTGTTAAGGGTTCTTTAAAACCTTTCCTTGTTTGGGAGGTAACTTTAGACAAGGTTTCGGTTGGGAGAGATAACATTTCCACCAGCTCCATAAAGTTAATGAGTATGTCCTTAATAAACTTTAACACTGAATCCAATACAGCAATAATCCCAGAGGGCTCTCTTTTATGGTCTTCACATTCTGTCATGTTCTGTCTCAGGATATCATGTGAGAGCCTCATTGTCTGGAACAGTTGCTTTAAAGGAAGATTAGTAGAAGCCATACTGATTGAAAATGAAAACAAATTTATTTAAACAACAGAATACTTTGTTTAAGCAAATACTTGCAGAATATTTAAATATGCTACTCAGGTATGTTAAGACCACATACAGCAGGAGTGAAAATAAACAAACAAAGTAAGCAGAGATGCAGATTCAAAAAGGAAAGTCTTTCTCCTGGTAATAACTGAAATGTAAGATTTGCACAAGGCAGAAAACAACTTGTAAACAGGTAGCAGGTTTAAAGGTAAAGTCTTTCTCCTGGTAATTGCTGAGTGCAGGATTTGCACAAGGCAGGATACAAACTTGTGAACTGGTAACTGGTTTAAAGGTAAAGTCTTTCTCCTGGTAATACCTTGTAAACAGGTGCAAAGGTGAAGTCTTTCTCCTGGCAATAGCTGAGTGCAGGAATTTGCATAAAGCAGGAAACAAACTTGAAGATTGGTAACAGGTTTAAAGGTAAAGGCTTTCTCCTGGTAATACCTTGTAAACAGGTGCAAAGGAAATCTTTCTCCAAAGAAGTACAGGAAACAGGTTCTGACTTGACAAAACAGATCCAATGTGAAGACAAAAATGCAGACTAAAAGCCATCCTTAAATAGGGAGGTTTTGCACAGGGTTGGTTCTGATTAATTCCAGAATTGAGAACACCTGTGTGTTGCACAGGTGTAATAACAAGTAAGGCAAATAGTTATTTATCAGATCTTTTAAGATCCATGCTATTGCTAGAACTGGCTGTGGCTCAACATGTAAGCAAACAGAAATAGCAACCACAGAGCCACAGGTTCAAATCCCCACACAGCCCTTCTTAGCAGAATGCCTCCCAGACCTTTTCTTTTTCTTTTTCGTCTGGAGGCTTGGTTCATGACAACGCTAGAGCACCTATCTGAGTGGCTGGATGATATCTTGCAGCCACTGGTTAGGTCTCTCCTTATCTACACAAGAGATTCCAAACATGTCTTGAATTTGGTTGAGAGAGTGGAATGGACACAGGATTCTGGGTGGTTCACTGTGGATGTCGTGGCTCTATACTCCTCAATACCCCATGAATGGAGTTTAAAGGCAATAGCTTATTTTCTGGAGAATGAGACATCACACAGTGGGTCACTCAGAACCTTTATACTGGAAGTCACCAACTTCTTGTTGTCCCACAACTTTTTTCAGTTCGAGGGGGAGTTCTATCTGCAGAGATGTGGGATCGCTATGGGCGCTAAATTTGTGCCCACCTACGCCAACCTATTTATGGGTTGGTGGGAGCGGTCCCACATCTATGCAGATAGCAAGCCTTTTAGGTCAGTCATCAGGTTGTACCACCAGTTTATAGATGACCTGATTTTCATCTGGCATGGGGATAAAAACATGGCCAATAGGTTTGTTGAGTACCTGGGACAAAATGACTTGATCTGGAACTGAGAGGGTGGCCTTCTGGTAAGGTCACCTCAGAGGTTTACAGAAAACCAATATCTGGGAACAGTCTCCTGCATACCAGGAGCTGTCATCCCAGACATGTGCCCTACTCGATAGCCAAGGGGCAATTCGTGCGACTTAAAAGGAATTGCACCCTACCCAATAGCTTTAACAGACATGCTGATGACTTAGAAAATTGTTTGCAGGAGAGGGGATACAGTATGAATGTGATCAAGAGAGCCAGAAAGGAAGTGACTAGCATACCCAGAGAAATGCTGCTCAAGGATAGGGTCAGGCCCCCAGAGACCACTAAGAATAAACTGACATTTGTGACTGATTTTTCTGCTCAGTACCAGGACATTTGTGGTGTCATAACTCGACAATTTCAGCTGCTGGTAGCAAACACAGTAAAGAAGGGTTGTAGATTTTCCTACAGGAGGAATAAATCTATAGGTAGTATCGTCTTTTCTTCTTAACTTAAGTAACCAGTGTCTGCAACAGCATCATCATCATGGCTAAGGCACAAGGGGACTTTTAGGTGCGGCTACTCTCAATGCAAAGCTTGCGAACACGTCCATGTGAATTCAACATTTAAATTGTTTGTGACGGGGAGAGTTTTGAAGTATCATCCTGCCTCAATTGTAGATCCACTTATTGTGTGTATCTGCTTTTGTGCTCAATTTGCAACCTACAATACGTAGGGCTAACCACCAGGGATGTGCGTTCAAGGATCCGGGAACATTTGTCCATGATTAATGTGGGCAGAATCAGCACACCCCTGGTGGATCATTTTGTCAGGAAGCCTGAATAAGATTGCAGCTCACTAAGGTGGATGGTCATTGAAAGGGTACTACCCCAGGGGAGGAAAGAAGACAGATACCAGATCCTGTTCGGGCAGGAGATGTACTGGATATTCAGACTCCGGTCCAAGAGACCTCTGGGTCTGAACTCTGAATACGATTTTATCAATTAATGGTCCTAGGTGCCTGTCGTCCCTCCTTCTCTGGGGAAATCCACTATATCTTCTTATACAACCATACTCTCCTCTGTCCTTACATGTAGTTGTTTGGACCCTGTAAGGGTTTCCAATTATTATTATTATTTTTTTTTCATTTTTTCCATTTAATTGCTGTATCCCCACTTCAGGGCCCCCCAGGTTGATCCCCTCCCTTTCTCCATTTTGTGGCAATTTTCTTTTCATTTTATGTAAGGTAAAGGGTTAACGCAACATTCCCCTAGATTCTAATTTAGATGGACTTTTGCCCAAGGTTAAAGTAGATTGACGTACAGTGTACCCCCGTTAGTTTAGATTAATTAACTATATGAGCTTACAGCAGAGGGGATCTTGTTTGATAATATTGCATTTGCGTTAAAATGTATCCATTTTTTCATGTCCCCACTTATGAACAGTACAGGGATATTTTCCCTTTATTCTTTTCATATCTTTTCCTTTTTCTTTGTTCTGACAATAGCTTGTTTATTTATTTATGCAATATTAGTTATATGATATATGTTATTGCCAATGTGAGAATATTATGTACATATTTGAATGACTTGTTATATTGCTTAATAAATGTCGCATTACTGACATACCCCTGTATATTTAAATTTCAATTAACGTATCCACCACCCAGGACACAGTGAAAGGTTCTTAAGGTTGGGATAGGAATTGAGTTTTTATGGACTATGAGTATGGCTCTCTAGCCGAAACGCATCAGTCCAGTTTTGTTATGGGGAACCATCCCACTCCAATTTTATATAGTATTTTGGAAAAAAAGTTTATTTCTTTTTAATCAAGTTATTGGCTAAAACACTTTTTTTTTTTGGCTGTATATTTATTGCCAATTGCCAGTACTTGTGTTGCGCTGCCATCCGGATCCGTATACAGCAGGAGGATGCATTGCTGCTACCTGTGGACTATTAGTACTGATTGCATACTTTCGTTTGGAGCCAGACGGTGAATTATTATCCTTGAATTATTATCCTTGAGCCAGTTTTACCCATTTACCCATTGCTCACTACAACAGAATTTACTGGGATTGACAGAAGGTAGAGGAGGGCATCACGTCACGTTGCACAGACCTACTGCAGACCAGGAAGAGAGAGCGGCCCTGACTATTGACGTCATCAGGTACATGAGTTGAATGCTCGATCCGCGGTCAGTGGACGGGCAGGAGCCCGGGAGAGCGCTTAGTACCTTATTTGGAGAGAGGCGCTGAAAAGAAGGTCGGAGCGGGTAAGGCTGTGTTTGATTGTATGGACATTAGTCTATGAGTATTTGAGCCCTCCTGTCATGACACTGTGAGAGAGATACCTTGTATTCATCTGTTGTATTCACTTAGCTGGGCATAGAACACGGAGGATTGACTGGCGTGTTCCATGGATGGGCACTGAGCTTTTGAAACACATGTATTGAGGCTGTTCCAGAGAAGTTTGGCACATGATAATTGTTTATGAGCATAGATGGTAACTAACCCCTTCACGTGTATTACGGACTGGGCTTAGTATACTGGGCTTATATGCTATGAATACTATTGAATCTCGGTAAATCCAGAGTACAAATAAGGCAGATATCTACATATATTGCCCATTGGGATTCCTTTCTCTTTTTTTGTTTGTTTATCCTGTCTTTTAATCAAGTCAGCTTACAAGCATTAACATTGAATATTTTAACCTCATGTGAAGTGATTTAGTTAACTGGATTGATATAGAACCTGAGCATAGTCAAACCGATATAACGGCTATCTATCGCTGATATACTCAGTGACCAAATTTTATTTAATGGCTGTTTCCCAGTAAATCAACACGCTACATTTGTGTATATTCTCACGGAGCTGTAATTAATGGGAAGTTAGAACAGTGCTGTTGTGTAACACTGTCTCACCAGTGGTAATAGCTAGTTTGATATTGTGATACTTTTTAGATACAACCTTGCTACTTTTTATAACTGGCATTGGCAGCACATATATTCAACAATATACTAGATTACAATTTCTTCTAAATATAACCATAAGATTTGGAGCTGGAGTGATTCTATGCTAATACTGCTTGAGATTTATTAGTCAGAACAGCTTACTAATTACTCCATTTTATAAAATATGTGGAAGCATTGTTACTTAAGCACATATAATAATAAAAGACCTGTGATATTGACATGATATTTGTCTCATAAATAAAACACTTTTACGATCAATATTTAACAGGTCATATTGCACGAATATCCAAGACCCATTGAGGTCTGAGTGGTTTTTCATTGCCAATAACAAGTCAAGTGGCTAAATTGATTATTTAAAGGGGCAGTAAATCAAAGATTGCTATTCCATATAACTAATGGCTCATGGTATTATATTAACATCCCTGCAACAGATTACCTCACTGTCGTGAGCCTTAGCTATACCTCAGAGTACATTATAAATGGATGAATTATAGTACCAGGGGAATTATCACTATCACTACCCATTTTATAATCCCCCTCTGAGATTAGCTGTGCTACTCATACAGGGAGATCACATTAGCAGCCCAGAATAGTCACACATCACACCATTTGAGGGAATTGTAATATGACTTTATATATGCTTACTCGCTGCATCTGTTTCTAATGTTGTATTGCTACCCATTTTAATGGAATCTAATAAAGTTTGAATTTTTTAAAGTATCCTAACATGCACCCAACCTCCACATAAGGTTTTGGGTGTTTTTATTTTATTTTATGGGGCATGTATATTAGTGTTAGGTATAATGGTGGGTTTTTATTTTGGATACTGTGTTTTATTGTTTTTTGTAACTTTCGGCTAGATTATGAGTTTTGCAGTATGAGTGAAAAAGCAGGGTTAAGGCTCTTTTTCACTCGCTGGTATTATGAGTCTTGCAGGTTTAGGTGTACCGCACACTTTTTTGGCCGTAACGCAACGTAACTAACGCAGCTTTCCAAAAGTCCCTTTTCAATGGAACTTCCATAGCGCCGGTATTACGAGTTTGCCTGGGAGGCCAGAAAGTAAGCGGTACACCCTATAACGTCAAGATCCATACTGTAAACTGAAAGTCAGTAGTTATGGGTTTTATGCTACAACGCCGTAACATAAAACTCATAACTAAAGTGCTTAAAAGTACACAAACACCCATAAACTACCTATTAACCCCTAAACCGAGGCCCTCCCGCATCACAAACACTAAAATAAAATTCTTAACCCCTAATCTGCCGCTCCGGACATCACCGCCACTATAATAAACATATTAACCCCTAAACCGCCGTACTCCCGCAACGCAAACACTAGTTAAATATTTTTAACCCCTAATCTGCTGTCCCTAACATCGCCGCAACCTACATTACTGTTATTAACCTCTTATCTGCTGCCCCCAAAATCGCTGCCACTATAGTAAAGTTATTAACCCCTAAACCTAACCCTAAGTCTAACCCTAGCACCCCCTAACTTTAATGTAATTAAAATAAATCTAAATAAAACCTACTATTAATAACTAAATAATTCCTATTTAAAACTAAATACTTACCTGTGAAATAATAATAGTTATATTGTATCTAGCTTAGGTTTTATTTTTATTCCACAGGCAAGTTTGTATTTATGTTAACTAGGTAGACTAGTTAGTAAATAGTTATTAACTATTTACTAGCTACCTAGCTAAAATAAATACAAATTTACCTGTAAAATAAAACCTAACCTGAGTTACACTAACACCTAACATTACACTACAATTAAATTAATTACTTTAATTAAATACAATTAACTAAATTACAACAACAAAAAAACACTAAATTACACAAAATCAAAAAGAAATAATCAAATATTTAAACTAATTACACCTAATCTAATAGCCCTATCAAAATATAAAAACCCCTAGCCTAAACTAAACTGCCAATAGCCCTTAAAATTACCTTTTGCGGGGCATTGCCCCAAAGAAATCAGCTCTTTTACCTGTAAAAAAAAAAATACAAACAACCCCCCAAATAAACAGTAAAACCCACCACCCATACAACCAAACCCCCCAAATAAAAACTTATCTAAAAAACCTAAGCTCCCCATTGCCCTGAAAAGGGCATTTGGATGGACATTGCCCCTAAAAGGGCATTTAGCACAAAAGAGAGGGGGAGAGAGCACAACAGAGAGGGGGAGAGAGCACAAAAGAGAGGGGGAGAAAGCACAAAAGAGGGGGGAGAGAGCACAAAAGAGGGGGGAGAAAGTACAAAAGAGAGGGGGAGAGAGCAGAAAAGAGGGGGGAGAGAGCACAAAAGAGGGGGGGAGAGAGCACAAAAGAGAGGGGGGAGAGAGCGCAAAAGAGAGGGGGAGAGAGCACAAAAGAGAGGGGGGAGAGAGCACAAAAGAGAGGGGGAGAGAGCACAAAAGAGAGGGGGGAGAGAGCGCAAAAGAGAAGGGGGAGGGAAAGCGCAAAAGAAAGGGGGAGAGAGTGCAAAAGAGAGGGGGGAGAGAGTGCAAAAGAGAGGGGGGGAGAGAGCGCAAAAGAGAAGGGGGAGGGAAAGCGCAAAAGAAAGGGGGAGTGAGCGCAAAAGAGAGGGGGGAGAGAGTGCAAAAGAGAGGGGAAGAGAGCACAAAAGTGAGGGGGAGAGAGCACAAAAGAGAGGGGGAGAGAGCTCAAAAAAGAGGGGGAGAGAGCACAAAAGAGAGGGGGAGAGAGCACAAAAGAGAGGGAGAGAGAGCACAAAAGAGAGGGGGAGAGAGCACAAAAGAGGGGGGGGGGGAGAGCACCAAAGAGAGGGGGGAGAGAGCACAAAAGAGAGGGGGAGACAGCACAAAAGAGAGGGGGGAGAGAGCGCAAAAGAGAGGGGAGAGAGAGAGAGCACAAAAGAGAGGGGGGAGAGAGCACAATAGAGAGGGGGGAGAGAGCGCAAAAGAGAGGGGGAGAGAGCGCAAAAGAGAGGGGGAAAGAGCGCAAAAGAGAGGGGGAGAGAGTGCAAAAGTGAGGGGGAGAGAGCACAAAAGAGAGGGGGAGAGAGCTCAAAAGAGAGGGGGGAGAGAGCACAAAAGAGAGGGGGAGAGAGCACAAAAGAGAGGGGGAGAGAGCACAAAAGAGAGGGGGAGAGAGCACAAAAGAGGGGGGGAGAGAGCACAAAAGAGAGGGGGGAGAGAGCACAAAAGAGAGGGGGAGACAGCACAAAAGAGAGGGGGGAGAGAGCACAAAAGAGAGGGGGAGACAGCACAAAAGAGAGGGGGGAGAGAGCGCAAAAGAGAGGGGAGAGAGAGAGAGCACAAAAGAGAGGGGGGAGAGAGCACAATAGAGAGGGGGGAGAGAGCGCAAAAGAGAGGGGGGAGAGAGCACAAAAGAGAGGGGGAGAGAGCACAAAAGAGAGGGGGAGAGAGCACAAAATAGAGGGGGGAGAGAGCACAAAAGAGAGGGGGGGGGGAGAGCACAAGAGAGAGGGGGGAGAGAGCGCAAAGAGAGGGGGAGAGAGCGCAAAAGAGAGGGGGAGAGAGCACAACAGAGAGGGGGAGAGAGCACAAAAGAGAGGGGGAGAGAGCGCAAAAGAGAGGGGGAGAGAGCCCAAAAGAGAGGGGGAAAGAGCGCAAAAGAGAGGGGGAGAGAGCGCAAAAGAGAGGGGGAGAGAGAGCAAAAGAGAGGGGGGGAGAGCACAAGAGAGAGGGGGGAGAGAGCGCAAAGAGAGGGGGAGAGAGCGCAAAAGAGAGGGGGAGAGAGCACAACAGAGAGGGGGGAGAGAGCACAAAAGAGAGGGGGAGAGAGCGCAAAAGAGAGGGGGAGAGAGCACAAAAGAGAGGGGGAAAGAGCGCAAAAGAGAGGGGGAGAGAGCGCAAAAGAGAGGGGGGAGAGAGCGCAAAAGAGAGGGGGAGAGAGCCCAAAAGAGAGGGGGAAAGAGCGCAAAAGAGAGGGGGAGAGAGCGCAAAAGAGAGGGGGAGAGAGAGCAAAAGAGAGGGGGGGAGAGCACAAGAGAGAGGGGGGAGAGAGCGCAAAGAGAGGGGGAGAGAGCGCAAAAGAGAGGGGGAGAGAGCACAACAGAGAGGGGGGAGAGAGCACAAAAGAGAGGGGGAGAGAGCGCAAAAGAGAGGGGGAGAGAGCACAAAAGAGAGGGGGAGAGAGCGCAAAGAGAGGGGGAGAGAGCACAAAGAGAGGGGGAGAGAGTGCAAAAGAGAGGGGGAGAGAGCGCAAAAGAGAGGGGGAGAGAGCGCAAAAGAGAGGGGGAGAGAGCGCAAAAGAGAGGGGGAGAGAGCGCAAAAGAGAGGGGAGAGAGAGCGCAAAAGAGAGGGGGAGAGCACAAAAGAGAGGGGAGAGAGCGCACAAAAGAGAGGGGGAGAGAGCGCAAAAGAGAGGGGGGGGGGGAGCGCAAAAGAGAGGGGGGAGAGTGCGCAAAAGAGAGGGGGAGAGAGTACAAAAGAGAGGGGGAGAGAACGCAAAAGAGAGGGAGACAGCAAAAGAGAGGAGAGAGAGAGACAACAAGAGGAGAGAGAGCGCAAATGAGAGGGGGGAAGAGAGAGAGCAAATGAGAGGGAGAGAGACAGCAAAAGAGGGGGGAGAGAGACAGCAAAAGAGGGGGAGAGAGAGAGAGCAAAAGAGAGGGAGAGAGACAGCAAAAGAGGGGAAGAGAGAGCAAAAGAGAGGGGAGAGAGAGAGAGAGAGCAAAAGAGAGGGGAGAGAGAGAGAGTAAAAGAGAGGGGGGGAGAGAGAGCAAAAGAGAGGGGGAAGAGAGAGAGTAAAAGAGAAGGGGGAGAGAGAGAGCAAAAGAGAGGGGGGAGAGAGAGTAAAAGAGAGGGGAGAAAGAGAGAGCAAAAGAGAGGGGAGAAAGAGAGAGAGCAAGGGGTGGGACCGCTGTACTGCAAAAAATGGCCCATGTACATGGGCTTTAGGACTAGTCTAAAAATAAAACCCACCCCTTATCCATATTCGAGACATCCAGCACGGAGCATCCTCTTCTTTCCACGGCGAATGAAGATGGCGTCCCTTGAATTCCGATTTGCTGATAGAAATCAGCCAATCGGAATTAAAGGTAAAAAAATTCTATTGGCTGATGCAATCAGCTAATAGAATTGAGCTTGCATTCTATTGGCTGTTCCAATCAGCCAATAAAATGCAAGCTCAATCCTATTGGCTGATTGGATCAGCCAATAGGATTGAAGCTCAATCCTGTTGACTGATTGCATCAGCCAATAGGATTTTTTCACCTGTAATTCCGATTGGCTGATAGAATTCTATCAGCTAATCGGAATTCAAGGAACGCCATCTTGGATGACGTCCCTTAAAGGAACCTTCATTTTTCAGCCGCTCTTACAGCAAAACTCGTAATCTAGACGTTTTTCAATTGATTGTAACAGATTTTTTTTTCATGTAATTTAGCAGGTTTAGTTTTGAGGGGGGGTTAGGGGTTAGGTACAGTAGGGTTAGATTGCATTTGGGGTTGTGGCGGATTAGGGCTAATTATTTTTATTTTAAAGTAGAAGAATTTTTTTTATTTTTTTTAGTAACATACACCTAGATTTAGAGTTTGGCATTAGCCGTCACAACCAGCGTTAGGGGCTCCTAATGCTGGTTTTGGCCGCCCGCTGGTATTTAGAGTCAGTCAGGAAAGGGTCTAACGCTCACTTTCCAGCCGCGACTTTTCCATACCACAGATCCCCCTACGCCATTTGCGTATCTTATCTTTTCAATGGGATCTTTCTAACGCCGGTATTTAGAGTCTTGGCTGAAGTCAGCATTAGAAATCTAACGACAAAACTCCAGCCGCAGCAAAAAGCCAGGAGTTAAGAGCTTTCTGGGCTAACGCCGGTTCATAAAGCTCTTAACTACTGTGCTCTAAAGTACACTAACACCCATAAACTACCTATGTACCCCTAAACCGAGGTCCCCCCACATCGCCTCCACTCTAATAAAAAATTTTAACCCCTAATCTGCCGACCGCACACCGCCGCAAAATACGTTATCCCTATGTACCCCTAATCTGCTGCCCCTAACACCGCCGGCCCCCTATATTATATTTATTAACCCCTAATCTGCCCCCCCAACGTCGCCGCCACCTACCTACAATTATTAACCCCTAATCTGCCGACCGGACCTCACCGCTACTATAACAAAGTTATTAACCCCTAATCCGCCTCACTCCCGCCTCAATAACCCTATAATAAATAGTATTAACCCCTAATCTGCCCTCCCTAACATTGCCGACACCTAACTTCAAGTATTAACCCCTAATCTGCCGACCGGACCTCACCGCTACTCTATTAAATTTATTAACCCCTAAAGCTAAGTCTAACCCTAACACTAACACCCCCCTAAATTAAATATAATTTTTATCTAATGAAATAAATTAACTCTTATTAAATAAATTATTCCTATTTAAAGCTAAATACTTACCTGTAAAATAAACCCTAATATAGCTACAATATAAATAATAATTATATTGTAGCTATTTTAGGATTAATATTTATTTTACAGGCAACTTTGTATTTATTTTAATCAGGTACAATAGCTATTAAATAGTTAAGAACTATTTAATAGCTACCTAGTTAAAATAATTACAAAATTACCTGTAAAATAAATCCTAACCTAAGTTACAATTAAACCTAACACTACACTATCAATAAATTAATTAAATAAAATACCTACAATTATCTACAATTAAACCTAAAACTACACTATCAATAAATTAATTAAATAAAATACCTACAAATAAATACAATTAAATAAACTAACTAAAGTACAAAAAATAAAAAAAGAACTAAGTTAAAAAAAAATAATAATAATTTACAAATATTAGAAAAAGATTACAACAATTTTAAGCTAATTACACCTACTCTAAGCCCCCTAATAAAATAACAAAGTTCCCCCAAAATAAAAAAATGCCCTACCCTAAAATTCTAAAATACAAATAGAAAAGCTCTTTTACCTTACCAGCCCTTAAAAGGCCTTTTGCGGGGCATGCCCCAAAGAATTCAGCTCTTTTGCCTGTAAAAAAAAACATTCAATACCCCCCCCTCAACATTACAACCCACCACCCACATACCCCTAATCTAACCCAAACCCCCCTTAAATAAACCTAACACTAAGCCCCTGAAGATCTCCCTACCTTATCTTCACCACGCCGGGTATCACCGATCCATCCAGAGGAGCCTCCGAAGTCTTCATCCAAGCCCAAGCGGGGGCTGAAGAAGTCCATCATCGGGCTGAAGAGGTCCATCATCGGGCTGAAGTCTTGATCCAAGCGGGCGCTGAAGAAGTCCATCATCGGGCTGAAGAGGTCCATCATCGGGCTGAAGTCTTGATCCAAGCGGGCGCTGAAGAGGTCCATCATCGGGCTGAAGTCTTCTATCAAGCGGCATCTTCAATCTTCATCCATCCGGAGCGGAGCCATCTTCTTCCAGCCGACGCGGATCCATCCTCTTCTACCGATGCCTACTCGCCGAATGACGGTTCCTTTAAATGTCGTCATCCAATTAAGAATTAAGGTAGGAAAATTCTGATTGGCTGATGGAATCAGCCAATCAGATTGAGCTCGCATTCTATTAGCTGTCCCGATCAGCCAATAGAATGCGAGCTCAATCTGATTGGCTGATTGGATCAGCCAATCGGATTGAACTTGAATCTGATTGGCTGATTCCATCAGCCAATCAGAATTTTCCTACCTTAATTCCGATTGGCTGATAGAATCCTATCAGCCAATCGGAATTCGAGGGACGCCATCTTGGATGACGTCCCTTAAAGGAACCGTCATTCTTCAGTTGGACGTCGTCGGAAGAAGATTGATCCGCGCTGGAGGTCTTCACAATGGAGCCGTTCCTCATCGGATGAAGATAGAAGATGCCGCTTGGATCAAGATGGTTGCCGGTCTGGATCGCCTCTTCTTCCCGGATAGGATGAAGACTTTGGAGCCTCTTCTGGACCTCTTCAGCCGCCGGATTATGGATCGCCAGCCCCCCCTTGGGCTTGGATGAAGATTTCGGAGCCAGGACGGATCGGTGTGATTACCCGGCGAGGTGAAGATAAGGTAGGAAGATCTTCAGGGGCTTAGTGTTAGGTTTATTTAAGGGGGGTTTGGGTTAGATTAGGGGTATGTGGGTGGTGGGTTGTAATGTTGGGGGGGCTGCGAGCTCAATCTGATTGGCTGAATGTATGCGAGCTCAATCTGATTGGCTGATTGGATCAGCCAATCGGATTGAACTTGAATCTGATTGGCTGATTCCATCAGCCAATCAGAATTTTCCTACCTTAATTCCGATTGGCTGATAGAATCCAATCGGAATTCGAGGGATGCCATCTTGGATGACATCATTTAAAGGAACCGTCATTCGGCGAGTAGGAGTTGGTAGAAGAGGATGGATCCGCGTCGGCTGGAAGAAGATGGCTCCGCTCCGCTCCGGATGGATGAAGATTGAAGATGCCGCTTGATAGAAGACTTCAGCCCGATGATAGACCTCTTCAGCGCCCGCTTGGATCAAGACTTCAGCCCGATGATGGACCTCTTCAGCCCGATGATGGACTTCTTCAGCGCCCGCTTGGATCAAGACTTCAGCCCGATGATGGACTTCTTCAGCCCAATGATGGACTTCTTCAGCCCCCGCTTGGGCTTGGATGAAGACTTCGGAGGCTCCTCTGGACGGATCGGTGATACCCGACATGGTGAAGATAAGGTAGGGAGATCTTCAGGGGCTTAGTGTTAGGTTTATTTAAGGAGGGTTTGGGTTAGATTAGGGGTATGTGGGTGGTGGGTTGTAATGTTGGGGGGGGTATTGTATGTTTTTTTTTACAGGCAAAAGAGCTGAATTCTTTGGGGCATGCCCCGCAAAAGGCCCTTTTAAGGGCTGGTAAGGTAAAAGAGCTTTTCTATTTGTATTTTAGAATTTTAGGGTAGGGCATTTTTTTTATTTTGGGGGGCTTTGTTATTTTATTAGGGGGCTTAAAGTAGGTGTAATTAGCTTAAAATTGTTGTAATCTTTTTCTAATGTTTGTAAATTATTTTAATTTTTTTTGTAACTTAGTTCTTTTTTTATTTTTTGTACTTTAGTTAGTTTATTTAATTGTATTTATTTGTAGGTATTTTATTTAATTAATTTATTGATAGTGTAGTGTTAGGTTTAATTGTAGATAATTGTAGGTATTTTATTTAATTAATTTATTGATAGTGTAGTGTTAGGTTTAATTGTAACTTAGGTTAGGATTTATTTTACAGGTAATTTTGTAATTATTTTAACTAGGTAGCTATTAAATAGTTCTTAACTATTTAATAGCTATTGTACCTGGTTAAAATAAATACAAAGTTGCCTGTAAAATAAATATTAATCCTAAAATAGCTACAATATAATTATTATTTATATTGTAGCTATATTAGGGTTTATTTTACAGGTAAGTATTTAGCTTTAAATAGGAATAATTTATTTAATAAGAGTTAATTTATTTTGTTAGATAAAAATTATATTTAACTTAGGGGGGTGTTAGTGTTAGGGTTAGACTTAGCTTTAGGGGTTAATAAATTTAATAGAGTAGCGGTGAGGTCCGGTCGGCAGATTAGGGGTTAATACTTGAAATTAGGTGTCGGCGATGTTAGGGAGGGCAGATTAGGGGTTAATACTATTTATTATAGGGTTATTGAGGCGGGAGTGAGGCGGATTAGGGGTTAATAACTTTATTCTAGTAGCGGTTAGGTCCGGTCGGCAGATTAGGGGTTAATAAGTGTAGGTAGGTGGCGGTAACGTTGGGGGCGTCAGATTAGGGGTTAATAAATATAATATAGGGGTCGGCGGTGTTAGGGGCAGCAGATTAGGGGTACATAGGGATAACGTAGGTGGCGGCTGTGTACGGAGCGGCAGATTAGGGGTTAAAAAAATATGCAGGGGTCAGCGATAGCGGGGCGGCAGATTAGGGGTTAATAAGTGTAAGGCTAGGGGTGTTTAGACTCGGGGTACATGTTAGGGTGTTAGGTGCAGACGTAGGAAGTGTTTCCCCATAGGAAACAATGGGGCTGCATTAGGAGCTGAACGCTGCTTTTTTGCAGGTGTTAGGTTTTTTTTTCAGCTCAAACGGCCCCATTGTTTCCTATGGGGGAATCGTGCATGAGCACGTTTTTGAAGCTGGCCGCGTCCGTAAGCACTGCTGGTATTTAGAGTTGCAGTGGCGGTAAATTATGCTCTATGTTCCCTTTTTGGAGCCTAAGGCAGCCCTTCTGTGAACTCTAAATACCAGCGGTATTTAAAAGGTGCGGGGGGAAAAAAGCACGCGCAGCTAACGCACCCCTTTGGCCGCAGAACTCTAAATCTAGCGGACAGATTTTTTTAAAAGTAACTTAGAGGGTTTAGTTTAGAGGGGGGTGTAGGTGTTAGGCAGATGAGGGTTAGTTGGCATTGGCCGTTGTAGGGGTTTATGGTTAATAGTGGAGGGTACTTGCAGTAAGCTAGTGGTGGTATAGGGGTGAATAGAATAGATACTTGCGGTGGGTATGGGATGGTATAGGGTTTATAAAAATAGTACTTGCAGTGGGTTTGTGGTGGTATAGGGTTTAATAGGATAGTACTTGTGGTGAGTATTGCGGCAGTATAGGGGCTAATAGAATAGTACTTGTGGTGGGTATGTGGCAGTATAGGGGTTAATAGGATAGTACTTGTGGTGAGTATGTGGCAGTATAGGGGTTAATAGAATAGTACTTGTGGTGGGTAAGTGGCAGTATAGGGGTTAATAGAACAGTATTTGCGGTTGGTATTTGGCAGTTTAGGGGTTAATAGGATAGTGGTAGGGTGGGTATGTGGTGGTTTAGACCTTTATTAGTGTAGTGTTAGTTTGCGATCGTGGAGTACTACAGTTTAGGGGTATTAGGATTAGGGGTTAGGCACACGGCAGTTATATTTCCAGGGATGCTGGGTGTTATCTATAGCCAGCATCACGACCAAAGCATTTTAAAGTAAACGCCTCTCAGCGATGCCGCTATGTCGGGAGATTGAAATATTTTGACAGGCTCCCTCAAAATAGTGGCAGATCCCTTATAATATTTTGCCGCCTCGTAGCACTTTCGATCATCGGGGCCTTATAGAGAACAGTGGAAAATTAACATTTTAGTACCTTTCTGTTACAAACCCCACTGGGATTTTTTTTTGGTAACCAAAACTTAAGTTCACAAATGTTCCATATATGTGGGAATACAATAGGCAAAATCAGCTATTTAAAATGAGAAAAAAAGATGAGGGAGCTATTTGTAAACAATTTTATACCCTCCAGTAGGTAAAATGGATAATTGGGAAAAACATTAAAGGGGAGCAAATATTAGAGTGCTCTGTCCCTTTAATTAATTGTTTATATTGCTTGTTATGTAGAGCAGAATTCAAATGTCAGACCAGATTTTTTCTTTAATAAAACCCTTATCTTTCATCTTAAGCGAGAGGAGAGAATAGAAAGACCTTCAGCTCAATTAGTCTGTATAGAAATATCATTGGGAAGTTTCTATAAGTGTTTGTGCCAATCTCCTTATTGTGTTTATGTTTACCAGTATCACTTGGTGCTAAAAAGGGTTTTGTAAAAGAAAAGATGTAGCAGTGGAAAACTTTCCTAACTGGCTTAGTGTAGGATCAATATTCTAGAAGCTTTCAACGACTCTGGTATCCTTTTTAAACAGTTGTCATCAAAGCTTAAATAAATGCCTGACTTATGCATTGTATTCTTGTTTGTTTGCTGAATATAAAATAACTAAAATGTTTACTTCTAAAAGATGTATGTGTCCGTGTAACCTTTTAGTGTGCTGTAATAAATGGGTAAAATCTAAATATAAATTAAACTTTAGAATATATAAGAGTTAATCACAATTCTTTAGAAAATGTGATCAAATAATTTTTCTACAAAATTTGCTATTAATGAGGATATTTGTAGATAAATTATTTGATAAGAAGGATTGCTGTCACCCCCAAAATCTAAACAATCTGTAGGTCAAATGTGTAGGTCATGAATTAGACTCAGATAATAAATAATAAAGACTTAAAGGGACATTAAACACTAAATACATGCTAGATAGAATGATGCATTCAAAGAAAAGATTAGTCCATGAGTAACATGTAGATGTATTTTTTAAAGTTTCATTAGTTGTTTAAAAAGTGACAAAATAAGTGTAAAGTTTTAGTGTCTATAAAACACTGGGAGCTGCCATGTTGTAACTTGTGTTACCTTCTCTGCTGTGGCCAATTAGGGACAGTTATACATAGGTCATTAGAGTTTGCAGCCAATGGTTGTGCTGGATTTAACAGTGTTCTGCACTTCCATTTCTAACAGGAACTGAAAAGCTCACAATTTCAGAATGGAATTACAGGCAAAGAGGACAAAATAAATAATGAAAGTATATTGCAGAGTGGTTTTATATATACAATTTATCATTTTATATTACCATCTCAAAGTGTTTAAAGGGACAGTATACACTCATTTTCATATAACTGCATGTAATAGACACTACTATAAAGAATAAGATGCACAGATACTGATATAAAAATCCAGTATAAAATGGTTTAAAAACGTACTTAGAAGCTTTCAGTTTAGCTCTGTTGAAAAGGTAGCTGGAAAGCCCACTGCAAGTGGCAAATAAGACACTCCCCCCTCCCCCTTCTTTTGCATATGAAAAGACCCTTTACACAAACAGGAGCAAGCTGGAGAAGGTAGCTGACAGTATTCAAATAAAACTATGGGGCTTGGTTAGGAGTCTGAAAATCAGAGCAATGTTCTTTAAAAATAAGCAAAATTATACATTTAAAAAAAACAAAACTTTATGGGCTTTATAAATAGATCATCTACAAAACATTTATGCAAAGAAAAAATGAGTGTATAATGGCCCTTTAATGTCCCTTTAAGTATTTACTGTGCTGCAGCAGCATTGTTATACAAGCAACCTGTAGAGGGAGGTTTAGAGTGCAGTAGCATCTACTCTGCTAAACGCCTATGGTAAAGAAAGCAAGTGCAAAGGACAGTTGTATAGCTAGAAGCACTGTTTAATAAATAAAATTGTTTAAAGGTGCATGAAACCCAAATTTATTTTTTCATAATTTAGAAAGAGCATGCAATTTTAAACAACTTTCTATTATACTTCTATTATCTAATTTGCTTCATTCTCTTGATATCCTGTTTTGAAAAGCATATCTAAATAGGTTCAATAGCTGCTGATTGGTAGCTGCACATAGAGGCCTCTACAAGGTTAGTTGTATAACATTGTTGCACACGATTGCCACATAGTGCTAAATACATGTATATACTCTTGAGCCTGCCTGCTGCAATGGAAAAAGAAAATGATTTTCATTCAGGGAGACAAAAATTTTAAGGAGACATAGAAGCAAATCAGATTACTGCAGGCAGCCGAAACATTTTTAAAACTGTACACACTATCATAATTATGACAGCATAACTATGATTTCCATGTCCCTTTAAACCTGCAGCTTTATTTGGTGACACAGTACATCGGAAAAAGAAAAAATAGTATATATATATAAACTGTATATATATACATTCATAGATTCATTTATTTTCCTTCATTTTTTTAGTGTGCTGTATGTGAAGAACATTGGAATGTGAAATATTAATAACTCCTGTGGGTTTAGTGCGTGAGCGATAAGGGTTTTTTCTTCTGCACTCTCCATTGAAATCTAGGGGGGGTGAAAAAAATAGCGCGGTTGTTATAGCCGAGATCCTGAAGTTAGCGCGAGTCGGGTTTTGCTTGCATGCCAAACTTTTACTTTCAGCTTGTAATACGCATGCTAACCCGCACGCTCTATAAGTATACTTCTAGTGCAGTTTATGCTCTTGCAAGAGCGCTAAATAGCGCAGCACTTGTAATTTAGCACAAAGTCGGTTATTATATTAGCATCTGGAAGACTTAAAGAACAGGTCAAGATGCAATCATTTGTGGTTAGTTGGCTTGGCAAAACTAATTAAGCCTAATAACCCGCTAAACTTTGTTGAACAAACCTTATTAACTTTAGGCTAGTTTACAAGTGAAAATAAACGTTTTACGTGCGCAGGATTATAATTATATTATAAATTGAAAGTAAAATATTATTGCATGCGCAAAACCCCTATGCGTGATAACCGCTGGGCTTCTGATATCATGACTGCGTTAATAACTTCTCCTTATAGACTTCAATGGAGCCGCAAAGTTAAAAAAACCTAACTCCTATTGCTTGCGCTCTAAGCCTTCCACGTTTAACCAAGTGTGCTAACAGCCGATGTGGGTTATTAATATTTTACATTCCAATGTTCTTCAAATTGTAGAACATTTTCTTTTTGTTTTAAATATATATTTCTATATATATTTGAGTGTTTTTTTGTATAATATATATCTGTACCTATATATATATATTTCAGTGATGTGCACTCATAGGAGGCAGGTGAGGCACTGCCGCACCTGCCATTTGGGGCAAATGAAAAAAATATATATAATTTTATTAAAAAATAAATAAGTTAAATGTTTTGTTTTTTTTACATTTCCGCAAGAGAAGTACTGGGTTCTGTTTCCCTACCCTATTCTAAATTAAAAAAGTTACAAGCTCTTTTACCTTACCAGCCCTGAACAGGGCCCTTTGCGGGGCATGCCCCAAGGATTTCAGCTCTTTTGCCTGTAAAAAAAAACATACCATACCCCCCCCCCAACATTACAACCCACCACCCACATACCCCTAATCTAACCCAAACCCCCCTTAAATAAACCTAACACTAAGCCCCTGAAGATCTTCCTACCTTGTCTTCACCATACCAGGTTCACCGATCCGTCCTGGCTCCAACATCTTCATCCAACCCAAGCGGGGGTTGGCGATCCATCATCCGGTGCTGAAGAGGTCCAGAAGAGGCTCCAAAGTCTTCCTCCTATCCGGCAAGAAGATCGGAACAGCCAATAGAATGCGAGCTCAATCTGATTGGCTGATTGGATCAGCCAATCGGATTGAACTTGATTCTGATTGGCTGATTACATCAGCCAATCAGAAAATTCCTACCTTAATTCCGATTGGCTGATAGAATCCTATCAGCCAATCGGAATTCGAGGGACGCCATCTTGGATGACGTCCCTTAAAGGAACCGTCATTCGTCGGGAGACAACGGAAGAAGAGGATGGATCCGCGTCGCCTGCTTCAAGATGGACCCGCTCCGCACCGGATGGAAGAAGATTGAAGATGCCGCTTGGAGAAGATGTTTGCCGGTCCGGATGTCCTCTTCTTGCCGGATAGGAGGAAGACTTTGGAGCCTCTTCTGGACCTCTTCAGCACCGGATGATGGATCGCCAACCCCCGCTTGGGTTGGATGAAGATGTTGGAGCCAGGACGGATCGGTGAACCTGGTATGGTAAAGACAAGGTAGGAAGATCTTCAGGGGCTTAGTGTTAGGTTTATTTAAGGGGGGTTTGGGTTAGATTAGGGGTATGTGGGTGGTGGGTTGTAATGTTGGGGGGGGGTATGGTATGTTTTTTTTTACAGGCAAAAGAGCTGAAATCCTTGGGGCATGCCCCGCAAAGGGCCCTGTTCAGGGCTGGTAAGGTAAAAGAGCTTGTAACTTTTTTAATTTAGAATAGGGTAGGGAATTTTTTATTTTGGGGGGCTTTGTTATTTTATTAGGGGGCTTAGAGTAGGTGTAATTAGTTTAAAATTGTTGTAAGATTTTTCTTATGTTTGTAAATATTTTATTATTTTTTGTAACTTAGTTCTTTTTTATTTTTTGTACTTTAGCTAGTTTATTTAATTGTATTTATTTGTAGCAATTGTGTTTAATTAATTTATTGATAGTGTAGTGTTAGGTTAATTGTAGGTAATTGTAGGTAGTTTATTTAATTATTTTATTGATAGGGTAGTGTTAGGTTTAATTATATCTTAGGTTAGGATTTATTTTACAGGTAAATTTGTTATTATTTTAACTAGGTAACTATTAAATAGTTCTTAACTATTTAATAGCTATTGTACCTGGTTAAAATAATTACAAAGTTGCCTGCAAAATAAATATTAATCCTAAAATAGCTATAATATAATTATAATTTATATTGTAGCTATATTAGGATTTATTTTACAGGTAAGTATTTAGCTTTAAATAGGAATAAGTTATTTAATAAGAGTTAATTAATTTCGTTAGATTTAAATTATATTTAACTTAGGGGGGTGTTAGTGTTAGGGTTAGACTTAGCTTTAGGGGTTAATCAATTTATTAGAATAGCGGTGAGCTCCGGTCGTCAGATTAGGGGTTAATAATTGAAGTTAGGTGTTGGCGATGTTAGGGAGGGCAGATTAGGGGTTAATACTATTTATGATAGGGTTAGTGAGGCGGGTTAGGGGTTAATAATTTTATTATAGTAGCGCTCAGGTCCGCTCGGCAGATTAGGGGTTAATAAGTGTAGGCAGGTGTCGGCGACGTTGAGGGGGGCAGATTAGGGGTTAATAAATATAATATAGGGGTCGGCGGTGTTAGGGGTAGCAGATTAGGGGTACATAGGGATAACGTAGGTGTCGGCGCTTTGCGGTCGGAAGATTAGGGGTTAATTATTTTAAGTAGCTGGCGGCGACGTTGTGGGGGGCAGGTTAGGGGTTAATAAATGTAATACAGGGGTCGGCGGGGTTAGGGGCAGCAGATTAGGGGTACATAAGTATAACGTAGGTGGCGGTCGGCAGATTAGGGGTTAAAAATTTTAATCGAGTGGCGGCGGTGTGGGGGGACCTCGGTTTAGGGGTACATAGGTAGTTTATGGGTGTTAGTGTACTTTAGGGTACAGTAGTTAAGAGCTTTATGAACCGGCGTTAGCCAGAAAGCTCTTAACTCCTGCTATTTTCAGGCGGCTGGAATCTTGTCGTTAGAGCTCTAACGCTCACTTCAGAAACGACTCTAAATACCAGCGTTAGAAAGATCCCATTGAAAAGATAGGCTACGCAAATGGCGTAGGGGGATCTGCGGTATGGAAAGTCGCGGCTGAAAAGTGAGCGTTAGACCCTTTAATCACTGACTCCAAATACCAGCGGGCGGCCAAAACCAGCGTTAGGAGCCTCTAACGCTGGTTTTGACGGCTACCGCCGAACTCCAAATCTAGGCCATAGTGTCTATAAAACACTGGGAGCTGCCATGTTGTAACTTGTGTTACCTTCTCTGCTGTGGCCAATTAGGGACAGTTATACATAGGTCATTAGAGTTTGCAGCCAATGGTTGTGCTGGATTTAACAGTGTTCTGCACTTCCATTTCTAACAGGAACTGAAAAGCTCACAATTTCAGAATGGAATTACAGGCAAAGAGGACAAAATAAATAATGAAAGTATATTGCAGAGTGGTTTTATATATACAATTTATCATTTTATATTACCATCTCAAAGTGTTTAAAGGGACAGTATACACTCATTTTCATATAACTGCATGTAATAGACACTACTATAAAGAATAAGATGCACAGATACTGATATAAAAATCCAGTATAAAATGGTTTAAAAACGTACTTAGAAGCTTTCAGTTTAGCTCTGTTGAAAAGGTAGCTGGAAAGCCCACTGCAAGTGGCAAATAAGACACTCCCCCTCCCCCTTCTTTTGCATATGAAAAGACCCTTTACACAAACAGGAGCAAGCTGGAGAAGGTAGCTGACAGTATTCAAATAAAACTATGGGGCTTGGTTAGGAGTCTGAAAATCAGAGCAATGTTCTTTAAAAATAAGCAAAATTATACATTTAAAAAAAACAAAACTTTATGGGCTTTATAAATAGATCATCTACAAAACATTTATGCAAAGAAAAAATGAGTGTATAATGGCCCTTTAATGTCCCTTTAAGTATTTACTGTGCTGCAGCAGCATTGTTATACAAGCAACCTGTAGAGGGAGGTTTAGAGTGCAGTAGCATCTACTCTGCTAAACGCCTATGGTAAAGAAAGCAAGTGCAAAGGACAGTTGTATAGCTAGAAGCACTGTTTAATAAATAAAATTGTTTAAAGGTGCATGAAACCCAAATTTATTTTTTTCATAATTTAGAAAGAGCATGCAATTTTAAACAACTTTCTAATTTACTTCTATTATCTAATTTGCTTCATTCTCTTGATATCCTGTTTTGAAAAGCATATCTAAATAGGTTCAATAGCTGCTGATTGGTAGCTGCACATAGATGCCTCTACAAGGTTAGTTGTATAACATTGTTGCACACGATTGCCACATAGTGCTAAATACATGTATATACTCTTGAGCCTGCCTGCTGCAATGGAAAAAGAAAATGATTTTCATTCAGGGAGACAAAAATTTTAAGGAGACATAGAAGCAAATCAGATTACTGCAGGCAGCCGAAACATTTTTAAAACTGTACACACTATCATAATTATGACAGCATAACTATGATTTCCATGTCCCTTTAAACCTGCAGCTTTATTTGGTGACACAGTACATCGGAAAAAGAAAAAATAGTATATATATATAAACTGTATATATATACATTCATAGATTCATTTATTTTCCTTCATTTTTTTAGTGTGCTGTATGTGAAGAACATTGGAATGTGAAATATTAATAACTCCTGTGGGTTTAGTGCGTGAGCGATAACGGTTTTTTCTTCTGCACTCTCCATTGAAATCTAGGGGGGGTGAAAAAAATAGCGCGGTTGTTATAGCCGAGATCCTGAAGTTAGCGCGAGTCGGGTTTTGCTTGCATGCCAAACTTTTACTTTCAGCTTGTAATACACATGCTAACCCGCACGCTCTATAAGTATACTTCTAGTGCAGTTTATGCTCTTGCAAGAGCGCTAAATAGCGCAGCACTTGTAATTTAGCACAAAGTCGGTTATTATATTAGCATCTGGAAGACTTAAAGAACAGGTCAAGATGCAATCATTTGTGGTTAGTTGGCTTGGCAAAACTAATTAAGCCTAATAACCCGCTAAACTTTGTTGAACAAACCTTATTAACTTTAGGCTAGTTTACAAGTGAAAATAAACGTTTTACGTGCACAGGATTATAATTATATTATAAATTGAAAGTAAAATATTATTGCATGCGCAAAACCCCTATGCGTGATAACCGCTGGGCTTCTGATATCATGACTGCGTTAATAACTTCTCCTTATAGACTTCAATGGAGCCGCAAAGTTAAAAAAACCTAACTCCTATTGCTTGCGCTCTAAGCCTTCCACGTTTAACCAAGTGTGCTAACAGCCGATGTGGGTTATTAATATTTTACATTCCAATGTTCTTCAAATTGTAGAACATTTTCTTTTTGTTTTAAATATATATTTCTATATATATTTGAGTGTTTTTTTGTATAATATATATCTGTACCTATATATATATATTTCAGTGATGTGCACTCATAGGAGGCAGGTGAGGCACTGCCGCACCTGCCATTTGGGGCAAATGAAAAAAAAAATATATAATTTTATTAAAAAATAAATAAGTTAAATGTTTTTTTTTTTTTACATTTCCGCAATAGAAGCACTGGGTTCTGTTTTTTCTCTTTTGTGCAATATTTTTACATGGATTTTTAGGACTAGCCGCTCTGCAGCACCACCCGGCGGTGATTTGCAACAGCAGCATGGCTGAAAAAACTGTTAAAGAGGCATCTCTAATGAGGCCTCGTATTTTCCCTGGGAGCCAGGCTCAGCCAATCAACACCAGTCTTTACTCCCTGGCCCTGCTGTACTGTCTACTGCGCATGCGCAACGAAGGAGCAGTCTGGCGGGAACAAAACAGTCAGTGACAGAGACTCACTCCTGCCTGTTTGGGACTGACTGTCACTGAGCCAAGTTAGCGAGTGGATTGCTGAGCCTGAGCTAATCGCAGCTGCTGTCCCCTGGTCCTGCCTGCCCTGACTGAGGAGCCGAGTCACCAACACAGTACAGTGCAGTGCACACACACAAGTAAGTCGTCAGACAGAATGAGCAGCCATCGTGTGATTCATTGAGCGCAGTAAATATATTATAAGGCAGAGTAGTGACCGCCCCCTCTGATGTTAAACTTTAAGTATCTGACGGTCAATCTTGCTACTGACATCTTCTCTGCTTACTAAATTAATTGTACAGAATGAGCAGCCATCGTGTGATTTTGAGCACAGTAAATATACTATAATATAAATATAAGCAGACATAAGCCAGGTATTGCAAATGGTTAGAAAGCACAGCCAGAGGATTGTTCAAATTAGTAATAAGAACCTGATCATGCAGGTTTCTTTAAGAAAAGTGCTGTCCATAAACATAAAAGTTCTTAATGTGCACGATAAGTAGAAATCCAAAGTCTGTGATGCAGCATGCAGCGTGCAGATGGACTGCTGCGTGGTGCGTGTAGTAGGTTGGCTGAAATTATAGACAGAGAACGTGCCTCAAAAGTATGCAAAAACTGTTACATAAAAGAATATACCTGAACTTACAGTAAAGTTCCTGGAAGTCGGCTCCTCTCCAAGTTGTAGGCTAACCGGGTCTTAGAAACAAGCAGCTGTGCACCCGTCAAACTTTGCTGAATAGCCAGGATCGGATAGTTAGGTATTGTCTGAACCTTCAGACTACGGTGGCCTTACTCCACCAAAAAGAAGCAACGCGTTTCTTAAGCTTCTGATATCAACATAGAGAACGGCTTCTTTTATAACAAGCCGCAATCGTAAAGTGGCATATTTAATGCTAAATTTAAAATTCCCGATATTGGGATTTTTGTTTGAACATCAAAAAAGACATAATTAATATTGTAATAGAGGGGAACTCTTTTTACTTTTTAATTGCACTCTGTTGTTGTAAGCTCAATATAGAACATATTTAGTTTAAAATATCGTTGCCTAAAAACATTGCTATCCAGGAATTGAGGGAAGGATGCGAAGGGTATTACTAGAATAATGTTTATGGAACGATTACTCTACCCCAATATAGGGGATACAGGGCATTGATCCCAATTAGAGGTTGTTCCTTAATAAAATATTGTTATCCTACACCACCTATCAAACTACTCCTCCGGTTAGATGCTGAGTTAAGCAACATTGTATAAAGTGTAACAAGTTTCTTCAACATAGTTGTGTTTTTAATGTTAATTTAATTCTGGCACGCTACAATAGTTAATTTGTATATTAGTATTGAAGCTGTCATTTTAAAGAGTCATAAGTAAAAGTTAAATTTTAATGTGTAGTCATTTATCCATGTTTCTTTGATAGGGTTTGTTTTTTTAATACATTCATTGCTATATGCTCAAAGCACACCCCTGATAATTCTCCCCCCCCCACACTTTTACATTATAGGATCTGTTTCAGTTTGTTGCTATAACATACCTATGAGCAGCTAGGCTATAATCCCGCAAAGACTTTCTAGAAGTTACATGGCTATAGGCAGGGGTCAAGTCCTACAAAAAAAAAAGTGTGGGAACTCACCAAGACTTCCACTCCCCCCTCACAATTAATTTGGTTTATACACACACACACTGTATTTATATGTATATAATCTGTACACTTTGGTTAATGAAAGCAAATTAAAACCAATGAGGGGTTAAATATTTGCATTTGGGCCTGAGAATCTTCCTCTGTCTTAAGGTGCAATAGTCCTATTTCTGCTGAGGGGAGCTAAATAACCCCTGAGAAAGCAACACAGAAATGTAAGCACCATGGGTTACGCACATTATGGGGTGATCACACAGTAGGACTGCTGACAGGCTTGCATTTAGTGTATTGTAGGAAGTGTTACTGCCTATTATTAGAGGATCTCACTATCCCTCTAACCAGATTGTGCTCCAGCTCCTCCTACCAGCAGCAGCAGTGTTTACTGAAGTGTTTCTGTTCTCTGTCATTATTATTATTATCGGTTATTTGTAGAGCGCCAATATAGTCCACAGCGCTAACAGAGTCCACAGCGCTAGTCCTCTGTTTAGGGGGAACTTAGTTCCTCCTGCAAAAATAGTCCAGGAATTCCGTTCCCATGCGTTCCCGCTCAACTTGAACCCTGGCTATAGGTCATCTGACTGTAGTTCCCAATTTAAATATATCTTAGTGTTATAATAAACTGCCATGAGCACCACACACACGCCGCAAACAAATCCAACATATAAACCTTATACCTGTCATGGGCTCAAAGTTGTCGGTAACCAATAACCGCCATCAGACCAATCAGTCTTCATAATTGTTATTAATAACTGACACTCTAAGTATATATTAAACACAGTTACTTTACTGGGCCACCTTTTGTGTCATAGTTCAGGAAGTGGTGCCTTCGGTATTAACTTTGAATGATGATTATCGCTGGTGCTGAAAAAGACTCTCACTCCAGAGTGTCTCCTTATATAAAACATGCTAGGGTCTTGGGGTTATAGCACTTAAGACCCCACCTAGTAATGCTACAAAGTTTGTAAGATGTTTATTCAGATGTCAACTGATGCCCATACGGGAGTGCTGTTGATCGGCAGGTATGGGTACACATGCATATTGTATTCTGGGTAATAGCAAAGACACGGATGGCCAAAGTCTCTTATCCTGGGAACTTAATGATCACCATGCTGAAGTTACTGTCATGTGGAGGGTGGGTAGAGTGACTTCTTCTGGGCCTCTAGCCAGACTAATTAGGCCATCCTTGTCGGACATCCTGCTAGATTACGAGTTTTGCGTTTACGATTTTAATGCTGAAAAAATGGCCATTTCAGCGTAAAAAAACGTAACGCAGCCATTACGAGTCTTGTCGGTATAGCTGTACCGCAAGCATTTTAGCCTATAATGCAATGTTAATTCCACACTCAAATTACATTTTTGCGTGGGATTTCCATAGCCTAAAATGCTTGCGTTACAGCCTATACTGACACAATCCATAACGCCATATGAGAGCAGTAGTTTTAGGTTTTGAACAACAAAACTGTTACACAACACTCATAACTAAAGTGTTACAAATTACACTAACACCCATAAACTACCTATTAACCCCTATTCCACCGCCCTCTCGCATCGCAAACACTAAATTAAACTTATAGTGAAAAAAAGGGTCAGATGCGCCTAAGTGATTAAGTGCATATACTAAAATAAATCCAATATGCACTAGTACAAAAAAAAACAAATGTATACTGCTATAGGTACAAAATTTGTACTTAACAAATGTGGGATATCTATATATTAGATGTGAAAGTAAACATATATTATTTAAATGCAATAATGGTTATCAAACATAGTAATCACCAAAGAAAATAATAAAGTGATCACCCAAACATATAAGAAAAAAATCCTCATAAAAAAACATATATATATATTTCATTAAAAAAAACCAAAACGTAATACTAGAGTGATGGTCAAGATTTGACCTAAGCAGTCCACACTAATATGAGGAGTATTACGATCCCAGTCATCAAAACTTCTTCCAAATGCTTGATTGGCCAAACACACGAATCTGCAGATACAAAAATAAAAGAAGAGGCACCAAATAGTGTGTATCGTACAAGTATAGGAGCAGCGCACCCCAACTATGACATCTACTTACAAGAGATACAGCACTTGATAAGTGACATAAATGCCTTCTGGACCATCAACAGCTGTCCAGATCGCTGATCAAATCCGTCAACCCAGGTCTGTTGCTGTAGAAAGTAGGAGATAAAAGACAAGGGCACCGCAATAGTGTATATCAGTGTGTATAGGATCTACACAAACAACGATGATACCATACTCACAATGTATAAGGCACTTGATAAGTGCCACAAAAGCCTTCTGGACAATTACAGCTGTCCAGCACACTCTGCTCAATGGCAGAACGTGCTGTCTTGTCTTGTCACTAGCGTCTCCAGTGAAAGCTTCAATTCTCCCAAGCCTGTGGATCCTTAACAAAGCACAATGAAATATATACCACTGTGTGTTAGCCGGTTCACAAAGTCCCAATCACATCAGTGCATATGCCCAAAGTGATAAGAATCAATCCGTGATTAATAAATGTATAAGATATATTTAAAATCAATTTTAAATAAATCTTATACATTTATTAATCACGGCTTGATTCTTATCATTTTGGGCTATTTATATATTATATACTTTTAAGGTAAAGCACACTCCTTCCAAAAAAGCTCTTGACATCTGATATGTAAAAAAATCCAAAAGTTCATTCAATTAATCCATAGTAAAAACATGACCGTAGTACGGCATATAATTGTAACAAAACATATCACATCACTGGGTGTGTGAACAAAACGCGTTTAGTGCATGCGCACTTGATCACTGCACTTTTGGATTTTTTACATATCCGATGTCAAAAGCTTTTTTGGAAGGAGTGCGCTTCACCTTACAAGTATTCTACTATTTTCTAGCGTGTAGAGCAGACACACCGTGAAGCTGCATTAGGTATTTCCATTTTGCTCAGGACTTACTCTCCATTGTGCCATTAAGCCGAGGTCAGAGGTCACAGCGGACAGAGCTGGGGAACGAGGTGAGAATTTGTTTGTGAAGCTTTCCACACAGTATCCTACAAAACGTATATATATATATATATATATATATATATATATATATATGTATGTTCATGCATTGGAGCCCTTTTTAGCGCTTGCTGATTGGTGGTAACATTTAGTCACCAAACAGCAAGTGCCACCCAGGTGCTGATCCAAAAATGGGCCAGCCACTAAGCTTAGATTACTGCTTTTCAAATAAAGATTCCAAGAGAACGAAGAAAAATTGGTAATAGGAATAAATTAGAAAGTTGCTTAAAATTGCATGTTCTATCTGAATCTTGAAAGAAAAAAATTTGGGTTTAGTATCCCTTTAACCACCAACGACGTACAGGGTACGTCCTACAAAAAACGGTCGTTAACGACCAAGGACGTACCCTGTATGTCGTCGGTGTTTTGAAGCGGTGGAAGCGATTCTGATGGCATCCTGCAATAACATTTTTTAGCCATCCGATGCATCGACCATCGATGGCCACGATCGTTTGTGGGTGGGAGCAATTGCAGGGAGGCGGGTGGGCGGTCATTGATAGGAAACTTCCGTCTGGCAGTGTGCATTCACACGTGCCCCCGCAATCTGCTCATATGAGCATTTAAGTATAAGATGTGGTGGGAGAGGGTGGTGGGAGAAGGGGTAAATAATTATGAAAAAGGGATCTGGGTCTGGGAGGGGGTAGAGAATTGAGGGTGGGAGCAGCTGCACTACAGAAAAATATTTATATATATATATATAAAATGTTCAAATTTATTCAAAAGTGGGTACAGCTTCCAGTTCCCAAAATGGCAGCAAATAGTGAGCGGGGGGAGGGTTAGAAAGCTGTTGGGGGGGGGGCTCAGGGAGGTTGGGTGGTAAGGGGGGATCCTACACTGCAGAAAATATATAATAAAAAAAAAACACAAACTTTTTATTTTTATACTGGCAGACTTTCTGCCAGTACTAAAAATGGCGGTGACAATAGTGAGGTTGGGGAGGCAAGAGATATGTTTGAGAGTAGTCAGGGAGGGATCAAGGGGTGGGATGTGTCAGGTGAGAGGCTTATCTCTACACTAAAGCTAAATTTAACCCTTCAAGCTCCCTACAAGCTACCTAATTAACCCTGTCACTGCTGGGCATAATACAAGTGTGGTGCGCAGCAGTATTTAGGGACCTTCTAATTATCAAAAAGCAATTCCAAAGCCATATATGTCTGCTATTTCTGAACAAAGGGGATCCCAGAGAAGCATTTACAACCATTTGTGCCATAATTGCACAAGCTGTTTGTAAATAATTTCAGTGAGAAACTTAAAATTGTGAAAAATTTTACATTTTTTTTTATTTGATCGCATTTGGCGGTGAAATGGTGGCATGAAATATACCAAAATGGGCCTAGATCAATACTTTGGATTGTTTACTACACTAATGCTAAAATTAACCCTACAAGCTCCCTAATTAACCCCTTCACTGCTGGGCATAATACATGTGTGGTGCGCAGCGGCATTTAGCGGCCTTCTAATTACCAAAAAGCAACGCCACAGCCATATAAGTCTGCTATTTCTGAACAAAGAGGATCCCAGAGAAGCATTTACAACCATTTGTGCCATAATTGCACAAGCTGTTTGTAAATAATTTCAGTGAGAAACCTAAAGTTTGTGAAAAAGTGAACTATTTTTTTAATTTGATCGCATTTGTCAGTGAAATGGTGGCATGAAATATACCAAAATCTTCTAAAAATATATATATATATATATACATGTCAAGGGATATTTAGGGATTCCTGACAGATATCAATGTTCCAATGTAACTATCGCTAATTTTGAAAAAAAAAATGATTTGGAAATAGCAAAGGGCTATATTTATTGCCCTATAACTTGCAAAAAAAGCAAAGAACATATAAACATTGGGTATTTCTAAACTCAGGACAAAATTTAGTATGGTTGTTTTTTGGTGGTTGTAGATGTGTAACAGATTTTGGGGGTCAAAGTTAAAAAAAGTGTGTTTTTTTCCATTTTTTCATCATATTTTATAAACAAATTTATAGTACATTATAAGATATGATAAAAATAATAGTATTTTTAGAAAGTCCATATAATGGCGAGAAAAACAGTATATAATATATGTGGGTACCGTAAATGAGTAAGAGGAAAATTACAGCTAAACACAAACACCGCAGAAATGTAAAAATAGCCCTGGTCCCAAAAGGTCAGAAAATGGAAAAGTGCTGTGGTCCATAAAAAGTTAAAACCCTTTCCGGTCCTATGTCGGAATATATCAGACAAAGGGTTTACTGCTTGTGGTCCAATGTCGGATATATTCCAACATAGGACCGGAAAGGTGACGAAGTTCCCAGTGACATTACCAGTGATCGGTGCACAGCTAGGCTAGATGTGGTGCTGTGCACTGATCACTGATAATAGACTGACACCGCAGGCATGGGGACCACTGCAGGCGGAACAACCCAGACGGCACTGGCCAACAGCCATTAGAGATTTGCATATATAAAAAGAGAGAAGCGCTCAACCTGGGAACGAACAATAGCATAATAGCTTGTTCTATGGCTAGTTACCAGCCCCGAAATACCAGGCAATCCCTCTCTGAACAAGAGAAACAGCAAAACCCCAGACGTACGTTTCGGCCTATTGTGGGCCTCGTCAGTGAGGTGCAGCCATATCCCTCTAGGCACACTGAGCAACGGGTCCACGTCTGGATTCCCGCATCACACTTAGGGAGACTTCCCTAAGTTTCATAATTTGCATAAATAAAAAGAGAGAAGTGCTCAACCTGGGAATGAACAATAGCATAATAGCTTGTTCTAAGCCATTAGAGATTCTCCGCTGTCCTGGCTGAGTGGGGAGAAATGAGAGGCCTGGAGGTAAGGAGGAGCAGGGAGGGAGGAGCCTGGCAGCACAACCCTGACAGTGTGTGCAAGGGATCTGGATATGCTGAGCGGCTGAGCCTAATAATCTGCTGTAAATCTGTGGATATATATAAAAATATATATATATATATATATATTTTTATATATATATATATATATATATATATATAGATATATACTATATATATAATAATGTGACACATCACTTTACCATAATAAAGTAACTGCACACTTTCCTATCTGTATCCCTAAGGCTGATGGTAAAATAAATAAGACCTGCTGGCGCACTTATTAAAAATTAGTAGGATCGGAAAGGGTATTAAGCATGATTATAGTGTGAAAAAAAGAGTTAGCGCTGGGAGCACTGATCAATATATCAAAATATAATATAAATATGAATATATGAGAAAAGAAATAATAATAAAAAGGAGATAGAGTACAATTTATTAAAACAACATATTGCAACTTAAAATCATGAAACAGGCGAGGGACGTCTCCCTTAATGCAAAAATCAACTCCCTAGGGGGTAAAATAGCGTATAAGCAGCATAAAATAGCAAAAGTTATTTAAAAAACACAATTGAGCCAAGGCC
The DNA here is from genome assembly GCF_027579735.1 of Bombina bombina. Taxonomy (NCBI): domain Eukaryota; kingdom Metazoa; phylum Chordata; class Amphibia; order Anura; family Bombinatoridae; genus Bombina; species Bombina bombina. The sequence goes on from NC_069500.1 coordinate 185,847,806, forward strand.
TATGGCTGTGAAAGTCAAGTTAAGGTACCTTAGGACGTTTGTAGTGGATTTAAATGAAACCCTGTATAAGGAGGAAATTGGTTACCTATAAGGGCCGAACTTACGGTTTGTGTCTACTTTGGCGTTACCGACCGTGACCTAGATGCAGTTATTTATGAGAAACTCACGTGATACGTGATACGTTCCATATATTCCACAAAGTTACATATTATTAATATTAGTATTATTATTTCTTTTCTCATATATTCATATTTATATTATATTTTGATATATTGATCCGTGCTCCCAGCGCTAACTCTTTTTTTCACACTGTATTTCTTATTTTTTGTATTTTTTGAGGGGAACACACAAGTTTAGCAGGATCTTTTTATTTCCTTTAGCGCTTCTTCTTTCCTCTCTTCACACCACATTAAGCATGATTAGCCCTTACACTAGTTTACATTGATACTGTTGTATAGTTTTAAAGGACAATATCAATTTGCATGTGTGAAATTAACCTTTTCACTTCCAAAAGAATTGCAAAACTAAAGTAATCTTCTTAGATACAAAAATCAGAGGTGGTGTAGGAGCTACCTAATATGGTCTTAACTATAAATCCCTATAGGATCGCTGTAATTTTCAAAACAGGGATCAAAAATAATTAGCTATACAAAAGGGGATGGGACAAGCGCTCCAAAAGTAGAGCTGACCAAAAAATGTGGAAAAAAAAACCCCGTTAAAAAAAGCGTTTAAACAGGATACAAACTAATGTGTCAGATAAAAGGGCAGAAACAATTAAATACCCAAGAATGATGTAAAATATTTAATAAACTGATCTAATAGTACAAATATAAAAATGTAATATAATACAATGATGTCGGCATCTATAAGGAATATAGTAGACCCAAGAGCAGAGTATCTATAAAAAAGGGTTTAATAATGACAAGTAAAAACCATTCAATACATATAAAATAAGTTATCACTTGATATTGGCTATAGTTATAATAATGTGCATATAGAGATGGCACGGATAAAGTATGGCCGTGAAGAACCCAAATCTTCCTAAATAGTGGGTAAGGTTAAAGTGGCGATACTTAGGCTACACATATCGGTGTGTTTTGTTATCTTCTGCTGTGCACAGACTCCTATGAAGAGGGATCCAGGGGAAGGGGAAAAAATGCTCACTGTCCGTGAAGCAGTGCCTTGCTGCGATGTATTCCATGAAGGATGACGTCAGGTCATGTGACTAGATTACGTGGTCTGTTGTTTTTCAAATGATACTGTGTATCTACCGTTGTAACAGAATGTCTCTTGGAACAGAGTTTGTTTATATAAACAAATGGTTAGATACAAACTTGCAGCTTTTCTTGCAACTTTAAAACAGGTTAAGTGCAGACAGCGACATTTGTATTACTGTTATAACCAATCAGGTAATAAGGATCGATCAGGAATTATTCATATAGTTTGTTCGTTAGAAATGTAAAACAAACGATGAACCTGAGTCGCCTTGCACACAGAATGGATGGAGAACTACACACATAAACAGGAATTATTCATAGGTCTATAAAGTCTTAGGAAGGATATAGAGATAGAGATGAACCTGTATGTTGTGTGAGTGAGTTGAGACCCACAATAAAATAACCAGAGGTAGTAAACGGCAGGATTATTAAAACAAATATTGCATAAAAAAATGTTATAAGGGCTCAAACATATGAGGTCTCAGGTGTTTTGCTATCTGACGCGCAAAAAAAGCTGAAGTCTACTGGGGTTAACACGTGAGTGGGTTCTTCACATTATATTTCGCTCTGACTGATCTTCTAGCTCTGAATCTTGGCATGGCATCTGACCCTGAATTCACTTCATCCCTGGTTCTGTATCAGATTCTCTATCTCACCGGGCTGTGGCCCCTGGCATGCTTATGTACTCTGGGCTGCTGCTTGCTTATTTAGAGCTTTCCTGCAACTAAAACTTTGTCTTACTGTCTTACAGTACTGCAACTCTATTAAAAAACTGACATCAAATTATGGTTAAGGGATGATTTCATCAAGAGGCCAAGGTATTTGTTATTGACTGATTTATCCCAGACACCATAATTATAGCACTGTGTAAGCTCAGACTTACATTAACCTCTTGACGACCAAGGACGTGCCAGGCACGTCCTACAAAAGCTGGTTGTTAATGACCAAGGACGTGCCTGGCACGTCCTCAGGGGTTTCAAGTAGACATGTGCGTTTAGTCCGAATCCAAATTCGGACGAATTTGTCAAATTCGGAGCTTCCAATAGATTAGAATTTCTGAATTACCCTAGCAACAAAACTAAACTAATCTGAATGCATTTGTAACAAATAAATCCGAATTAGTTCAGATTAATTTGTTACATTCGAATGGCCATGGACTAATCATAATTACACTAATATTGTACAGTATAATAGGTTATATCACACTGCTAGCTCTGTGCAGGGCACATTATGTAGCTGGTACCTGTGAGGTTGGTACTTAGGTGGGATGTGCTGTGTATTACACTAGTATTATGTATTGTATATTAGGTTATATACCTCTGCCAGCTCTGTGCATATTGTGTTGCTGGTACCTGTGAGGTTGGTACTTATGTTGATTCAGATGGGTTACACCTAATATACAGTACATAATACTAGTCTAATACACAGCACATCCCACCTTCTGAATTTACTATTCGAATCCGAATCAAATACATCCAAATTTATTCGAATCCGAATGAATCTGAAATGAATACATTCGAATGTATCCGAATTCGAATAGTTCCGAAAACTAAATTCTATGAAATCCGAATTGATCTGAAATGAATTTTCTCGCCACCCAATGTCTAGTTTCAAGTGCTGGAAGCGATCGTGATCGCTTCTAGATGCTTTCAGGGTATTGCAGTGATGCCTCGATATTGAGGCATCCTGCAATACCCTCTGGTAAGCAACCAATGCAGAATTTTTTTTTAATTTTTATTATAAAAAAGGCCTAATTTCTTTTCCTATGGCATGGAGTCCACAACGTGATTCCAATTACTAGTGGGATATTCAACTCCTGGCCAGCAGTAATTTCCCTTACCCATAATCCCCGTCATTCTCTTTGCCTCTGTCAATGGAGGATGTGTGAAGAGCAAGGATTAGGGGCTATGCTGTGTCCATGTCAATCTTTTTAGTAAGAATAATGGTGGCTATTAGCAGCTAGAAAGTGGCGAGGTTGTCTTTGCTTTATTTCTAACATGTTTGCTACCCCTTCATAGAAAGCCAGGGTTGGTTACTCTGCTCTTTCTTTTTCTTCAGGTCCCTGTCAACGATCAGAGGAGGCTTTCAAACCCTTAAGCTGCTGTGACTGCTCAACAGCAGAAGACCCTGGAGGGTAAGTCATTTCATATATATTTTACAGGATTATAGAAGACAGGACTGGAAGATCAGGGACCTAGTGGGACCTGTTACCTCCTGAAGGGGTTCTCATTTATTACTTTATATTCCTGTTCTTCAGTTATATTGCGACTGAGCAGCTACAAAGGGAAATTTTGCCGCTTCCATAGCAGGGTATTTTTATTGCTAACTCTGTTTTTATGGTGTGTAGGGATTAAGATATTACTTTATTTCTCTCTTATCTTCCCTACTAAGGGCCATTTTTACGGTCCCTTATAATGCTCAGAGTTTTTTGGGGTTTGTATTCTGGCATATCCCTCTGTTGGTTATTTTGTGAGGTATAAGACCGGTGATGGCGCAGTATGTTTTTTTCATGCCTGTTTTATTTATATAATTACGGCCATAACTGAAATTGCCGAGTACGGTACTAGGCTGTTTTTTATTTGTGTATTCCTTTGTGACACAGCTTCCAGATCTGACAGCGGAATCTGGCAGCGGTATTAAGGTTGCACTTGCCTTTTGTCACGAAGGGTATGTTTTACTTGGAAAAGTCCTGAAAATGAACGTAATTTCTCCGCCATTGCCGGCGGATACCTAGGTGCTTTGTTCTTTTCTCGGCGACGGGTTCAGATCTGCCTTCACCAGCTAGAGGATACTTGTTGGTTTTAGAGCTGTTTGTGCTACTCTAATCTTCATGTGTGTGGGGATATGTGCAGTTATCTCATGTACTGTCTAACGGATGGCAGAGAATGAGATATTCTTGGGCTCGGGTATTCTATGTAATATAATTTATCCTGCCTTTCTGCACTTTCTTTTTTTAGAAGTATTCTCTAGATATTTATTTTAATGTATCGGCTGCCATCTGGTGACAGTTTAATTTATATATCTCTCTTTGTCCGTTTATAATCCTTCTATGTAAAGCAAAGGATTAAATTTCTAGCATAGCACAGCACTGTTTTTTTCGAATCTATTTGTGGTTCTAAAAAAAAAAAAAAAGGAGGGAACTTTCCGTCCTATTCTAGACCTAATGTGTCTTCTCTGAAGCTGACTGCTTGGAGATTGTACGCCTAGTTCTGTCTAGACGTGGTTTTTCGGAAGCGGTCATTGATACTATGCTTCAGGCTCTTAAACCGGTTACTTGCAGGATTTACCATAAGGTATGGCGTAAATACCTTTTTTCCAGGATGGCCTGGAAAAAGGTTTGTCAGTCAGTACTCTGAAGGGTCAGATTTCTGCACGGTCTATTCTTTTGCACAAACGTCTGTCAGATTTACCAGATGTTCAAGCTTTTGATCAGGCCCTGGTCAGAATCAGGCCTGTGTTTAATACTGTTGCTCCTCCTTGGAGCCTTAACCTAGTTCTTAGAGTTTTGCAGCAGGCTCCGTTTGTGCCGATACATGTTGTTGATATAAAGTTGTTATCTTGGAAGGTTTTGTTTCTTCTTGCTATTTCTTCCGCTCGCAGAGATTCTGAGCTTTCAGCTCTGCAGTGTGATTCTCCGTATCTTATTTTTCATGCAGATAAGGCAGTCATTTGTACTAAATTGGGGTTTATTCCTAAGGTGGTATTAGATCGAAACATTAATCAGGAAATTGTTGTTCCTTCTTTTTGTCTTAATCCTTCTACTCATAAGGAACGTCTTTTGCATTACTTGGATGTTGTGCATGCTCAAAGTTTTTATCTTCAAGCTACTAAAAAATTTTGACAATCTTCTGCCCTGTTTGTTGTTTTCTCTGGAAGACTTAAGGGTCAGAAGGTCACTTCTACTTCTTTTGCCTCTGGTTAAGAAGTATGATTTATTTTGCTTACGAGACTGCTGGACAGCAGCCTCCTGAGAGAATTGCGGCTCATTCCACTATGGCTGTCTCTCTCTTCTTAGGCTTTCGAAAAAAAAAGCTTCTGTGGAACAGATTTGCAAGGTGGCAACATGGTCCATTTAATGGCGAGAAAAACGGTATATAATATGTGTGGGTACAGTAAATGAGTAAGAGGAAAATTACAGCTAAACACAAACACCACAAAAATGTAAAAACAGCCCTGGTCCTTAACGGTAAGAAAATTAAAAAATGGTCTGGACATTAACGGGTTAATTGTTTTGACTTTAAATATTAACATTAATAAAAAATAATCTTAGTATAAATTAGACTTATTTTATTAGTCTTAATTGTATTGGACTTTTTGAATTTTCACTAATTAATTTAGAGGAACTATGAATATCTAGCTATTTTCCAGAAAAACATATTTAGCCAATTATTTTACACTATGTACTGGTGCAGGTTAATCTGAACTGTGGAAAGAACAACAGGTTAGTGAACATGCAGCTGCCCTTGGATCACAGGTACATTAAGAAATTGTTCTCTTTAGAGACTAATGTAAATCTGTTGCTATGATACTTACATAGTGGAGATGTGGTTATACAACTCTCTGAAGCATCTATTAAATCTTAATTACACTATGCACAAAGCAATGTTGTTTCCGCAACCATTTCCTTTTCTACTTCTGCTGTTTTTGGAGGACGACAAGCTAAATTACTATTGACTTGGAACATAGTTTCTATACATTTTTACAAGTTTCTACAAAACATTTGTAAATAAAAAAAAATGGTGGTCACCCCAATCATTTTAGCTCATATTGGACTCATATTCTGTATTTCCCTAGAGACACAGGAAGGGGTTATGCACCCTCACTAGACAGCAAAGAATAATGGATTTATAATAAAAAATAATAAACAACGTTTGGAGAGCATAGAAATGGGAAGATATTATGCCATAGATCTACCCTTCATAATTTGCTGCCACCACAATACTGCTGCCCTAGGCAAAGGACTAGTTGGCCCATGATACAATATGCTCCTGACCTGTTTCTGTGATTCTTATTTGATATTAAACAGATAACTCTTTTTTCACCCCTTTCTCACTTTCTAATTATTATTGACTCAAATATGGAAAGTAGAGATACAACGAGAAATCACTCAAGGTGGGGTCAGTTCAAACACTAATGATTGGGTATATATCTGACATATATCCTAACAATTCCACATACATTAAAAAGAACAATTCTAGAACAAGGGGCCATGTTCTCAAGTTGATTGGTAGTAACTTCAGTAGTAATTTGCAGAAGCACTTCTCCACAGAAAGCGTGGTTGATTCATGAAATAAACTTCATTAGAAATGGTAACGACAAATACTGTTGGGGACTGAATGCCTGGGATAAGCATAAGGTTATACTACGAACTAGATACGTTTATACTTTTAGGATACTTGCTAGGGCTATAGTTCTTATCTGACATAACAATCTATCGGCTAGATTACGAGTTGTGCGTTAAGCTGAAAAAGCAGCGTTAACAGGTCCTAACGCTGCTTTTTCACTACCGCTTCTATTACGAGTCTTGCAGGTTTAGGGGCCCCGCACACTTGTTTGGCCTTACCGCAAAACGACTTATGTAAACTTTGTAAACCCTTTTTTCTATGGGACTTCCATAGCGCCGGTATTACGAGTCTGTCCTGGGAGGCCAAAAAGTCAGCGGTACAGCCTCTACCGACAAGATCCCTAACGCATTCTAAAGTCATTAGTTAAGAGTTTTATGGTACAACGTCGTAGCATAAAACTCATAACTAAAGTGCTAAAAAGTACACTAACACCCATAAACTACCTATCAACCCCTAAACCGAGGCCCTCCCGCATCGCAAATACTAAAATAAATTTTTTAACCCCTAATCTGCCGCACCGGACATTGCCGCCACTATAATAAACATATGAACCCCTAAACTGCCACACTCCCGCCTCGCAAACACTAGTTAAATAATATTAACCCCTAATCTTTCACCCCTAACAGCGCCGCAACCTACATTATATTTATTAACCCCTAATCTGCCGTCCCCAACGTCGCTGCCACTATATTAAATGTATTAACCCCTAAATCTAAGTCTAACCCTAACATCCCCTAACTTAAATATAATTTAAATAAATCTAAATAAAATTCATAACATTAACTACATTATTCCTATTTAAAACTAAATACTTATCTATAAAATAAACCCTAAGCTAGCTACAATATAACTAATAGTTACATTGTAGCTAGCTTAGGGTTTATTTTTATTTTACAGGCAAGTTTGTATTTATTTTAACTAGGTAGAATAGTTATTAAATAGTTATTAACTATTTAATAACTACCTAGCTAAAATAAATACAAATTTACCTGTAAAATAAAACCTAACCTAAGTTACACTAACACCTAACACTACCCTACAATTTAATAAATAAACCCTAAGCTAGCTACAATCGCCTAGATTTAGAGTTCTGCGTTAGCCGTCCAAACCAGCGTTAGGGGGTCCTAACGCTGGTTTTTACCGCCCGCTGGTATTTAGAGTCAGTCAAGAAAGGGTCTAACGCTCACTTTCCAGCCGTGACTTTTCCATACCGCAGATCCCCTTACGTCAATTGCGTATCCTATCTTTTCAATGGGATCTTTCTAACGCTGGTATTTAGAGTCTTGGCTGAAGTGAGCGTTAGAACTCTAACGACAAGACTCCAGCCGCAGAAAAAAGTCAGGAGTTAAGAGCTTTATGGGCTAACGTCGGTTCATAAAGCTCTTAACTACTGTGCGCTAAAGTACACTAACACCCATAAACTACCTATGCACCCCTAAACCGAGGTCCCCCCACATCGCCGCCACTCTAATAACATTTTTTAACCCCTAATCTGCCGAACGCACACCACCGCAACCTACATTATCCCTATGTACCCCTAATCTGCTGCCCCTAACATCGCCGACCCCTATATTATCCTGTTAGCATTTCAATATTTTTGCCATACAGGTCTTCTGCAGAGTGACAAGAAATTGTGCAGTCAGGAAAAGCAAATATTAATTAAGTTACTATTAATAGATTTTAATATTTTTTTTTGTTTGATAAACATTTTACTTGTAGAAATTCTTAACTTTCAGTTGTGTGGAAACTAGTGACAATGATTTTGAAACAAGAGATATTCTCTAATTCATATCATTTACTTTTTAATTAAAGGGGTCTATAGATAATAGCGTATCTCAGGAGGTTTAGTGAAATTAGCTGATATGAAATCTAGTCAGATGATGACTTTCATAGTGTATTGTTTTTGTCTTTTATCTTTTCTTTCCCTTTATCCTTTTTCATTGTTGGAGAACTTCTCAGTCCTCTGTTTAAATAATTTATAGGTCGATAGAACTACTGGGTAATTAATCAAAATAAAAATGAACAGAAATGTAATTTCTTGCTTGAATATTTTATGGGAAAATGAATGTCTTATCGTAAACTGATAAATATAGACCAAGAAAGTATACCCCTTATCTGTTGAGATACAATGCAAGCTTTAAGCAGTTGCTGTATTGAGACATTTTTGTTAGCACTTACAAACAGTACAGTGTACTGTGAGAAAAGATAATGAAAACTTTTGGGAATTGCACATATGACGTTAAGCTATTTTGCCAGCATTGAACTGGGTAGCATGTGCATAAATAGCTAAAAATAATTAGTGTGATCACTAAAGGTTTACGTTTGCTAGGATTCTTAGGGGAAAATCTTAGTGCTGAGATGTAACTAGGATTCAAGGATGAGATAATAACATTGTAATATACTAGATTATTTATAGCTAAACTAGGTGATATAATAAAGCTTAAAGGGACACTGAACTCAAATTTTTTCTTTCGGGATTCAGATAGAGCATGCAATTTTAAGCAACTTTCTAATTTACTCCTATTATCAAATTTTCTTCGTTCTCTTGCTATCTTTAGTTGAAAAAGAAGGCATATAAGCTTTTTTATTGTTCAGTACTCTGGACAGCTTTTTTTTTATTGGTGGATGAATTTATCCACCAATCAGCAAGGACAACCCAGGTTGTTGACTAAAAATGGTCCGGCATCTAAACTTACATTCTTGCATTTCAAATAAAGATACCAAGAGAATGAAGAAAATTTGATAATAGGAGTAAATTAGAAAGTTTTTTAAAATGTCATGCTCTATCTGAATAACGAAAGAAAAAAATTGGGTTCAGTGTCCCTTTAAAATCATCATGTTGTTGCTTTGTAAGCTTACTTTTACTACTACTATTATATGCTTGTGTCTGTTTATCATAGCTTAATAAATCCTGGGAACCAAGGAACTACAGGTCCTAGAATTTTTAATTGGGATCCCAACTTTATATATTTATAAACTCAGCAGAGTAATAGAAACAACTGTACCAATATATAGACCATATGAGTTTATACAGTTTTTCTTCTTGACAAATGCTTACTAATAAAAGTTTGAACATTGACTTGACTTTGATATGAGATATTCCAGTCTGTTAAAGGGACACTGAACCCAATTTTTTTCTTTTGTGATTCAGATAGAGCAACTTTCTAATTTACTCCTATTATCAAATTTTCTTCATTCTCTTGGTATCTTTATTTGAAATGCAAGAATGTAAGTTTAGATGCCGGCCCATTTTTGGTGAACAACCTGGGTTGTCCTTGCTGATTGGTGGATAAATTCATCCACCAATAAAAAAAGTGTTGTCCAGAGTTCTAAACAAAAAAAAAAGCTTTTCAAATAAAGATAGCAAAAGAAAGAAGAAAAATTGATAAGAATGAGTAAATTAGAAAGTTGCTTAAAATTGCATGCCCTATCTGAATCACAAAAGAAAAATTTGGGTTCAGTGTCCCTTTAAATCTTGGAAAAATATAAATCCCATGAGTGCCTTAACTTCAGCGGTTTTGAATATTTAAAGGTTAGTTATTGAGCACACAGCAAATAATGCAGGAAAAAAGGTCTGTTACTCCCCAATATTTTTGCTGGCTCCTAAGTTTGAAGTACTGTTGTCAGCTAATGGCACAAAGCATGAAGTATTAATAGGGTAAATGAGATCACAATAAAAACTGTAAAGCCTTATAAAGCAGTGAATAGTTAAAAGTGACTGATTTATAAGTAACGCTATTGCTATATAAATTGGATACAAAAAATCAGTAATTAAAGATCTTTACAAATCCTTTAATTTTTTAAATATATTAAACAAATGTGAATAAAAAGTTTTAAGGTTTAAAGTGGGACAAATATTTTTATATCTTGGGGCATTTCATCACTTTACACCAGTTTTCCACATGAATTAGGGATAAAAGCATTTGTGGAAAGATGTGCTAAATTATTATTATTTATTTATAAAGGATCAACAGATTCCGCAGTGCTGTCCATGGGTACAAAGGTAAGAGTACAACAGAGAAACAGTACAATAAAAGACAAAATTTTACAGACAAAAACAGGGGGAATTGAGGGCCCTATTTTCATGGGAACTTACAATCTAGATGGGTAGGGGGATGGGAAACAGGAGGTGGGGACTGCAAAAGGGAGAATGATATTAGTGAGGAGATAGATGAGGGCAACTGTTAGGTAAGTGAAATTCATTTGTTACTTACTCGGGTGATAAGCTTCCCTGAACAAAAAGATCTTTAGGGAGCGTTTAAAGGAGGACAGGTTAGGGGAAATTCTGACAGCTTGAGGAAGTGCGTTCAAGAGGTTTGGTGCCACACAAGAGTCCTGTATTCTAGCATGGGAGGAGGTGATGGTAGAGGATGCAAGGAGCAGGTCATTGTTGGATCTTAGGGGGCGGGCTGGAGTATATTTGTCAATGAGTGAGGACAGGTAGGGTGGGGCAGCATTGGTGAGGGCTTTGTAGGTCAGGGTGAGAATTTTGAATTTAACTCTGCTTTGAATGGGCAGCCAGTGAAGGGACTCACAGAGAGGTGCAGCAGATACAGAGCGTCAGGAGAGGTGGATTAGCCTGGCAGAGGCATTTAGAATGGATTGAAGAAGGGAGAGGCGGGAGAGAGGGAGGCCAGTTAGTAGGTTATTACAGTAGTCAAGTCTGGAAATTGCCATGGATTGGATTAGCTGTTTAGTAGTTTCAGAGCTCAGAAACAGACGAATTTTGGAGTTATTGCGTAGGTGGCTGTGGCAGGATGAAGAGAGCAATTGGATGTAGGGAATGAAGGACAGATTTGAGTTGTGTGTGCATCCAAGGCAGTGGACTTAGGGTGATGGGGAGATAGTGGTGCCGCCAACAGTGATAGAAAAATTAGAAACTGGAGTAGAGTTAGAGGGGGGATTAGAAGTAGTTTGGTCTTGGACATGTTTATTTTTAGGTGGTGAGAGGCCATCCAGGAGGAATCCCAGATAAGCAGAAGCCCTAGCTGTTGATAAGTTTACCCAGTGAAGAAGTGTAAACAGAAAAGAGTAGAGGACCCAGGACAGAGCCTTGAGGTACTCCAACAGACAGAGGCAATAGAGAGGGGGAGTCACCAGCAAAAGAGACTGAGAAGGATCTGTTGGAGAGATAAGAGTGAATCCAGGAGAGTGCAGTGTCACAGAGCCCAAGAGAGATGAGAGTCCGTAGGAGGAGGGGATGGTCAACAGTGTCAAAGACAGCAGAGAGGTCAAGTAAGATTAGTATAGAGTAGTAGCCATTGTTTTTATCAGAAAGGAGATCATTAGTAACCTTAGTGAGGGCAGTCTCAGTTGAGTGTTGGGGACAGAAGCCAGATTTCAGGGGGTCGAGCAATGAGTTGGAGGACAGCTAGTGGGTTAGGCGATCGAAAACTAGTTTTTCAAGGATTTTTTAAGCTAGTGGGAGCAGTGATATGGGGCAGTAATTTGCAGAAGAGTTAGGGTCAAGGGAGGGTTTTTTGTGGATGGGGATGACCTTTGCATGTTTGAAGGAGGCAGGGAATAAACTAGTAGCTAGGGATAGGTTGAATATGTAAGAGCTGGAGTGAGGGTAGAAGACAGAGAAGGTATTAGATCTGAAGGAATAGGGTCAAGTGGGCAGGTAGTGAGGTGTGAGGAAGACAAAAGGGGAACCCACTTCACTCTCAGTGGTTGGGAGGAGTGTGCAGAGAGTGGCAGAGGGGGTGACTTGGAGCAAATTTGGGAGATTGCAGGCTTGTGTTGGGATGTTGCTTTGGCTGGTAAGTGTTTTATTGAAAAAGTAGTCAGCCAGGTTTTAAGCACTAATTGCAGATGAAGGGGGTGGTGCGGGTGGGTAGAGGAGAGAGTTGAAAATGGAGAAGAGTATTTTAGGTTTTGAGGAGTTAATGGGATTTACCAGACGTACATGTTGCTTTTTTAAAAGAAAATTCATCCTTGAACATAATTACTTCACATTTTAGGGCCAGTTCTATAAACAAATACAAGGTACAGCCCTGGGCACTACCATGGCCCCCTCTTATGCTAATATATACATGGCCAATTTCAAAGATAAAAAGAATTGGAACAACAATTGTTTCTCTGCACACCTAATACAATATTGTAGATACATTGGTGATATCATAATGATTTGGAAGGGAGACAGGACACATTTTAATTTTACAGCCAAAGTCACCTCAGATTCAATTTAATTTCTTGATTTCATTTTGTTCAGAGATGCAATGTTCAATCAAGTATACAACATTCACTGTTTACGCATGGGGCAATTAAAAAACAGTCCAATCCATCAGAAAATATCAAGCATTTTATTTGCCCTATTTTTTGACTTTTTAAATAAACAGCGTTGACCACTTAAAACCCCATTTTAGCTTTGTTTGAATCTGGCTGTTTGCGTGGCTTTTTTTTCTTCGTGTTGTGCTTACGTGTACTGAGTTCACATGCTAATTGAGAAGAATATGTGTCAGCCTAATAGGATGTAAAAAATATAGCTAAAATCATATAATCAGGCTGTCTATTTACGGTTGCAAGTAAGTATTTGGACTCAAATGTTAGTTAAATGAAAAATGTGCATTGAAACACACCAGACAACCATTATCATTATGAAATCAACTCTTAATTTGTCATTTTTTTTCTGTTGTTTATTTTGCTTCTTTGAAAATCCCTGTGAAAACTCATTTTAAAATTATATTATATATCTGTTTTTATAGCTTGTTTGTGTGCTTAACTAGATTTTCCTGTTATATACCATATGTAACTCAAGCAATTCTTTATTTAACCCCTTAATGACCCCGATGTACCCTTTATTTCGCTGGTCCTTAATGATTTTTTAGCCTGTAATAACTTAGGTCTCGTCGTATGAAGCTTGATGCCCCTTGTTGGCTCATTGGAAAAAGAAGTTATGAAGCAGCAGTCTAAAGACCGCTGCTCCATAACTTGTCTGCCTGCTCTGAGGCGGCGGACAGAAATCAACCCGATCGAATACGATCGGGTTGATTGACACCCCCTGCTAGCAGCCGATTGACTGCGAATCTGCAGGGGCGGCATTGCACAAGCAGTTTACCAGAACTGCGTGTGCAATGTTAAATGCCGACAACGTATGCTCTCAGTATTTATCGATGTGCAGCGGACGTGATACGCTACATCCTATCATATCCGCTCCCACATTAATAAATATACCCCTTTGTGTTTACCACCTCAGATGGAAGTTTATTCCATGAATCCACCACCCTTTCTGTAAAAAAATGCATCCTCAAATTTCTCCTGAATATGCTACCCTCTAACTTTAGATTGTGACCTCTTGTTTTGGCATTTATTTTTTTGTGGAAAATTCTTTCAGCTTCTACTCTATTCATATATTTGAAGAACTCTATCATGTCACCTCTTTCCCTTCTATCCTGTACTATACATGTTTAGATCATAGAGTCTTTCATTGTACATTTTATATTTTAGACCATGTACCATTTTTGTAGCCCTCTAAAATTTTACACTTATTTTGTCAATATTTAAACAGCTAATGAAACTTTAAAAAATACATCTACGTGTTATTCTCAGACTAATGTTTTCTTTGAATGCATCATTCTATCTAGCATTTATTTATGTTTGAATCATTTTTTATTGAGAATGATAAAACAGATATGTAAATACAAGCATAGTCAGCAATACAACATAACATCATTTCTCTTTGGATTTTCCAGTAATAAACAGCTTAAGGTATTATGGGATAACAGACATCCCACAGTTTTTCATTCTGTGGTTAAGCCTGTACCACCTTTCTAACATACCAATTTCTATAGTGGACAATGAAAATAAACAACTCTTTAATAACGCTGTTAGCTGTCAGGGTGCCAGGAATCAGACTGAGACAAGAAGTGCAAAAATAATCACACCTTTATTAAAAAAGTCCACAAGTCAAATAACAAGCCAGGAATCAAAATCAGAACTGGTAGTCAGACGAGCCGAGTCAGGAGCCAAAGTGAATAGTCAGACGAGCCGGAATCAGGAACAAAGAGAACAGCAGAGCCAGGAACAAGCCAGGGATCAGGAACCAGGAGGGACGTCAGACAGCCAGGTAATACACAGGAGCTCTCACAAACAGGTCTGAGACAACGCAAGGGCAAAGCATACTGAACAGAGGCCCTTTAAATAATAAGTGATGACATCACAATTCTGAGACTGCATCCTGTCTCACACGGATGATGTACACCAGTCTGGCCATAAAAGGAAGTGCAGGAAATTAGCAGCATCACACAGTATGCACCAGAGTCAGGAAGAGAGGTGAGTAAAATGGCTGCCAGCAGCACATGGCAAACAGATCAGGGAAAAAACCCTGACAGTACCCTCCCCTCAACGACCCCTCCCCCGCGGGAGGACAAAAGGCTTATTGGGGCATGGAAGGCACGGAGCAGGGCGGGAGCAAGAACATCAGAGGAGGGATCCCATGAACGCTCCTCTGGACCGTATCCACTCTAGTGAACCAAATACTGTACGCGGCCCCTGGACATACGAGAGTCAATAATGCTGCTGACCTCATACTCCTCATGGTTGTCAACAAAGATAGGGCGGGGACGAGGCAACACAGTGGTAAACCTATTACAAACCAATGGTTTCAAGAGGGAGACATGAAAAACATTGGAGATGCGCATTGCAGGAGGAAGGTCAAGAGCGTAGGCCACAGGATTGACCCATCGTTGTATTTGAAAAGGACCAACATAACGGGGAGCCAGTTTATTGGAAGGCACACAAAGGTTCAAGTTGCGGGAGGACAGCCAAACTCTCTCAACAACCTGGTAGGAAGGCACGGGCAGATGCCTACGATCAGCCTGGAACTTTTGGTGCTGCATAGAACGATGAAGGCAATCCCGAATCTGCACCCACGTGGAACGGAGTCGCTGGAGATGCTCCTCCAAAGCTGGAATACCCTGAGACATGAATGAATCGGGGCAACAAGGATGGTTGAAACCCATAATTCACCATGAACGGGGATAACTTGGAGGAAGCATTAATAGCACTATTACGAGCAAACTCTGCCCAAGGTAACAGTTCAGACCAATTATTGTGGTGATCTGAGACATAGCAATGGAGGAACTGTTCCAGAGCTTGATTAGACTGTTCCGCAGCCCCATTGGATTGAGGGTGATATGCCAAGGAGAAAGAAAGCTGGATCCCCATTTGAGCACAAAAGGAACGCCAAAATCTGGAGACAAACTGGCTACCCCGCTCCGACACTATCTCCTTGGGTAACCCATGTAAAGGGAAGACCTCCCGGGCAAAAACTGAAGCAAGTTCCTGAGCAGTAGGCAACTTCTTCAAGGGAATGCAATGTGACATTTTAGAAAAACGGTCAACCACCATAAGGATAACAGTATTGCCATTGGAAACAGGAAGCTCGACAATGAAGTCAATGGAAAGATGTGTCCAAGGACGCTCACCATTAGCAATAGGTTGAAGAAGACCCACAGGAAGACGTCGAGGAGTCTTATTCTGTGCACAAACTGAGCAGGAGGCAACATATGCAGCAACATCAGAACGAAGAGCTGGCCACCAGAATTGTCTAGTGACAGACCAAATAATTTGGTTCTTGCCTTGGTGGTGGATAGTGGCAAGTGTGCAAAAGTTTAGTTCGAAGATTCTCAGGAACAAAACACTTACCACTAGGTTTCTCAGGAGGTGCATTGGTTTGTGCAGCCAGGATCTCCTCCCCCAAGGGAGAAGTCAAATTAGTACGTATGGTAGCCAAAATATGGTCAGGAGGTATAACTGGAGTAGGTACAGACTCCTCCTTGGACAGAGGCAAAAATTGTCGAGAGAGGGCATCAGCCCTAATATTCTTACTACCAGGTAGGTAGGAGACCACATAATTAAACCGAGACAAAAATAGCGCCCATCTGACCTGTTGGGGCTACAAATGTTTTGCTTCAAATAGATAAGTGAAATTCTTGTGGTCAGTAAGAATGAGCACTGGCACGCTAGTACCCTCGAGTAGATGCCTCCATTCCTTGAGTGCCAAAATTATGGCCAGTAATTCCCTGTCGCCATTTTCATAATTGCACTCCACTGGAGACAAGTTCTTAGAGAAGAAACCACACGGAGGCAAGGAACCATCAGGCATAGGACATTGAGACAAGAGGGCACCTACTCCAGTCTCAGACGCATCAACCTCAAGAACGAAAGGCAGGAAAGGGTTAGGATGAGCCAGAACTGGAGGGGCAGCAAAGGCAGTCTTAAGACTATCAAAGGCCTTAATGGCAGTAGGTGACCAATGGATTGGATCATTCTCTTTACGGGTCATGTCTGTGATAGGTTTGACAAAGGAAGAAAAGTTTTTAATAAACTTTCTATAGTATTTGATGAACCCCAAAAAACATTGAATAGACCGAAGAGCAACTGGGCGAGGCCACTGCAGAACTGCAGATAACTTGTCAGGATCCATGGAGAACCCTGCAACAGAAATAACATAACCTAGGAAGGTTACTTGAGTCTGATGGAACTCACATTTCTCGAGTTTACAAAACAGGCCGTTCTCACGTAGTCTCTGAAGAACCCGTGTAACATCACAACGATGAGCCTCAAGTGTGGGTGAGTGTATGAGGATGTAGTCTAAGTACACCACAACAAACTGTTGCAACATATCTCGTAGGACATCATTAATAAATTCCTGGAAAACAGCAGGAGCATTACATAGGCCAAAGGGCATTACAAGATACTCATAATGCCCGCTCCTGGTGTTAAATGCTGTTTTCCATTCGTGGCCCTCCTTGATCCTAACAAGATTGTACGCTCCTCTCAAATCAAGTTTAGTAAAGACCGTAGCTCCCTTGAGGTGGTCAAAGAGTTCCGTAATGAGCGGAATAGGGTAAGCATTCTTAATGGTAAGACGATTAAGACCCCTATAATCGATGCATGGTCTTAACTCACCACCCTTTTTCTTCACAAAGAAGAAGCCAGCCCCTGCAGGAGAGCAGGATTTGCAGATGACCCCCCACAACAGAGCATCGGCAACATACTCCTTCATAGCACAATTCTCCGCAACAGACAGAGGGTAAACCCGGCCCTGAGGAGGAATTGCTCCGGGTTGCAGGTCTATGGCACAATCGTAAGAACAGTGAGGAGGCAACGTACCGGCACGCACCTTGTCAAAAACGTCTAGGAACTCTCGGTACTCTGGCAATTGAGATACCAAAGACGTGCACAAGACTTTAACTGGTTTCCAAAGACAAGTGGAATTACATTGCGGAGACCACGACAAAATTTCGGACCTGCGCCAGTCGAGACTGGGATTGTGCTTTTGGAGCCAGGAATAACCCAGAATAACCGGAAAATGTGGAGAGTTTATCACCTGGAACTGGAGGGTTTCAAAATGGAGAGCCCCAACAGCCATGGATAACGGAGCAGTTTTGTGAGTAACGAGTGCGGGCTGAAGGGGCCTGCGATAAATGGCCTCAATAGCAAGCGGAACGGACCGAGGCAAAACAGGAATGGAGTGTTTTGATACAAAAGCACTGTCAATGAAATAGCCCGCAGCACCGGAGTCAACAAGAGCCTGGGTGACTATGGAGGAGTCCACCCAGGAAAGGACAACCGTGACCAAAGGTTTCTCCTTTAGCGGTTCCGGGGACGAGGATAAACCACCCAAGGTCTGTCCCCAACAGGACCTTAGTTGTGAGTGTCTCCCAGCTGTGTAGGACAAGACTTCAAAAGGTGGCCCTGTAACCCACAATAGAGGCAGTGCCCCTCCCTCCTCCTAAAGGCCCTCTCTGTCGCGGAGACGCATGAATCCCAACTGTATAGTCTCAGCAGTACCTGGTGACTCGGGACCAGGAGGCATGGGAGGAGAGGGAGGCATGGGTGGGAATGAACACGTAGGAGACAATAGAACAGGAGGCTTCCGCAAGCACTCCTTGAAAGAGGGCCTCTCACTTAGTCTGATGTCAATTAGGATCAAAAAAGACACCAAAGCCTCGAGATCTGGTAAATCTCTGGCAGCAACTTCGTCCTTAATCGCATCAGAGAGCCCATGAAAGAAGGCGGCAACAAGGGCTTCATTGTTCCAACCTACCTCTGCGGCAAGCGTACGGAACTCAATGGCATACTGAGCAACATATCTTGTACCTTGCTGAATGGACATGAGTCGTTTAGCAGCAGAGGAGGAGCGAGCCAGAACATCAAATACCCTTCAAAAGGAGGCCACAAATTCAGGGTAATTTGAAATCACAGGTTTATTAGTCTCCCACAAGGGATTAGCCCAGGCAAGAGCTGTGTCAGAGATTAACGAGATAAGAAATCCCACCTTAGCTCTGTCAGAGGGAAACGCCTGAGGTAGCATCTCAAAGTAAACGCCCACCTGGTTCAAAAACCCTCTGCACTGATTAGGATCGCCTCCATATCGCTGAGGTAGAGGAACAGAACCAGACATGCTCCTGGTAGGACTAGGTGCAGCAGTGGAAACAGGAGCAGACATAACTTGCAGGACACTTTGGTCCAAATGTGCAGTGCGAGTCAGCAGGGTTTGCAGGGATAGTGCAAATTGATCCAAACGGTGATCCTGTTCATCCATCCTGGAAATTATGGCAGATAATGGTGGATTATTAGCACCATCAGGATTCATGGCCCTTGCGTAATGTCAGGGTGCCAGGAATCAGACTGAGACAAGAAGTGCAAAAAACACCTTTATTAATAGCAAAAAATAATAAAAGGTCCACAAGTCAAATAACAAGCCAGGAATCAAAACCAGAACTGGTAGTCAGATGAGCCAAGTCAGGAGCCAAAGTGAATAGTCAGACGAGCCGGAATCAGGAACAAGGAGAACAGCCAGGAACAAGCCAGGGATCAGGAACCAGGAGGGACGTCAGACAGCCAGGTAATACACAGGAGTTCTCACAAAAAGGTTTGAGACAACGCAAGGACAAAGCATACTGGACAGAGGCCCTTTACACAATAACGGCTAGATTTAGAGTTTTGTCGGTAAAGACCCGCGTAGCTAACGCTGCTTTTTTTCCCCAACGCACCCTTAAGACAACACTGGCATTTAGAGTTGTCTGAGGGGTTGCGTTAGGCTCAAAAAAGGGTGCGTTGAGCCTAACTTAGCTCCATTTCAACCCTCAATACCAGCCTTGCTTACGGTAGCGGTAAGCAGCGTGCTCGTGCACGATATCCCCATAGGAAACAATGGGGCAGTTTGTGCTGAAAAAAAACCCTAACACCTGCAAAAAAGCAGCGTTCAGCTCCTAACGCAGTCCCATTGTTTCCTATGGGAAAACACTCTCTAAGTCTACACCTAACACCCTAACATGAACCCCGAGTCTAAACACCCCTAACCTTACACTTATTAACCCCTAATCTGCCGCCCCCGCTATCGCCGCAACCTACATTATCCCTATTATACCCTAATCTGCTGCCCCTAACACCGCCGACCCCTATATTATAGTTATTAACCCCTAATCTGCCCCCCCCAACGTCGCCGCCACCTTACCTACACTTATTAACCCCTAATCTGCCGACCGGACCTCACCGCCACTATAATAAATGTATTAACCCCTAAACCGCCGCACTCCCGCCTCACAAACACTATAATAAATTTTATTAACCCCGAATCTGCCCTCCCTAACATTGCCGCCACATAAGTGATGACATCACAATTCTGAGACTGCATCCTGTCTCACACGGATGATGTACACCAGTCTGGCCATAAAAGGAAGTGCAGGAAATTAGCAGCATCACACAGTATGCACCAGAGTCAGGAAGAGAGGTGAGTAAAATGGCTGCCAGCAGCACATGGCAAACAGATCAGGGAAAAAACCCTGACAGTACCCTCCCCTCAACGACCCCTCCCCCGCGGGAGGACAAAAGGCTTATTGGGGCATGGAAGGCACGGAGCAGGGCGGGAGCAAGAACATCAGAGGAGGGATCCCATGAACGCTCCTCTGGACCGTATCCACTCTAGTGAACCAAATACTGTACGCGGCCCCTGGACATACGAGAGTCAATAATGCTGCTGACCTCATACTCCTCATGGTTGTCAACAAAGATAGGGCGGGGACGAGGCAACACAGTGGTAAACCTATTACAAACCAATGGTTTCAAGAGGGAGACATGAAAAACATTGGAGATGCGCATTGCAGGAGGAAGGTCAAGAGCGTAGGCCACAGGATTGACCCATCGTTGTATTTGAAAAGGACCAACATAACGGGGAGCCAGTTTATTGGAAGGCACACAAAGGTTCAAGTTGCGGGAGGACAGCCAAACTCTCTCAACAACCTGGTAGGAAGGCACGGGCAGATGCCTACGATCAGCCTGGAACTTTTGGTGCTGCATAGAACGATGAAGGCAATCCCGAATCTGCACCCACGTGGAACGGAGTCGCTGGAGATGCTCCTCCAAAGCTGGAATACCCTGAGACATGAATGAATCGGGGCAACAAGGATGGTTGAAACCCATAATTCACCATGAACGGGGATAACTTGGAGGAAGCATTAATAGCACTATTACGAGCAAACTCTGCCCAAGGTAACAGTTCAGACCAATTATTGTGGTGATCTGAGACATAGCAATGGAGGAACTGTTCCAGAGCTTGATTAGACTGTTCCGCAGCCCCATTGGATTGAGGGTGATATGCCAAGGAGAAAGAAAGCTGGATCCCCATTTGAGCACAAAAGGAACGCCAAAATCTGGAGACAAACTGGCTACCCCACTCCGACACTATCTCCTTGGGTAACCCATGTAAAGGGAAGACCTCCCGGGCAAAAACTGAAGCAAGTTCCTGAGCAGTAGGCAACTTCTTCAAGGGAATGCAATGTGACATTTTAGAAAAACGGTCAACCACCATAAGGATAACAGTATTGCCATTGGAAACAGGAAGCTCGACAATGAAGTCAATGGAAAGATGTGTCCAAGGACGCTCACCATTAGCAATAGGTTGAAGAAGACCCACAGGAAGACGTCGAGGAGTCTTATTCTGTGCACAAACTGAGCAGGAGGCAACATATGCAGCAACATCAGAACGAAGAGCTGGCCACCAGAATTGTCTAGTGACAGACCAAATAATTTGGTTCTTGCCTTGGTGGTGGATAGTGGCAAGTGTGCAAAAGTTTAGTTCGAAGATTCTCAGGAACAAAACACTTACCACTAGGTTTCTCAGGAGGTGCATTGGTTTGTGCAGCCAGGATCTCCTCCCCCAAGGGAGAAGTCAAATTAGTACGTATGGTAGCCAAAATATGGTCAGGAGGTATAACTGGAGTAGGTACAGACTCCTCCTTGGACAGAGGCAAAAATTGTCGAGAGAGGGCATCAGCCCTAATATTCTTACTACCAGGTAGGTAGGAGACCACATAATTAAACCGAGACAAAAATAGCGCCCATCTGACCTGTTGGGGCTACAAATGTTTTGCTTCAAATAGATAAGTGAAATTCTTGTGGTCAGTAAGAATGAGCACTGGCACGCTAGTACCCTCGAGTAGATGCCTCCATTCCTTGAGTGCCAAAATTATGGCCAGTAATTCCCTGTCGCCATTTTCATAATTGCACTCCACTGGAGACAAGTTCTTAGAGAAGAAACCACACGGAGGCAAGGAACCATCAGGCATAGGACATTGAGACAAGAGGGCACCTACTCCAGTCTCAGACGCATCAACCTCAAGAACGAAAGGCAGGAAAGGGTTAGGATGAGCCAGAACTGGAGGGGCAGCAAAGGCAGTCTTAAGACTATCAAAGGCCTTAATGGCAGTAGGTGACCAATGGATTGGATCATTCTCTTTACGGGTCATGTCTGTGATAGGTTTGACAAAGGAAGAAAAGTTTTTAATAAACTTTCTATAGTATTTGATGAACCCCAAAAAACATTGAATAGACCGAAGAGCAACTGGGCGAGGCCACTGCAGAACTGCAGATAACTTGTCAGGATCCATGGAGAACCCTGCAACAGAAATAACATAACCTAGGAAGGTTACTTGAGTCTGATGGAACTCACATTTCTCGAGTTTACAAAACAGGCCGTTCTCACGTAGTCTCTGAAGAACCCGTGTAACATCACAACGATGAGCCTCAAGTGTGGGTGAGTGTATGAGGATGTAGTCTAAGTACACCACAACAAACTGTTGCAACATATCTCGTAGGACATCATTAATAAATTCCTGGAAAACAGCAGGAGCATTACATAGGCCAAAGGGCATTACAAGATACTCATAATGCCCGCTCCTGGTGTTAAATGCTGTTTTCCATTCGTGGCCCTCCTTGATCCTAACAAGATTGTACGCTCCTCTCAAATCAAGTTTAGTAAAGACCGTAGCTCCCTTGAGGTGGTCAAAGAGTTCCGTAATGAGCGGAATAGGGTAAGCATTCTTAATGGTAAGACGATTAAGACCCCTATAATCGATGCATGGTCTTAACTCACCACCCTTTTTCTTCACAAAGAAGAAGCCAGCCCCTGCAGGAGAGCAGGATTTGCAGATGACCCCCCACAACAGAGCATCGGCAACATACTCCTTCATAGCACAATTCTCCGCAACAGACAGAGGGTAAACCCGGCCCTGAGGAGGAATTGCTCCGGGTTGCAGGTCTATGGCACAATCGTAAGAACAGTGAGGAGGCAACGTACCGGCACGCACCTTGTCAAAAACGTCTAGGAACTCTCGGTACTCTGGCAATTGAGATACCAAAGACGTGCACAAGACTTTAACTGGTTTCCAAAGACAAGTGGAATTACATTGCGGAGACCACGACAAAATTTCGGACCTGCGCCAGTCGAGACTGGGATTGTGCTTTTGGAGCCAGGAATAACCCAGAATAACCGGAAAATGTGGAGAGTTTATCACCTGGAACTGGAGGGTTTCAAAATGGAGAGCCCCAACAGCCATGGATAACGGAGCAGTTTTGTGAGTAACGAGTGCGGGCTGAAGGGGCCTGCGATAAATGGCCTCAATAGCAAGCGGAACGGACCGAGGCAAAACAGGAATGGAGTGTTTTGATACAAAAGCACTGTCAATGAAATAGCCCGCAGCACCGGAGTCAACAAGAGCCTGGGTGACTATGGAGGAGTCCACCCAGGAAAGGACAACCGTGACCAAAGGTTTCTCCTTTAGCGGTTCCGGGGACGAGGATAAACCACCCAAGGTCTGTCCCCAACAGGACCTTAGTTGTGAGTGTCTCCCAGCTGTGTAGGACAAGACTTCAAAAGGTGGCCCTGTAACCCACAATAGAGGCAGTGCCCCTCCCTCCTCCTAAAGGCCCTCTCTGCCGCGGAGACGCATGAATCCCAACTGTATAGTCTCAGCAGTACCTGGTGACTCGGGACCAGGAGGCATGGGAGGAGAGGGAGGCATGGGTGGGAATGAACACGTAGGAGACAATAGAACAGGAGGCTTCCGCAAGCACTCCTTGAAAGAGGGCCTCTCACTTAGTCTGATGTCAATTAGGATCAAAAAAGACACCAAAGCCTCGAGATCTGGTAAATCTCTGGCAGCAACTTCGTCCTTAATCGCATCAGAGAGCCCATGAAAGAAGGCGGCAACAAGGGCTTCATTGTTCCAACCTACCTCTGCGGCAAGCGTACGGAACTCAATGGCATACTGAGCAACATATCTTGTACCTTGCTGAATGGACATGAGTCGTTTAGCAGCAGAGGAGGAGCGAGCCAGAACATCAAATACCCTTCAAAAGGAGGCCACAAATTCAGGGTAATTTGAAATCACAGGTTTATTAGTCTCCCACAAGGGATTAGCCCAGGCAAGAGCTGTGTCAGAGATTAACGAGATAAGAAATCCCACCTTAGCTCTGTCAGAGGGAAACGCCTGAGGTAGCATCTCAAAGTAAACGCCCACCTGGTTCAAAAACCCTCTGCACTGATTAGGATCGCCTCCATATCGCTGAGGTAGAGGAACAGAACCAGACATGCTCCTGGTAGGACTAGGTGCAGCAGTGGAAACAAGAGCAGACATAACTTGCAGGACACTTTGGTCCAAATGTGCAGTGCGAGTCAGCAGGGTTTGCAGGGATAGTGCAAATTGATCCAAACGGTGATCCTGTTCATCCATCCTGGAAATTATGGCAGATAATGGTGGATTATTAGCACCATCAGGATTCATGGCCCTTGCGTAATGTCAGGGTGCCAGGAATCAGACTGAGACAAGAAGTGCAAAAAACACCTTTATTAATAGCAAAAAATAATAAAAGGTCCACAAGTCAAATAACAAGCCAGGAATCAAAACCAGAACTGGTAGTCAGATGAGCCAAGTCAGGAGCCAAAGTGAATAGTCAGACGAGCCGGAATCAGGAACAAGGAGAACAGCCAGGAACAAGCCAGGGATCAGGAACCAGGAGGGACGTCAGACAGCCAGGTAATACACAGGAGTTCTCACAAAAAGGTTTGAGACAACGCAAGGACAAAGCATACTGGACAGAGGCCCTTTACACAATAACGGCTAGATTTAGAGTTTTGTCGGTAAAGACCCGCGTAGCTAACGCTGCTTTTTTTCCCCAACGCACCCTTAAGACAACACTGGCATTTAGAGTTGTCTGAGGGGTTGCGTTAGGCTCAAAAAAGGGTGCGTTGAGCCTAACTTAGCTCCATTTCAACCCTCAATACCAGCCTTGCTTACGGTAGCGGTAAGCAGCGTGCTCGTGCACGATATCCCCATAGGAAACAATGGGGCAGTTTGTGCTGAAAAAAAACCCTAACACCTGCAAAAAAGCAGCGTTCAGCTCCTAACGCAGTCCCATTGTTTCCTATGGGAAAACACTCTCTAAGTCTACACCTAACACCCTAACATGAACCCCGAGTCTAAACACCCCTAACCTTACACTTATTAACCCCTAATCTGCCGCCCCCGCTATCGCCGCAACCTACATTATCCCTATTATACCCTAATCTGCTGCCCCTAACACCGCCGACCCCTATATTATAGTTATTAACCCCTAATCTGCCCCCCCCAACGTCGCCGCCACCTTACCTACACTTATTAACCCCTAATCTGCCGACCGGACCTCACCGCCACTATAATAAATGTATTAACCCCTAAACCGCCGCACTCCCGCCTCACAAACACTATAATAAATTTTATTAACCCCGAATCTGCCCTCCCTAACATTGCCGCCACCTACCTACAATTATTAACCCCTAATCTCCCGCCCGCAATGTCGCCGCTACTATAATAGTAGTTATTAACCCCTAAACCTAACTCTAACCCTAACCCTAACACCCCCTAACATAAATATAATTTAAATTAAACGAAATAATATTCCTAAAATTAACTAAATTAATCCTATTTAAAACTAAATACTTACCTATAAAATAAACCCTTATATAGCTACAATATAAATAATAATTACATTGTAGCTATTTTAGGATTTATATTTATTTTACAGGCAACTTTGTATTTATTTTAACTAGGTACAATAGCTATTAAATAGTTAATAACTATTTAATAGCTACCTAGATAAAATAAATACAAAATTACCTGAAAAATAAATCCTAACCTAAGTTACAAATACACCTAACACTACACTATCATTAAATTAATTAAATAAATTACATACAATTAGCTAAAATAAAATACAATAATATAAACTATACTATAATACAAACCCCCCCACTAAATTACAAAAATAAAAAAGAATTACAAGCAGTTTAAACTAATTACACCTAATCTAAGCCCCCCTAATAAAATAAAAAAGCCCCCCAAAATAAAAAATTCCCTACCCTATTCTAAAATACAAAAGTAATCAGCTCTTTTACCAGCCCTTACCTGAAAAGAAAAATACAATACCCCCCCAACATTACAACCCACCACCCACACACCCCTACTCTAACCCACCCAAACCCCCCTTAAATAAACCTATCGTTAACCCCCTGAAGATCATCCTACCTTGAGTCGTCTTCACCCAGCCGAGCCGAATTCTTCATCCAAGGTGTGCAGAGGAGGTCCTTGATCCGGTAGAAGTCTTCATCTAAGCGGCAAAGAAGAGGTCCTCCATCCGGTAGAAGTGTTCATCCAGGCGGCGTCTTCAATCTTCATCCATCTGGAGCGGAGCGGAGCCATCTTCAACGGAGCCGACGCAGAGCCATCCTCTGCAACCGACGGACTAATGACGAATGAAGGTTCCTTTAAGGGACGTCATCCAAGATGGCGTCCCTTCAATTCCGATTGGCTGATAGAATTCTATCAGCCAATCGGAATTAAGGTAGAAAAAATCGGATTGGCTGATGCAATCAGCCAATCAGATTGAAGTTCAATCCAATTGGCTGATCCAATCAGCAAATCGTATTGAACTTGCATTCTATTGGCTGTTCCGATCAGCCAATAGAATGCGAGTTCAATACGATTGGCCTATGTGCTCTGTTACCCCTAATAGGCCTCTCCTCTATTTGTTATTGTAGAGCCATTAAGGTTCCAGTACAACCAGATCTTTTCATTCTTTTCACTAGTATCCAAGATCCTGGCCGCTGAGTTATACATGGAATAAGTGTTCGAGATTTTGTTGTATACTTCTGACCAGGATGGCGCAACTGTCTTCCAGTATCGAGCCAAACAAATCCTGGTTACTGTGCAAAGGATTTTAATAAAAATGTTTATGTGTTTATTATATTTCGTGAGTGGTTCGTGGAGCAATGGCTGTGACCCAGAAAGTTGGATATTTTCCTCTAGAATGTTACTCAATAATAATCTCACAATCCCACCACATATGGCGGTAGGTATCCACCGTACCACATCCTCTGTAGCAGAGTCTAGTGCTGTTAGAAGACATATGAGAGGTTCTAATCGGAGTAAGATACCATCTATCGATGGTTTTCAGTGTGTTTTCCTGCAGATCCACACTTAGTAAACCCTTGGTGGCTGAGCTAAATATTTTAGCCCACTTCTTCTTCTCTAGAATGATATTCAGGTCTTTTTCCCAATTTGACATGGCAGAGGATTTAGTGTTATTTGTAAGAGTTTGGATGGTGATGTTTAATTTGGAAATGGACTGTTTTGGCCTACTGGTGGAACTGCAAATAGATTCTAGGGTAGTGCTTGGGGGCGTGGGGAATGGATTCAAATATTTATGTAGGGATGATGAGACTTGTAAGTACAAGTACCAGTGGACCTGCAGCGGGTCTAATATATGCTGTATCTGTGAGTATTGTAGACTACTCCATGAGATCCGCCACTCGGTATAGGCCGTCATTTGCCCATTTACTTATATGATGGTGGAATTCTCTATTAAGCAAGTATCTAATCAGTCTAATTAAGGTATTAGTAGGGATCAGTGACTTGTTAATTGCTAGTGTAGACCAAATTTTTTGGTGGAGTCAATCGCAGGGGGTTTAACATGGCTGCAGTCAGTGCTTGGAAGTTGTGTTTCCCATAATATGGCATCCGGAAAGTCCCAGCCCCCCATATCTGCCTCCAAGGATGTCCAAAGAACCTCCCTGGGGGTTCTATGTAATAGAGTGGCTTGCGCTAGTCTAGAGGCTCTATAGTAATCCCAAAGATCAGGGACCCCCAATCTCTCTATGTCTAGTCATTATCGAGTTTGGAATTCTAGTCATTTTTGCCCCTCTTACATATGACTGGATCTCTCTCTGAAGGGCGGATACGCCAGGTGCTAGTATTTTTATGGGTAAAGATCTGAACAGATACAACAGGTGGAGAAGTGCGCTCATCTTGAACGTCGAGATCCGACCCAACCAGGAGAAATTGTATTGTTTCCATTTCTTAAGGTCTGTTTTAATAGCCCTGAAGATTGGTAGATAATTCAATTTATATAGCTGCTGAAACTGAGGAGTTAGCTGAATCCCCAAGTACTTAATAGAGTGTTTGGCCCACCTCATATCGAAATTTAATTCTAGAAGTTTTGTGTGTGCTGGGGTAGCACTATTGGCGTAACCGCACACTTGTCGTAATTTATTTTATAGCCAGAAGTCCTGGAGAACTGATCCAAGATTCCAAACAGGTTTGGCAGTGAGAGTAAAACTTAGTTATTGACAACAAAATGTTGTCTGCAAAGAGGGATAATTTATAATCTACTTCTCGAATTCTCACTCCCGTCACATCTGGGGATAGTCTAATTTTAGCCGCTAAGGGTTCAATGCACAAGGAAAATAGTAGTGGGGACAATGGGCACCCCTGTCTGGTCCCGTTCAGGATAGGGAATGTATTAGATTTATACCCCACAGATGAAACCTGGCGCATGGTGTAGAGTAAATAGCCTTAATGGCCTTAATAAAGGGTCCATCAAACCCCATGCAGTGAGGGACCGCATGCATGAAGTTCCAATCCACCCTATCAAACGCCTTCTCCACGTCCAAAGATAGGAGCAGAGAAGGCATCCGGGTCGTAGCAAGATAGTGGATGATATTAATAATCCTTCTGATATTATCAGGCGCCTCTCTCTCCTTTATGAACCCCACTTGGTCTGGGTATATCAATGATGGGAGGATGTGTTTCAATATGTTTGCAAGTATTTTGGTAAAAAAAAATTAGCTCCTGGTTTATGAGATTGGGCAGTAACTTGAGCATAGTTTGGGATTTTTGCCGGGTTTTGGGATAACTATTATCTTGGCGTGTGGCAGCTCTGTACGGATTTCATATCCCTCCAAAATGTGATTACAGAATTTAGTTAAGTGGGGTACCAAGGACAGCTTGAACAGCTTATAATATTCTCTTGAGAAACCATCAGGTCCCGGAGCCTTACCTAGCTTTTATGGCTGTGAGTATGTCAGTTTGTGTGACTGGAGCGTTGAGGAGTTCCCGATCCTCCCTGGAAATACCTTTTAGTTGGGCTTCAGCTAAGAAATTATTAGTGGCCTTCTCGGTTTGTGGGTTCTTGGTGGTTTTCTTACCATCATATAAATTGCCATAGTATTCTGCAAAGGCATCAACTATGTGTTGTGGGTGGGAGTTCAGTGTACCATCGGATTTCTGAATGTTGGATATCATAGAGGCCTTACATCGCTTTCTAATCTTATGTGCCATGTATCTATCGGATTTATTGGCATAGATATAGTATTTAATTTTTAGTGCATGGATCGTGCCTTCAGCCTGTTGATTTAAAAGTGTGACCAAGGTTTCTCTTTTGTTTTGGAGAGTCTATAATGTAAAGTCTTGTTTATTTAATTTATGTTGTCTTTCTAACAAATAGATTTATTGATATAATTTGGTTAAGAGGGTCTTTCTTTGTTGCATGTGATGTGATTTGTGTTTAATTAAAATTCCTCGGACAAATGCTTTGTGGTCTGCCCAAGTATGGATCGGGTTGGAAGTCGAGCCACAGTTTAGGTCCCAGTATTCCGCTAATTGTTGTAAAGTATCTTTGTGTTTAAGCTGGTCCCTCAAACAATGTGGGTTGAAAGTCCAAGACCAAACACTGTCCAAGTCATGCACTTCCTGTACCTGTAAGCTAACTATCGAATAGTCTGACCACACACAGGTGTGAATAGAGGAAGAGAGTAACAATGGGTGTAGGACCTGGCTGGTATAAATGTAGTCCAGTCTGATGTATGACTTATGGGCTGTTGAATAATAAGTGGTGTCAGTGGTGATGCCATTTAAAGCTGACCAGGAGTCCAACAGAGAGTGAGGGATGAAGGAGTCCACAATCTCCCTCACTACACAATTATTATTTTGGAATCGGACCATTGGGTGAGGAGGTGGGTGCTTAAAAAACTAATGTTGATTCTCATTAGGGGCGTAAATGTTGCATAAGGTAACATCTGTATCTTGGATCTGGCCTTTTATTATTAGAAATCTACCCTCTGGGTCAGAGATTGTAGATGTGTGTTTAAAATCTACGGAGTGATGCATCAGCATGGATACCCCTCTTTTCTTTGTGTCTGCTGTAGAATGTGACTTGTATACTGTTTAACCCAATACCTAGGGATCTGGGCCTTAATGAAATTGGTCTCTTGAAGGAAGATGATATTAGCCTTGAGACTCAAATACTGGGAAACAGCCATATGTCTTTTGCTATCTGAGTTTAGGCCTCTCACATTGTGTGAAAGAATAGTAATATTAGGCATCATCCCACGAATACATCCAGTTTTGCTTCAACATTAGAAGTCCCCACTTAGTGAGAGGGCAGATAACTTTGGGGACATAGAGCCTCAGACTACAGAGATAATCTCGGGTGGACCCAGTGGCTACAAAATATGTCTGCAAAACAGCATCATCATGAACAAAACATATTAAACCCTTATTAATACTTATAAAAAATGTAAAAAATAAATGAACAAAGAATGACTGTCTCCTAACATTAGATCAATTAAAGAAACCTTCATTGTAAATTCTCATAGTGGGGGTCATTAAATCAGCATTAACGAAAAAGAAAACATTAATAACATGTATAGCATTTGTGTTGTATAACATTAACAGGTGAATGTAAGTCCTTGTCACATCTGCTGTACACCTTTAACAGGAGGTTGGCTTATTTAACTGAGTCACTATAAATTACAGACAAACCCCGCTCTTGTTGCTTGATATTGAGACAAGCTGGTATTCTAACTGAGAACCATTAACGTTTTTCTCTGTTCCAAAGATAACCTTAGTTTCTCTTACACGCTGGGTAAGATCTGTCTGAATTTCATTCCTGAACTAACCTCAACTGCAGTGTACCTTGCAATGATCTTCTCTGTTCATCTACGTTATCCTGAGCGCCTCCGGAGCTGCTGTGACGTCATCCTTCTGCTGCACACGGAGCTCCGTTCAGCTGCACACAGGTCAGACACGCTGTTCAAACAATTCAGTGTGAAAACATATCGATCTATGTTTCTCTTCAATCTTAGCTTGTTATCTACTTCTTATTATACTTCTTATCATATGCCAGACAAGTATAGTTCAGTACTTAGTTCATATATAAATATATTGTGTATTAAGCTCAGTATTGAATTAATGTGAACAGACTTCTTCAATTCCTATTAGTTGCTGTTGTATCACTTCACAAACATTCTTCTAGGTATAAATCTGATATTAAATTGCTGGCTTATTTTCATCTATTCCTAAACTTAAGAGTGTTTAGGGGTATTTAACAGTCAGCTACAATTATATATATTTACATGTATACTTATTTAAAGGAACGGTACATATTTAATAAAGTTCCATAAAATGTTTAAGTCTCAAACTTCTGCAGCTGCGGATCCTGACCCACAGTATTTTAGTTGCAGTGAATTCCCTGCCACAACTGTCTCAGTCCTCAACTCTAATTAATCTGCCCAGTGGCAGCCAGCCATGTACTAGCTTAAGTTCATGCGGGGCAAGTATTGTGTATAATAACTTGTATACTCACGAGCCCTCATTGTGAGAAAACATAAAGGAGCGAGAACCAGTGTCTATATAGCTCCTTCTAGATCTCCACAGACATCCATCAAAGTGTCCTTACTTGCGGCCTCGTCCCCCTGACCGGAGTTACTGCAGAATTTCAAGTAACTGGGGGTGGTGGAGATTGCCCAGTCTTCTGCTTTTTCCTATTTATCTTGATTCATTTTGCATTTTTGCTGGCTTGCGGATGTCTAGGAATATGACGAATCTGGGATTCCCTAGGATTCTCTGGAGAAGGAGGTGTCTCTAGACCCAATCATTTCCAAACCTCAGGGATATCTTTTTCGCTCTTGATAGTTATGGTGCCATTGTCTTTTTTAATATGGAGAGCAAATGGAAACCCCCATTTATATTGGATTTGGCTCTTCCTCAATAGGGTGGTTAGGGGTCTGAGATCTCCTCGTCTTTGCAGTGTTCTCAGGCAGAGGTCCTGGTATAGCTGCACAATATTGCCTTGGAACTTGAATGTTGGGTTATCCCTTGCAGCTCTTAAAATCTTCTCCTTCTCTGGTAATGAGGTCATCTGGAGGATAATGTCTCTCGGGGTGCAGTATCTTTAGGCTTTGGTTTAAGGGCCCTATGGGCCCTTTCAATGCTGAATTGCACGCCCTTATTTTCTCCAGTCAGTTGCATAAATAGCTGGTGAAGTTAGGAGAGGAGATCTTTTGCCAGAACAGACTCAGGGATACCTTTGATTCTGGTATTGTTTCTCCTGCTTCTGTTTTCAAGATCCTAAATTTTTTCTTGGATCTCTAATATGCATTGTTGTTGATCAGATATTGTTTAAGACAGGTCAGAACCATCTTCTATAATAGCTTCTTTATGGTCCTCTAATGCTTCTATCCTGTTTCCTAAGTCTGCGATGTCCGTCTTAATTTCAGACAGAATGTTGGTGACAGGGGAGTGCATAGCGTCCATTTTCTCTCATAACTTCTCAAAGCTAGAGTATATATATCCTGCTTGGAGACCACAGAACGGAGATCTGCCTTCGTGACAGGCATCTGGTCCTCTTCCATGTTATCTGAAGAAGATTCCTGGAATAGCTCCTCACTCTCCCCTGGGCCAGAGATATCTGGGGATTTTGTTTTTGGTATTCTTGAAAAAGGTTAATACAGTGGAAGGTTTAATAGGTTTATCCCCCTTCACTACTCTCCGTGCAGACATGTTTGCCCTCTGTATAGGGATGAGTTAATGTGAAAGGGTATAGCGTTCTATTAGGTCTCTGCAAAAATCAATTCAAAACCTAGCAGGATTGCATGTAGTGGCAGGCGTTTCCAAGCTAGTTTACCTCTCCGGATTGCTAGTGGTTAATATTGGTCACAACTATCACTCCTTAACTAGTATGGACCGCTCTCTCCCTATAACTATGGTATCAGGTGGTTAATTGCATAGGATTTCAACTGTAGCCTTGTTTCAGGCCTCTTTATTTATGCCCCCTTTCTCTTATGTGCAGGTCTGCGTTATGTAAGTGGCCTAATTTAAAACATACCACCTATGTACCTGGGTGAGTGGGTGTAGATTACCACTGATCAGCCGTTGCTGTCGAGACTACAAAACAAGGGGCCCAGCAGGGATTGTACCTAATCAGCGTTAGGTAAGGAGTCTCTTTCACTTTACTGGAACCCAAATATTTATCTCCCCAGCTCCATACCGGCCATTGTAGAACTGCAGATTCGGCCTGTTACTTAAACTCACCGGCCTTAATTGTGGCGTTGATCCAGCCCCTCTGAGTTGCGGAGTGTAAGCCTCTTATTTCCGGGATACTGGATACTTCACGATGCAGTTTGGGCAGCAAGGCAAGTTACAACGTTCCCTCTGGTATTAGGAATTCTAAATCTCTGGTGGGCTGTCGGCTGGGAGCCTGGTCTGGCTCGTTTGAAATGCTATTTGCAAGATTGCTGCACGGAGCTCTCAGCCTAGACGTCCATCTTTGAGTCAGGCTAGACTCCCCCTAGCATTTATTTAGTGTTTAATGTCCCTTTAATATTATTTAATATTAAATGAGAGTGTTTTCTTTTTTATATCTTCACATTTCTCCCTTCAGGTCCTATATATAATATCATGGTTTTCTGTTTTTCCATTCGGTGATTTTACCGACCAAATGTACTTCTGTTTTAGTTTTCTTTGTACTTATTATTATTATTATTATTATTATTATTATTATTATCGTTTATTTATAAATAGGCTGAACATATTTCCTTGAGACAAAAACTGGAGATTGAGATGTCAAAAACGGGACGGGGTTAATATTCTTTATTCATAGGAAAAAAAAGTATGATTTTAACAAAAGTTAACTCTTATGACATGAATATAAACTATTGAGCTAACAATTATTCTTCTGTTATTGGTCTCACTATCTCCACTATCATAAAGTATTCAAATTTATCATACAATTTTACATTTGCCAAACACAAACATGCTTTAAAAAAGTGAGTTTTCACCATAACTTCTAAATACCAATCCCCAGTGTTTTCACAATGTCCCCATGATCTAAATTGGGAATGTGTATATTTTTTATTCACATGCCCTTTAGCTAACTCAATGTTTCCAAATTATCCTCTATGTTGTCAAGGCAAATTCCCCCAACATATTAACTGATTTTTGGTAAAGGCAGGGTAAAAGTGTAGCCTCTGAACAGGCATTTGGAAGATCTGGATTGATTAGAAGAAAAGTATTTGTAGATTTTAGCTGAGTTGCCCAAAAATGTTACATGGAAGAACTGAGAAAATGTGGAAATAGTTACTTGATTGATAATGATAACTGTACAACATAATTAGCATGCTGTTGCACTGCAGCAGCATCATTTTCTGTTCAATTGATTGACAGACACACAGGTCAGGCTCTTACCATTGCACATCTCTTGCAAAAGTTGATCTATTGAATTATCTCTCTGATGGTCAGAATTGATGATGGCAGAGGCAGATGATCTTTAGATCGATATCAGATCTAGTCCGACTCCTTACTCCTAGAAGACCTTGCTTGGCGGCTAGCTAGTAGTTATAACTATCTTCCCTCTCGTGACCTCGTCTCGAAGTCTCTCTCCTCAGCTCAGTCTGACAGCTCTCAACTGACCTGTCACTTTCTATCACGCCCCTAATTTTGAGTGCGGGAGGCATAAACGCGGTGTGGATCATGTGGGCACAGCCACCCAACCCCAACCCTGCAGTGAAAAACAAACTGCCCTCCCCGCCGTTGGGGACCTTAAAATTTTTTAGTAGTGGTGTATGCAGTGTGTGCTAAAAAATTAGATCAATCGGATAAACTCAAAAACGGGACAAAAGGAAAATTTATGCTTACCTGATAAATTTGTTTCTTTTTAGACACGATGAGTCCACGGATTAGCATCCTTACTTGTGGGATTACACCTCCTGGTCAGGAGGCAAAGAGCACCACAGCAGACCGAAGTTAGGAAGAGAAAGGAAAAGCCAAGGTGCAGAGGTGTCTGAAGTTTACAAAAAATTAATAACCTGCCTCAAGAAAACAGGGCGGCCCGTGGACTCATCATGTCTAAAAAGAAACAAATTTATCAGGTAAGCATAAATTTTCTTTTCTTTTTAAAGACACAATGGCCTAGATTTAGAGTTCGGCGGTAGCCGTCAAAACCAGCGTTAGAGGCTCCTAACGCTGGTTTTGGCCGCCCGCTGGTATTTGGAGTCAGTGATTAAAGGGTCTAACGCTCACTTTACAGCCGCGACTTTTCCATACCGCAGATCCCCCTACGCCATTTGCGTAGCCTATCTTTTCAATGGGATCTTTCTAACGCTGGTATTTAGAGTTGTTTCTGCAGTGAGCGTTAGAGCTCTAACGACAAGATTCCAGCCGCCTGAAAAAAGCAGGAGTTAAGAGCTTTCTGGCTAACGCCGGTTCATAAAGCTCTTAACTACTGTACCCTAAACTACACTAACACCCATAAACTACCTATGTACCCCTAAACCGAGGTCCCCCCACATCGCCGCCACTCGATTAAAATTTTTAACCCCTAATCTGCCGACCGCCACCTACGTTATACTTATGTACCCCTAATCTGCTGCCCCTAACCCCGCCGACCCCTATATTATATTTATTAACCCCTAACTTGCCCCACACAACGTCGCCGCAAGCTACTTAAAATAATTAACCCCTAATCTTCCGACCGCAAATCGCCGCCACCTACGTTATCCCTATGTACCCCTAATCTTCTGCCCCTAACATCGCCGACCCCTATGTTATATTTATTAACCCCTAATCTGCCCCCCACAACGTCGCCGACACCTACCTACACTTATTAACCCCTAATCTGCCGAGCGGACCTGAGCGCTACTATAATAAAGTTATTAACCCCTAATCCGCCTCACTAACCCTATCATAAATAGTATTAACCCCTAATCTGCCCTCCCTAACATCGCCGACACCTACCTTCAATTATTAACCCCTAATCTGCCGACCGGAGCTCACCGCTATTCTAATAAATGTATTAACCCCTAAAGCTAAGTCTAACCCTAACACTAACACCCCCCTAAGTTAAATATAATTTTTATCTAACGAAATAAATTAACTCTTATTAAATAAATGATTCCTATTTGAAGCTAAATACTTACCTGTAAAATAAATCCTAATATAGCTACAATATAAATTACATTTATATTATAGCTATTTTAGGATTAATATTTATTTTACAGGTAACTTTGTATTTATTTTAACCAGGTACAATAGCTATTAAATAGTTAAGAACTATTTAATAGTTACCTAGTTAAAATAATAACAAATTTACCTGTAAAATAAATCCTAACCTAAGATATAATTAAACCTAACACTACCCTATCAATAAAATAATTAAATAAACTACCTACAATTACCTACAATTAACCTAACACTACACTATCAATAAATTAATTAAACACAATTGCTACAAATAAATACAATTAAATAAACTATCTAAAGTACAAAAAATAAAAAAGAACTAAGTTACAGAAAATAAAAAAATATTTACAAACATAAGAAAAATATTACAACAATTTTAAACTAATTACACCTACTCTAAGCCCCCTAATAAAATAACAAAGACCCCCAAAATAAAAAATTCCCTACCCTATTCTAAATTTAAAAAGTTACAAGCTCTTTTACCTTACCAGCCCTGAACAGGGCCCTTTGCGGGGCATGCCCCAAGAAGTTCAGCTCTTTTGCCTGTAAAAGAAAACATACAATACCCCCCCCCCCCCAACATTACAACCCACCACCCACATACCCCTAATCTAACCCAAACCCCCCTTAAATAAACCTAACACTAAGCCCCTGATGATCTTCCTACCTTGTCTTCACCATGCCAGGTTCACCGATCCGTCCTGGCTCCAAGATCTTCATCCAACCCAAGCGGGGGTTGGCGATCCATAATCCGGTGCTCCAAAGTCTTCCTCCTATCCGGCAAGAAGAGGACATCCGGACCGGCAAACATCTTCTCCAAGCGGCATCTTCTATGTTCTTCCATCCGATGACGACCGGCTCCATCTTGAAGACCTCCAGCGCGGATCCATCCTCTTCTTCCGACGACTAGACGACGAATGACGGTTCCTTTAAGGGACGTCATCCAAGATGGCGTCCCTCGAATTCCGATTGGCTGATAGGATTCTATCAGCCAATCGGAATTAAGGTAGGAATTTTCTGATTGGCTGATGGAATCAGCCAATCAGAATCAAGTTCAATCCGATTGGCTGATCCAATCAGCCAATCAGATTGAGCTCGCATTCTATTGGCTGTTCCGATCAGCCAATACAATGCGAGCTCAATCTGATTGGCTGATTGGATCAGCCAATCGGATTGAACTTGATTCTGATTGGCTGATTCCATCAGCCAATCAGAAAATTCCTACCTTAATTCCGATTGGCTGATAGAATCCTATCAGCCAATCGGAATTCGAGGGACGCCATCTTGGATGACGTCCCTTAAAGGAACCGTCATTCGTCGTCTAGTCGTCGGAAGAAGAGGATGGATCCGCGCTGGAGGTCTTCAAGATGGAGCCGGTCGTCATCGGATGGAAGAACATAGAAGATGCCGCTTGGAGAAGATGTTTGCCGGTCCGGATGTCCTCTTCTTGCCGGATAGGAGGAAGACTTTGGAGCACCGGATTATGGATCGCCAACCCCCGCTTGGGTTGGATGAAGATCTTGGAGCCAGGACGGATCGGTGAACCTGGCATGGTGAAGACAAGGTAGGAAGATCATCAGGGGCTTAGTGTTAGGTTTATTTAAGGGGGGTTTGGGTTAGATTAGGGGTATGTGGGTGGTGGGTTGTAATGTTGGGGGGGGGGGTATTGTATGTTTTTTTTTACAGGCAAAAGAGCTGAAATTCTTGGGGCATGCCCCGCAAAGGGCCCTGTTCAGGGCTGGTAAGGTAAAAGAGCTTGTAATTTTTGTATTTTAGAATAGGGTAGGGAATTTTTTATTTTGGGGGTCTTTGTTATTTTATTAGGGGGCTTAGAGTAGGTGTAATTAGTTTAAAATTGTTGTAATATTTTTCTTATGTTTATAAATATTTTTTTATTTTCTGTAACTTAGTTCTTTTTTATTTTTTGTACTTTAGATAGTTTATTTAATTGTATTTATTTGTAGCAATTGTGTTTAATTAATTTATTGATAGTGTAGTGTTAGGTTAATTGTAGGTAATTGTAGGTAGTTTATTTAATTATTTTATTGATAGGGTAGTGTTAGGTTTAATTATAACTTAGGTTAGGATTTATTTTACAGGTAAATTTGTAATTATTTTAACTAGGTAACTATTAAATAGTTCTTAACTATTTAATAGCTATTGTACCTGGTTAAAATAAATACAAAGTTACCTGTAAAATAAATATTAATCCTAAAATAGCTATAATATAAATGTAATTTATATTGTAGCTATATTAGGATTTAGTTTACAGGTAAGTATTTAGCTTTAAATAGGAATCATTTATTTAATAAGAGTTAATTTATTTCGTTAGATAAATATTATATTTAACTTAGGGGGGTGTTAGTGTTAGGGTTAGACTTAGCTTTAGGGGCTAATACATTTATTAGAATAGCGGTGAGCTCCGGTCGGCAGATTAGGGGTTAATAATTGAAGGTAGGTGTCGGCGATGTTAGGGAGGGCAGATTAGGGGTTAATACTATTTATGATAGGGTTAGTGAGGCGGATTAGGGGTTAATAACTTTATTATAGTAGCGCTCAGGTCCGGTCGGCAGATTAGGGGTTAATAAGTGTAGGTAGGTGTCGGCGACGTTGTGGGGGGCAGATTAGGGGTTAATAAATATAACATAGGGGTCGGCGATGTTAGGGCAGCAGATTAGGGGTACATAGGGATAACGTAGGTGGCGGCGGTTTACGGAGCGGCAGATTAGGGGTTAAAAGTGTAATGCAGGGGTCAGCGATAGCGGGGGCGGCAGATTAGGGGTTAATAAGTGTAAGGCTAGGGGTGTTTAGACTCGGGGTACATGTTAGAGTGTTAGGTGCAGACGTAGGAAGTGTTTCCCCATAGGAAACAATGGGGCTGCGTTAGGAGCTGAACGCTGCTTTTTTGCAGGTGTTAGGTTTTTTTTCAGCTCAAACAGCCCCATTGTTTCCTATGGGAGAATCGTGCACGAGCACGTTTTTGAGGCCGGCCGCGTCCGTAAGCAACTCTGGTATCGAGAGTTGTATTTGCGGTAAAAATGCTCTACGCTCCTTTTTTGGAGCCTAACGCAGCATTTGTTTGAACTCTCGATACCAGAGTTAAATTTATGGTGCGGCCAGAAAAAAACCCGCGGAGCGTTAACAGCCCTTTTACCGCCAAACTCCAAATCTAGCCGAATGAGTCCACGGATTAGCATCTTTACTTGTGGGATACAATACCAAAGCTAGAGTACACTGATGATAAGGGAGGGACAAGACAGGGAACCTAAACGGAAGGCACCACTGCTTGAAGAACCTTTCTCCCAAAAGCAGCCGAGGCAAAAGTATCAAATTTGTAAAATTTAGAAAAAGTGTGAAGAGAGGACCAAGTTGCAGCCTTGCAAATCTGTTCTACAGAAGCTTAATTTTTGAATGACCATGAGGAAGCAACAGCCCGAGTGGAATGAGCCGTAACTCTTTCAGGAGACTGCTGTCCAGCAGTCTCATATGCAAAACGGATGATACTCTTCAGCCAAAAAGAAAGAGAGGTAGCCGTAGCTTTCTGACCCTTACGTTTTCCATAGAAAATGACAAACAGAGAAGACGACTGACGAAAGTCCTTAGTTGCTTGTAAAAAAAATATTAAAGAGACGGACCACGTCCAAATTGTGCAGAAGATGTTCCTTTTGAGAAGAATGATTAGGACACAGGGAAGGAACAACAATCTCCTTATTAATGTTCCTATCTGAAACCACATTAGGAAGGAAACCTAATTTGGTCCGCAAAACTACCTTATCTGAATGGAAAATAAGGTAAGGCGAAGAGTATTGTAATGAACAAAATAATTGTCTGAAGGAGCGCCAACAAGGCAAGGTCTACTCTTAGGATAAATATATAGATATGTTTAAAAAGTTAAAAACAGTGATATTTTAATAACACAAGTTAAAACAATTCGATATAGGGGATATAAACATCTTAACTACAATCTATTGCATGGATCCATGACTGTATTAAATAAAAATAAAAACATGTGTTGTATCTCAAAATTGAGATCTGAGCTAAAACAGTGTACAATATATAATCTGTGCTTAGACTCGATCTAAATGACAATATTACTATACAGAAATATACAGACAATTAAAGAAGATTGAAGAAGATTGATCACAAGATAATATAGTTGAAATACGTCCAGATATAATATATATGAAAACTATAAATGTTCACAGTCCTCCTGTGGCTTGGTATGTCCAAAGTGCAAGTGATAGATTCCTGTGAAAAGTTATCCAATAGTGTTATGGGATGCAAAACTATAATATCCAAAAATTATCCAAAAAATATATCGATAAAATCAAAAGTGTTTGGTATACAATCAAAATCCAAAGAAACTTCCAAAACAAGTTCAAAAAACAAAATGTGTGAAAAAATCCAATGTGTTATAATAAATGTTGTGTCACCAAAAAAATTCCAAATGTATTAGGTGATGATTAAATAAAAATAAAAATAAAAATGACAATATTAGAAAAAACAAAGTGAAAAAAAAAGGCGAATCTTCAAATCCTGTAATTGAAAGAAAATAACATAGCACAGTATTGTTTTAAATAAAATCACAAATAATTGAAATAGAGCTCACCATATACCTGCCAACGCGTTTCGGCCCACTGCAGGGCCTTTTTCAAGTTTTTAGTCTTGAAAAAGGCCCTGCAGTGGGCCGAAACGCTTTGGCAGATATATGGTGAGCTCTATTTCAATTATGTGTGATTTTATTTAAAACAATACTGTGCTATGTTATTTTCTTTCAATTACAGGATTTGAAGATTCGCCTTTTTTTTCACTTTGTTTTTTCTAATATTGTCATTTTTATTTTTATTTTTATTTGATCATCACCTAATACATTTGGAATTTTTTTGGTGACACAACATTTATTATAACACATTGGATTTTTTCACACATTTTGTTTTTTGGACTTGTTTTGGAAGTTTCTTTGGATTTTGATTGTATACCAAACACTTTTGATTTTATCGATATATTTTTTGGATAATTTTTGGATATTATAGTTTTGCATCCCATAACACTATTGGAGAACTTTTCACAGGAATCTATCACTTGCACTTTGGACATACCAAGCCACAGGAGGGCTGTGCACGTTTATAGTTTTCATATATATTATATCTGGACGTATTTCAACTATATTATCTTGTGATCAATCTTCTTCAATCTTCTTTAATTGTCTGTATATTTCTGTATAGTAATATTGTCATTTAGATCGAGTCTAAGCACAGATTATATATTGTACACTCTTTTAGCTCAGATCTCAATTTTGAGATACAACACATGTTTTTATTTTTATTTTTATACAGTCATGGATCCATGCAATAGATTGCAGTTAAGATGTTTTATATCCCATATATCGAATTGTTTTAACTTGTGTTATTAAAATATCACTGTTTTTAACTTTTTAAACATATCTATATATTTATCCTAAGAGTAGACCTTGCCTTGTTGGCGCTCCTTCAGACAATTATTTTGTTTATTTCACACTTCGTGGGCAGCTAGGGGCCCATCCTGTTAAGGAGATACAGGTCCATTTCAGCGCTGTTTGATATCTGTATTTAACAAAGATTATTGTAATGCCAAGAGCTCAGACACTCTACAAGCTGAAGAAATAGCAACAAGAAATAAAACTTTCCAAGATAACAACTTAATATCTAAGGAATGCATAGGCTCAAATGGAGCCCCTTAAAGAACTTTGAGAACTAAATTCAGACTCCATGAAGGAGTAACTGGTTTGAACACAGGTCTGATTCTAACCAAGGGGTGACAAAAAGATTGTACATCTGGAACTTCAGCCAGACATTTGTGTAACAAAATATATAAAGGCAGAAATTTGTCCCTTTAGGGAATTTGTCGACAAACCCTTCTCCAAACCCTCTTGGAGAAAAGACAGAATTCTGGGAATCCTAACTCTACTCCATGAGTATCCATTGGATTCACACCAATAAAGATATTTAC
Source organism: Bombina bombina (assembly GCF_027579735.1). NCBI lineage: Eukaryota > Metazoa > Chordata > Amphibia > Anura > Bombinatoridae > Bombina > Bombina bombina. The sequence goes on from NC_069500.1 coordinate 185,890,256, forward strand.
GCCATATATTATGGTAAATTCTTCTAGTTACAGGCTTACTAGCCTGATTCATAGTCTCTATGATCGAATCAGAAAAACCTTGCTTGGACAGGATTAACCGTTCAATCTCCAAGCAGTCAGCTTCAGAAAAACTAGATTTGGGTGAAGGAAGGGCCCTTGAATGAGAAGGTCCTTCCTCAACGGAAGTCTCCAAGGTGGCAGGGATGACATGTCCACCAGATCTCCATACCAAATTCTGCAAGGCCAAGCAGGAGCAATGAGGATCACCAATGCCCTCTCCTGCTTGATTCGAGCAATAACCCGAGGAAGAAGCAGGAACAGAGGAAATAGGTATGCAAGATTGAAGGACCAAGGAACTGCCAGAGCATCTATCAGTTCCGTCTGGGGGTCCATGGACCTCGACCCGTATCTTGGGAGCTTGGCATTCTGACGAGATGCCATGAGATCCAACTCTGGCCAACCCCATTTGAGGATCAGGGTGAAAAACACCTCTGGATGGAGTTCCCACTCTCCCGGATGAAAAGTCTGCCTGCTCAGAAAATCCGCCTCCCAGTTGTCCACCCCTGGGATGTAGATCGCTGACAGATGGCAAGAGTGGGCCTCCACCCACCGAATTATTTTGGCTACCTTGGTCATCGCTAAGGAACTCCTCGTTCCTCCTTGATGATTGATGTAAGCCACTGTCTTTATGTTGTCCGACAGGAATCTGATGAATTGTGCCGCAGACAACTGAGGCCAGGCTAGGAGGGCAATGAAGATTGCTCTCAGTTCCAGGCTGTTGATAGGAAGAACAGACTCTGCCTGAGTCCACACTCCCTGAGCCTTTAGGGAACCCCAGCCAGCTCCCCACCATTAAAGACTGGCGTCTGTTGTCACAATCACCCAGGAAGTTCTGCGAAGGCAGGTTCCCTGGGATAGATGATCCAGAGACAACCACCATCGAAGAGAGTCCCTCGTCTCCTGTTCCAGAGTTATTTGAGGAGACAAGTCTGTGTAATCTCCATTCCACTGCCTGAGCATGTTTAACTGCAAAGGCCTGAGGTGAAACCGAGCAAACGGGATGATGTCCATTGCCGCCACCATCAGTCCGATTACTTCCATGCACTGAGAAAAATCCTCATAGATATAGAATCTATTAGAGTTCCCAAGAAAGTTACCCTTGTCTTCGGGATTAAGGAACTCTTGTCCAGATTTACCTTCCACCCGTGAGATCTCAGGAAGTATAGCACAACATTGGTATGAGATATTGCTTGCTGACAAGATGGTGCCTGGATCAGAATATTGTCCAGATAGGGCGCCACTGCAATACCCCGCGGTCTTAGAACCGCCAGTAGAGACCCCAGAACCTTTGTGAAAATTCTGGGTGCCGTGGCCAACCCTAAGGGAAGAGCCACGAACTGAAAGTGTTTGTCCAGAAAGGCAAAACTCAGGAACTTGTGATGATCTCTGTGGATAGGAACATGTAGATATGCATCCTTTAAATCCACTGTCGTCATAAATTGACCCTCCTGGATCAATGGAAGAATGGCATGAATAGTTTCCATATTGAATGATGGAACTCTGAGAAACTTGTTTAGACTCTTGAGGTCTAATATAGGTCTGAAGGTTCCCTCTTTTTTGGGAACCACAAACAGATTTGAATAAAAACCCTGTCCCTGTTCCTGAACTGGAATGGGGACAATTACTCTCAGGGAGGAGAGGTCTCTTACACAATGTAAGAATGCCTCTTTCTTTATCTGGTTTGCAGATAATCTTGAAAGAAGAAATCTTCCACTGGGAGGAAAGTTCTTGAATTCCAGTTTGTATCCCTGAGACACTATTTCTACCGCCCAGGGATCCTGAACGTCCCGAACCCAAGCCTGAATGAAAAATGAGAGCCTGCCCCCTACCAAATCCGGTCCCGGATTGGGGGCCTGCCCTTCATGCTGTTTTGGATTCAACAGCAGGCTTCTTGGATTGTTTACCCTTGTTCCAAGACTGGTTGGGTCTCCAAGTAGACTTAGATTGCGAATAGTTCTTTTCCTATTTAGAGGAGAAAGGGAAAGAATTTCCTTTGAAATTTTGAAAGGAACGAAAATTACTTTGTCATCCTTTCTGTTTACTTCTCTTATCCTGAGGAAGGAGATGACCCTTGCCTCCTGTGATATCAGAGATAATTTCCTTCAGACCCGGTACAAACAAGGTCTTCCCCTTGTAAGGAATTGCCAGAAGCTTATACTTGGATGATACGTCTGCAGACCAGGGTTTTAATCATAAAGCTCGGCGGGCTAGGATAGAAAACTTTTAGCTGCCAATTTAGTAATTTGCAGAGAAGCATCTGTAATAAAGGCATTAGGCACTTTTAGAGCTTTAATCCTATCCTGGATCTCCTCTAAAGTGGTCTCAGTTCTGAGAGACTCTGACAGAGCGTCAAACGAATAAGCTGCTGCACTAGTGACCGTAGCAATGCACACAGCCAGCTGCAATAGCAGACCCTGGTGAACATAAATCTTTTTAAGTAGACCCTCCAACTTCTTGTCCATGGGATCTTTGAAAGCACAACTATCCTCAATGGGGATAGTACTTCGCTTGGCTAGGGTGGAAATAGCTCCTTCCACCTTAGGAACCGTCTGCCAAGTTTCCCTGATAGCGTCCTCTATAGGAAACATCTTCTTGAAAATAGGAGATGGGGAAAAAGGAATACCTGGTCTCTCCCATTCCTTGGAAATAATTTCCGAAGTTCGTTTTGGTACTGGAAAAACGTCTGAGTAAGAAGGAACTTTAAAATATCTGTCCAATTTACTCGACTTTGCAGGAGCGACTATTACTGTAGAGTCACAGTCATCTAAAGTTACCAAAACCTCCCTGAGCAACCGGCGGAGGTGTTCTAGTTTAAATCTGAAAGATACAACCTCCAAATCAGTCAAAGGTAATGAACCTTCTGAATCTGAAATTTCGCCTTCTGATAGAACCTCCATACCCTCTAATTCAGTTCCCTGGGAGGGTACATCCGAGATTGCCACCATTGCATCAGAAACCTCACTGACAACATGGTTGTCCTTCCTCTTACGTTTGCCTTGTAGCATAGGAAAGGCAGACAATGCATCAGAAATTGTAGAAGACATAAGCACAGCTATGTCCTTTAAGGTAACTCCAGCGGGCGCTAGAGCAGAAGTACAGTGCACTGCTTGTGCGGGTCTTAAATCTTGGGACGCTTGGGGAGAAAGCTGCGGCATACTCTGAATCTCATCATTAGATTCCTGAGAAGCATCCGTCTTTGATTCGCCTTAGTTATCAAACCCTACATACCGGCAAAAGTAGAATATAGTGATGTAACATACGATCCATCAGACTCAGTCCAACACAGATCGATGCTTACGTCACTACAGATGTTCCGAATGCAAGTTCGACACAATCTGACTACTTTTGCTAGTTATCAAATAACTAGCAGGTACGCTCGCCACTTTTACGGCCCAGCGTACCTGGTTTTCAATGCCATAGGAATCAATGGGAGTCTGAAAGCAGCGAAAGCTTATGTTTGCTGCTGCCCGATATCCCATTGATTTCTATGGTAGTGTCTACACCTAACACCCTAACATGTACCCGAGTCTAAACACCCCTAATCTGCCCCCCCCTACACCGCTGCCACCTACATTCAATTTATTAACCCCTAAACCACCGCTCCCGGATCCCGCCGCAACTAAATACATTTTTTAACCCCTAAACCGCTGCTCCCGGAGCCCACCCCCACCTACATTATACATATTAACCCCTAATCTGCCACCCCTATACTTCCGCCACTATAATAAACATATTAACCCCTAAACCTAACACCCACTAACTTAAATACAATTTAAATAAATCTAAATAAAATTACTATCATTAACTAAATTATTCCAATTTAAAACTAAATTCTTACCTATAAAATAAACCCTAAACTAGCTACAATACAACTAATAGTTACATTGTAGCTAGCTTAGGGTTTATTTTTATTTTACAGGCAACTTTGTATTTATTTTAACTAGGTACAATAGTTATTAAATAGTTATTAACTATTTAATAGCTACCTAGTTAAAATAAATACAAAAGTACCTGTCAAATAAAACCTAACCTAAGTTACAATTACACCTAACACTACACTATAATTAAATAAATTCCCTAAATTAACTACAATTAAATACAATTAAATACAATTAAATAAAATTAACTAAAGTACAAAAAAAACAAACACTAAATAACAGAAAATAATAAAATAATTACAAGAATTTTAAACTAATTACACCTAATCTAATCCCCCTAATAAAATAAAAAAGCCCTCCAAAATAATAAAAAGCCCTACCCTACACTAAATTACAAATAACCCTTAAAAGGGCTTTTTGCGGGGCATTGCCCCAAAGTAATCAGCTCTTTTACCTTTAAAAAAAATGACAATACCCCCCCAACATTAAAACCCACCACCCACACACCCAATCCTACTCTAAAACCCACCCAATCCCCCCTTAAAAAACCTAACACTAACCCCCTGAAGATCACCCTACCTTGAGAAGTCTTCACCCAACCGGGCCGAAGTCCTCAACGAAGCCGGGCAGAAGTGGTCCTCCAGATGGGCAGAAGTCTTCATCCAGGCGGCATCTTCTATCTTCATCCATCCGGAGCGGGTCCATCTTCAAGACATCCGACGCGGAGCATCCTTCCAGGCCGACGACTACCCAACGAATGAATATTCCTTTAAATGACGTCATCCAAGATTGCGTCCCTTGAATTCTGATTGGCTGATAGAATTCTATCAGCCAATCGGAATTAAGGTAGGAAAAATCCTATTGGCTAATGCAATCAGTCAATAGGATTGAGCTTGCATTCTATTGGCTTTTCCAATCAGCCAATAGAATGCAAGCTCAATCCTATTGGCTGATTGGGGGGCTTTTTATTTTATTAGGGGGATTAGATTAGGTGTAATTAGTTTAAAATTCTTGTAATTATTTTATTATTTTCTGTAATTTAGTGGGGGGGTTTGTACTTTAGTTAATTTTATTTAATTGTATTTAATTGTAGTTAATTTAGGGAATTTATTTTATTATAGTGTAGTGTTAGGTGTAATTGTAACTTAGGTTAGGTTTTATTTTACAGGTACTTTTGTATTTATTTTAACTAGGTAGCTATTAAATAGTTAATAACTATTTAATAACTATTGTACCTAGTTAAAATAAATACAAAGTTGCCTGTAAAAATAAACCCTAAGCTAGATACAATGTAATTATTAGTTATATTGTAGTTAGTTTAGGGTTTATTTTATAGGTAAGTATTTAGTTTTAAATAGAAATAATTTAGTTAATTATAGGAATATTTATTTAGATTTATTTAAATTATATTTAAGTTAGTGGGTGTTAGGTTTAGGGTTAGACTTAGGTTTAGGGGTTAATATGTTTATTATAGTGGCGGCGGTGTGGGGGGGCAGATTAGGGGTTAATAAATATAATGTTGGTGGCGGTGGGCTCCGGGACCGGAAGTTTAGGGGTTAATACATTTATTAGAGTTGCGGCAGGGTCCGGGAGCGGCGGTTTAGGGGTTAATAACTTTATTTAGTTGCGGCGGGGTCCGGGAGCTGCGGTATAGGGGGTAAACAGTATAGTATAGTGTGGGTGTTTAGTGACAGGGTAGCAAGAAAGCTGTGAAAAAGCCGAAGAGCAGCGAGATCGATAACTGTTAGTTATGAACAGTCCGCTGCTCATCGCTCCATACTTGGTGTGCAGCTTTTTGATAGCTTTTTTGATAATTTTGGAGAACGTATTCAGGTCCGTGGCGGCGATGTTAGGCGATCTTAGGCGAGCGTATTGGTGCCGTTGAATGCAAGAAAGTCGACGGCTTGATACATAGAGGCCTATATAAGCACAAGCATCACTTGTAAGATCACATATATATTTTATAAGACAAGAAATGTCTGTAATAAAATGTCGAATAAAAAGATGTTAAATAAATTAAAATATTTTTAAAAGTGTTCTGTACAGTGGCAGAAAGGCATTTAATTAAGTTTTTCCTTTAATGCCATAGCTTTTCTATAAATAGGTAGGGATTCTTCAAGAAAATATACTATTAATGTGAAATAAAGGAGTACACTATGGGAATAGAGAGCACTGTTTTTTCCATTTAATTTTACCTAAGATTAATTATTCCTTCTTTTTTTCTCTGGGAAAGCATGGAGAAACTTCTATTCAGATAGAGAATACAATTTTAAACAACATCCCAATTTACTTCTATTATCTAATTTGCTTTATTCTTGATATATCTTTTGTTGAAGAAATGACAATGCACCAGTGGCGTCACTAGGGTTGGTGTCTCCCGGTGCGGTAACTCATGTTGTCACCCCCTTTAAAAATAAAATATAGTTTTATATTATATATATATATATATATTGTGTGTATATGTATGTGTATATATATATATATATATATATATATATATATATATATAAAACAAAATTCAATAAGCACTCACTAGTCTTAGGACATCCATTGTAATCAAACTTTTAATAATGTGACGTTTGCAAGAGAACCCACCCCTAAGTGTGCAACCAACCAAAATGTGGCGTGTGTATATAATAGTGATGTGTGCAAAGGAGTACTTGTGTCGTCGTGTGCAAAATATGTTAAATCAATCAACATATCCTAAAATGTAACACAATTGTAATTAAATATACAGTGTAATAACATATAGTAACTTTAAGTACCATATACCTAATCCAGCACATCTAAAATCCTTCCAACACTATGCGATTAATAAATCCACACTAATGCTCCAGGCTCCACCAATCACAGTAGTGGCAATTTATAAACTAGTTATATTAGTGATTGTGTGACTGCTTGCTACTGACTACAGGGGCATGTAGTGAGGAGTCTTCGTTATTGGTTAGAAGATATTTAGCAATACGCCCCTGCTTTGGGCATCTGCAACTGTGATCAAGACACTTCTTCTATGTAGGTTGCCAGGTGATTATACACTGTTAATGACAAAATATCGGAACTTGCGTTATCACTAACCTATCAGCGGTTCCATCTGTCCTGACCTAACAAAGATATTCAGACATATAGACTCATCAACATAGCAGCACACCCGATCCTCCCCTTTCAGTTAGCATGTATCAGTAAAATAAACCTCATTGGTTGTGCGTGACTATGAGGCGTGTCAAGTGCCTGTATGTAAACAAACAAACTATAACCCTCAGTCTATCTTATGGATGATTGAAGTTGTCCTAATGTGCCCTGCAAACTTGCGTCCCTCTAACTACGTAAAGTGAGTGCTGGTAGCCTTCCTTTAAAAACCACCTAATCCCCCCTATCTTCTTTCTAGCTGTGATGACACGTCATAATCCTAACCAATGATACGTAAAATGTGAATTACATAAATCAAATTAACTCTACAAATTCCAAAGTGTATCTACAAGCAACTAAAAATAGGGATAAGTCATAAGCCCCCATAAAAAATATACTATAATATACTATTTCTATTTCAATAACGGTAACTCACAAATCTTATTCAAAAACTTTCTCATCTTAAATCAAGGGTATGAATTACGGAACTACCTATCTAATGTCCTGGAATCATAACTTATATTTACAGGGGCTAAATCACCTCTCATAAGCTAATCTATCTACAACTCACAAAACAGGTGACAACTGTCAGGCGGCAATTGTCCCCATCCTGATTCTCCTCTGTAACCAGCATAACGCCAGCGGCCAGATGACAGTGGGCTGGACTTGCAAAATTGCGCATGATGTAATTTAGTTACTAGGGCTCTTTCGCAATTTAAAAACAAAACAAAAACAATAGTTACTTTAGGCCAGTGAGGGGCCGGCCATGGTGTCACCCCTTAGCAGGCGTCACCCGGGTGCAGTCCGCACCCCCCTAGTGATGCCACTGCAATGCACATGGATGAGCCAATCACGCGAGGCATCTATATGCAGCCACAAATCAACAGCTACTGAGCCTATCTAGATATGCTTTTCAGCAAAGGATATCAAGAAAATTAAGCAAATTAGATGATAAAGGTAAAATAGAAAGTTGTTAAGAATAGCATGCTCTTTCTAAATCAGGAAATAAAAAAAATGGTTTCATGTACCTTAGTGCTAAGCTGATTTGAGTTTGTTTGTTTTTTTTTTACTGTTTTTTTACCCCCCAGATCTCCAAGACTTATACTGTTGGAAAGGTTTCTAAGCAGCATGCCCCCTTTTCCTATACTTATCATTGTATTTTCTTAATAAAGTTGAGTGGTGACGTCATCACGTCATTGCGCGTGACGTCACCACACAAAACGTGAAGCCCCGGCGATGCCTATCACTATACAGGCCCGATCGCTGGGGTAGGAGAGGGGGGAGCCCCCAGATCTCTCTCAAGGTGGGAGAGTGCTAGCGACGGCTCTGAGACGTCATTAGCACCTGAGTGGGAAACTTTGCGACGGCTCAGAGCCATCATTAGCAGTAAAGGGGTTAATGTCCAAAAAAAAGTGTTAAGCATTTTTTGTAATTTAAAGGGCTTTTTCAACTTAAAGGGACATAATACTCATATGCTAAATCACTTGAAACTGATGCATTATAACTGTAAAAAGCTGACAGGAAAATATCACCTGAGCATCTCTATGTAAAAAAGGAAGATATTTTACCTCACAATCTCCTCAGCTCAGCAGAGCAAGTTCTGTGTAAAAAGTTATACTCAGCTGCTCCCAGCTGCAGGTAAAAAAATAAAAAAAAAATGAAGAAATGAACAGCAGCCAATCAGCATCAGCAGTGCTGAGGTCATGAACTCTTACTGTGATCTCATGAGATTTGACTTAACTCTCATGAGATTTCATAGTAAGCTTCCTTTACCTGATTGGTGAAATAATATGAGAGTGCACGATGCTAGTCCCTTCAGATGTCCCAGGACAAACACACTAAAATGCTGCTTAGAAATCCTTTACAATGGGAGGTGGCTACTGAGGAACTTTTGAGGTAAAATATCTTTCTTTTTTACATAGAGATGTTCAGGTGATATTTTCTAATCAGCTTTTTACAGCTATGCTGCATCACTTTCAAGTGTTTAAACATTTGGGTATTATGGCCCTTTAACCCCTTAACGACCAACGACGTATGGGGTACGTCCTGCAAAAAAATGCAGTTAATGACCAAGGACATACCCCGTACGTCGTTGGTCTTTGAAAGCCCTGGAAGCGATCCTGATCGCTTCCAGCCGCTTTCATGTTATTGCAGTGATGCCTCGATATTGAGGCATCCTGCAATAACAGTTTTGAGCAGTCCGATGCAGAGAGAGCCACTCTGTGGCCCTCTCTGCATCGGCCATTGATCGCAGTATTCGTTGGTGGGTGGGAGCTTACCAAGGGAGGCGGGTGGGCGGCGATCAATGGAGGAGGGGGGCAGGATCGCGTGTGGGGTGCGTGCCAGAATGCGCGCGCGTGCACGGGAGCGTGCACGAGGGTGGGTGCGCGCGTGTGCGGGTGGGAACCCTACACTATGGAACAAATATAAGGAGGAGATATAAGTGGGAGAGACTCAGTGGGATAAATAAATAAAATTAGTAATCTGGGAGAGGGTTGGGGGTTGGGGGTTGTGGGGGGGCAGCTACACTACAGAAAATAGTTTTTTTTTTTTAAATAAAAATAAACCAAAACATTTTTAATTTGAAACTGGGTACTGGCAGACAGCTGCCAGTACCCAATATGGCGCTCAATAAGGCAGGGGGGGGGGTTAGAGAGCTGTTTGGGGGGGGATCAGGGAGGTTGGGGGCTAAGGGGGGATCCTACATAGCAGCATATGTAAATATGCTCAAAAAATAAATAAAAAAAATAAAAGATAGCTTTTATTTTAGTACTGGCAGACTTTCTGCCAGTACTTAAGATGGCGGGGACAATTGTGGGTTTGGGGATGGAAGAGAGCTGTTTGGGAGGGATCAGGGGGTGTGATGTGTCAGGTGGGCGGCTGATCTCTACACTAAAGCTAAAATTAACCCTGCAAACTCCCTACAAGCTACCTAATTAACCCCTTCACTGCTAGCCATAATACTCGTGTGAGGAGCAGCGGCATTTAGCGGCCTTCTAAATAGCAACGCCAAAGCCATATATGTTTGCTATTTCTGAACAAAGGGGATCCCAGAGAAGCATTTACAACCATTTGTGCCATAATTGCACAAGCTGTTTGTAAATAATTTCAGTGAGAAACCTAAAATTGTGAATTTTTTTTTTTTTTTTTTAATTTGATCGCATTTGGCGGTGAAATGGTGGCATGAAATATACCAAAATTGGCCTAGATCAATACTTGGGGTTGTCTACTACACTACACTAAAGCTAAAATTATCCCTAAAAGTTCCCTACATGCTCCATAATTAACCCCTTCACTGCTGGCCATAATACACGTGTAGTGCGCAGTGGCATTTAGCAGCCTTCTAATTACTAAAAAGCAACACCAAAGCCATATATGTCTGCTATTTCTGAACAAAGGGGATCCCAGAGAAGAATTTACAACCATTTGTGCCATAATTGCAGAAGCTGTTTGTAAATAATTTCAGTGAGAAACCAAAAGTTTGTGAAAAAATTAGTAAAAAAGTGAACAATTTTTTGTATTTAATCGCATTTGGCAGTGAAATGGTGGCATGAAATATACCAAAATGGGCCTAGATGAATACTTTGGGATGTCTACTAAAAAAAAATATATACATGTCAATGGATATTCAGAGATTCCTGAAAGATATTAGTGTTCTAATGTAACTAGCGCTAATTTTGAAAAATAATGGTTTGGAAATAGCAAAGTGCTACTTGTACTTATTGCCCTATAACTTACAAAAAAAGCAAAGAACATGTAAACATTGGGTATTTCTAAACTCAGGACAAAATTTAGAAACTATTTAGCACGGGTGTTTTTTGGTGGTTGTAGATGTGTAACAGATTTTGGGGGTCAAAGTTAGAAAAAGTGTGTTTTTTTCATTTTTTTCCTCATATTTTATTATTTTTTTATAGTAAATTATAAGATATGATGAAAATAATGGTATCTTTAGAAAGTCCATTTAATGGCGAGAAAAATGGTATATAATATTTGTGGGTACAGTAAATGAGTAAGAGGAAAATTACAGCTAAACACAAACACCGCAGAAATGTAAAAATAGCCTTGGTCCCAAACGGACAGAAAATGGAAAAGTGCTGTGGTCATTAAGGGGTTAAGCTATTTAAGGGACATTAAAGACTATAAGAAACATACATGTGCCAAAAAAAAAATACTATAATGTGTTAGGGAATTTTATTATTACACTATTGCATGCATATAACTGCAAAGGGGTTAAACTCAAACTTTAAGTTAGCTGAAGAGCAGCAATACCCTACTGGGACCTAGCTGAACACATCTGGTGACCCAATGACAAAAGGCATATGTATGCAACCACTAATCACCAGCTAGCTTCTTATACTAGCGCTGCAGAATCTGTTAGCGGTCTACAAATAACTGATAATAATAATTGTACATTACCTAGGTATGCTTTTCAACAAAGTAATTAATTAATTTTGCCTTTCATGACCTTTTAATTTATAAATTTCCCTAACTACCTGAGCACAGAGGAGATAAGGTAACAGGCTTTATAACATGAGAAAACCTAGGCCGGATGTTATTACTGTATGGAAACTAAAACTTTACATTTATTTCTATATGTGAACAACTAGTGTGTGTCACCCACGCCCTTGTCAGCAGCCGGTTGGACTATGGCAACGCACTCTACGCCGGCTCCACCATCAAACTCCAAAAGAGACTCCAACGTATGCAGAACTAAAATGAAATACAAGGAAAGAGGCGCCGTATGTGTGAATCTGTAGCAACCAGCATCAAAATTAGAACAAGTGCAGGGTACTCACAATATGAAAAGGCACTCAGTTGTGCCTGTAGATGCAGGCTGGTATTCACAGCAAACCAGCTAGTTGTGCGAGGCACTCCAGGAAATCCCAAAGTAGGAATCTGTAAATGTCTCAGTCGACTGTAGAGAATCGGTCCAGCAATATGGGGATCAGGAGCTAGATGCAAACAAAAGCGCACAAACTGTGTGAATCTGCAAGGACCCAATGATTAGTTTACAACCAGTACAGGGTACTCACATTCTGTAGCGGCACTCAAATGTGCCAATAGAGGCAGGCTGGTTTTCACAGCAAACCAGCTGGCTGTACAAGATATGCAGCAGGATACTCCACAGCAAACAGGATCGACAGGTAGCTCGGAGAATATAATAATCAGCAGCAATGAGGATATATGGTTAAAAATGGATTTAATGAAGATAAAAACAATATAAAATACATATATCACTCATGCAATATGAGTAAACAGCATGCAACGCGTTTTTCGGTATACATCGTTTCATCAGGCATGTATTATGTTCTAAACAAACTTCTTAAATAAGCCTAAGCTACCTGTCTACTCCCACACCCATAAAACGAGAGAACCAATCACAGTTGCCCTTTGTTTAATTGCTCATCAGTTGAAGCACCTGGACACTTCTCATAGTATACCCCAATGGGAGACAGTAGTAAGATAGATAAATTAATAATATGAATACACACACTGTAAACTGTACACATCTACATATATGTGACTATAGTTCATCTAGTGCTCACCACACACAACTTTATTTGATATAAAGCATTCTTATATGTAATAAAACCACCTACCTATCTGTCTGCTGTGTTTATCATAAGACACAGCCATAAAACTGATACTTTCGTATACTATTAGCCTAATACCTCTGCTTCGTACCAAGTATTTTGGTGTAGACACTTTCATATTATTCCAGGTATAATAGCCAAATTTTGCAATCTGATATATAAAAAAAAACCCGCCAGATAAATAGCGCAAAGTGAGTCAAAATACCTAACTGTGTAGTGTCTGACGTGGACACCGCTGATAGGAGGATTCTCCCCCAACCAACAGACCAATCAGTATAGTCACATCTACAAACCCCTATCGTTACGTCTGCCCCCATTTCAAAATATACGGTGATGTTTAAAGAAGGGACACTCACGCCCCAAACCTCGCCAGTCTAAGATGCCGTACACATTATACCCAAACACATCAGCGCTATTACTGGCACTAATCATATGAGACCAGGGAAATACCATCCCGATATGCTATACGCACACCACCCCGTATCAAATACGTCACCACCAGAGCCCGCCTCCTCTCCACGTCACGGAGCTGTCAGACCAAGTATCCATCAAACACCCATAACTAGGTCCGATCGTGAGATACCAACCCCTCTAAATAGGGAACCCCAACAACCGCACCGATCTTATCAATAGCGTCCAAACCATACAGAACAAAATTATTGACAAGCATCTCATAGGTAAAAAGTGCTGTAACCTACCCCACTTACTAATAGGATAACCTTAGTCACAACGATATCTATGCAATAAAACCTCAGATCTGCACCAACCTCCATATCAGGAACAGTAACAGATAATGAATTCCCTAACTCCTTGACCCAGTGGGTAGTACCTTACTAATACAGAAGCTCTTCTCTATAGGACCATAACTGCTGCTACAATGTAAAAAGTATATATGTCAAACTGCAAGTCAGTGTAAAGTGATAATCTATAAAATATTTATTAATATCTATTATAATGTACCAACCCTATTCCTCTTAACACCTATCCAGTTAAATATAAAGTGTGTCTACATATCCAAAATCTGTGTAGGACATAAACAGCCCACCATATTAATATTATAATAAATTAATGTATACACAACAGAAAAAAATATACCCCTATTGGGATTCAACATACTAACTAAATAATGTGATATATAGGGTATAACTCACTCCCTCTCTATATGAATCAGCATAAGACCCCAAAAATCAATACTAATACTAAAATGGATAATATAAATTTGTACATTTTATTTTATACATTGTAGCAGCAGTTATGGTCCTATAGAGAAGAGCTTCCGTATTAGTAAGGTACTACCCACTGGGTCAAGGAGTTAGGGAATTCATTATCTGTTACTGTTCCTGATATGGAGGTTGGTGCAGATCTGAGGTTTTATTGCATAGATATCGTTGTGACTAAGGTTATCCTATTAGTAAGTGGGGTAGGTTACAGCACTTTTTACCTATGAGATGCTTGTCAATAATTTTGTTCTGTATGGTTTGGACGCTATTGATAAGATCGGTGCGGTTGTTGGTATCTCACGATCGGACCTAGTTATGGGTGTTTGATGGATACTTGGTCTGACAGCTCCGTGACGTGGAGAGGAGGCGGGCTCTAGTGGTGACGTATTTGATACGGGGGTGGTGTGCGTATAGCATATCAGGATGGTATTTCCCTGGTCTCATATGATTAGTGCCAGTAATAGCACTGATGTGTTTGGGTATAATGTGTACGGCATCTTAGACTGGCGAGGTTTGGGGCGTGAGTGTCCCTTCTTTAAACATCACCGTATATTTTGAAATGGGGGCAGATGTAACGATAGGGGTTTGTAGATGTGACGATACTGATTGGTCTGTTGGTTGGGGGAGAATCATCCTATCAGCGGTGTCCACGTCAGACGCTACACAGTTAGGTATTTTGACTCACTTTGCGCTATTTATCTGGCTTTTTTTTTTTTATATATATCAGATTGCAAAATTTGGCTATTATACCTGGAATAATATGAAAGTGTCTACACCAAAATACTTGGTACGAAGCAGAGGTATTAGGCTAATAGTATACGGAAGTATCAGTTTTATGGCTGTGTCTTATGATAAACACAGCAGACAGATAGGTAGGTGGTTTTATCACATATAAGAATGCTTTATATCAAATAAAGTTGTGTGTGGTGAGCACTAGATGAGCTATGGTCACATATATGTAGATGTGTACAGTTTACAGTGTGTGTATTCATATTATTAATTTATCTATCTTACTACTGTCTCCCATTGGGGTATACTATGAGAAGTGTCCAGGTGCTTCAACTGATGAGCAATTAAACAAAGGGCCACTGTGATTGGTTCTCTCGTTTTATGGGTGTGGGAGTAGACAGGTAGCTTAGGCTTATTTAAGAAGTTTGTTTAGAACATAAACATGCCTGATGAAACGGTGTATACCGAGAAACGCATTGCATGCTGTTTACTCATATTGCATGAGTGATATATGTATTTTATATTGTTTTTATCTTCATTAAATCCATTTTTAACCATATATCCTCATTGCTGCTGATTATTATATTCTCTGAGCTACCTGTCGATCCTGTTTGCTGTGGAGTATCCTGCTGCATATCTTGTACAGCCAGCTGGTTTGCTGTGAAAACCAGCCTGCCTCTATTGGCACATTTGAGTGCCGCTACAGAATGTGAGTACCCTGTACTGGTTGTAAACTAATCATTACAGATTCACACAGTTTGTGCGCTTTTGTTTGCACCTAGCTCCTGATCCCCATATTGCTGGACCGATTCTCTACAGTCGGCTGAGACATTTACAGATTCCTACTTTGGGATTTCCTGGAGTGCCTCGCACAGCTAGCTGGTTTGCTGTGAATACCAGCCTGCATCTACAGGCACAACTGAGTGCCTTTTCATATTGTGAGTACCCTGCACTTGTTCTAATTTTGATGCTGGTTGCTACAGATTCACACATACGGCGCCTCTTTCCTTGTATTTCATTTTAGATTTGCTGACCTTTGGATGGTGAAGATTGAGTGCGGCCTCAAGATCCACGGATTTGATTTACTGGACTTTATATCATCTGTATTTTTCGATCTACGTTTGGGACTCTGATGTCTAGTGGTGAATGTATACTCACATTGTGACATTGTAATATTGTGAATCTGCTGATTTTTGTGTGGGTATATATATATATATATATATATATATATGTATGTGTATGTATTTAGTATTTGTATATAATTCTAAAACATAGTTGTGAAGCACAGTGTATATATAATAGCGCCCCCTATTGGGTTAATTACCCTGGTTATTTTTTAACGTATCCAGAACGCCTCAGCCAAACTCATCCTCGACATCCCCCTCCAATGCCACATCACAGAACACCTAAGGAACCTTCAATGGCTCCCCATCAACAAGAGAATCACCTTCAAGCTCCTTACCCACGCGTTCAAGGCCCTACACAACATTGGACCCGAATACATAAACCACCGTGTAAATTTCTACACGCCCGCCAGACAACTACGATCGGCCGACCAAGCACTCAGAGTCATCCCCCGCATCAGCAAAGCCACAGCGGGTGGAAGATCCTTCTCCCACATAGCAGCAAAGACATGGAACACCCTCCCGCTGCACCTCAGACAATCCACCTCCCTTATAAAGTTCAGAAAGGACATCAAAACCTGGCTCTTCGACTGAACGCCCATCCCCTCCCCCCTTTCCTCCTATCTACCTTCCCTTAGCGCCTTGAGACCCTCACTGGTGATTAGTTTGCGCTCTATAAGTACCCAATAGATAGATATATATATATATACAGTATATACTGTATATATATATATATATATATATATATATATATATATACATATATATAAATTACAACTGCATGTTATTTTCAGGCTACAACATTATATTTAACATTTATTTAATGTGTAATGTCCCTTTAATTGATTAATATTTTTGTGAAGTCATAGGTATACTGGAAATTGAGTCATTTCAATCTGTTGCAATGTAATAATTTATCTGGCTTCATCTACAGTAGATATAATGCAGTGTGTTGCACCATTAGGCAACTTTTACAGGATAGTTTCAACTGATATTATGATAGTTGGTAAATTCCTATGTGAAAGATAAAAATAGAATTTGCTATTACATAGAATTTCTATTTGCCATAAAGTATAATTTTCTGAAAGGTTACAATTCACGTCATACCCACAAGCTACTGTTAAAGTGGACATTCTGAGAAAAGATCTTTAGCACAGGCTATAAATTCACATCTGATAAATATACGCAGAATGCATTCTGATTAGGCAGGACCGTGTTTACTTGTCACTACGTAAATCTGTAGCCTTTGAAGAAAATATTGTATTTGAATAAACAAAATACTTGTGCATAACTCATTCCATGCTGTGTTCACAGAATACTAGCAAATGGATATTCTAGTAAACTAGATTTAAATTGAAATAGATTATTTATAATTTGTCACATATTGCTAATTTGTGGAATACCCAGACAAGAGGAAACATACTTCTAAATTATGTTAAAAACAGTTATTAATATATATTATATATTTCTGACATCAGAAGTTAATTATTATTATTATTACATTATTATTATTATAGGAAACATATGTGGAAACCCGTCACAAAACTCATTGGCAGACCTCCAAAAACAGCTACAAACAATATCCAGTCTCATTGCTGTCTTAAAGGGACATGAAACCCAACATTTTTCTTTCATGATTTAGATAGAGCATACAATTTTAAACAACTTTTCAATTTTCTATTATATAATTTGTTTTATTTTCTTGGTGTCATTTGTTGAAGGATCAGCAATGCTCACCTGGGAGCTATCTGAACACATTAGCCAATTTCAAGAGGCATATATGTGCAGCAACCAATCAGCTGTTCCTGAGTCTACCTAAGTATACTTTTCAACAAAGAATATTAAAGAACAAACCAAATTAGATAATAGAAGTAAATTGAAAAGTTGTTTAAAATCACTTGCTCTATCTGAATCAAGAAAGAAAAAAAAAATTGGGTTTTATACCTTAAGTGAGTAATTATTGAGTTATTCAGCTTATGATGTTATTTATGAATTATAAATTTATTGCATATAACAAATACGCAAATAAGTAGAATTTTTTTCTGACATTCTGGATAATAAACATTTGTCTAATAGGGTAAAAGGTGGAATTTCTATAGTAGAGGCTTAAATTGAAATTAAGTACAAAGATATAATTTCCCCTAAAAGGCTTATATTTAGAAAACAAAACTTCAGCTCCAGTGTCAAGAATATCTGCTTCAATTTCAGTGGGATTAGAAATATAGACACGTGTCAAAACAAACCCTGCAGAAAAAAATGCTTTAAACTTTTCAGCATTAGGTGTCCAGGAGGTTGGGTCACAGTTAGTGCAGCTTCTTATAAAGAATCTATAATTATTTGTCTAGTTTGGCTTTCCACTGATGCAACCTTACTGTATCCATTTAAAAGGTATGAACAAAATTTTTTTTACAAACTAGGAAGGAGCTCTTGATCTTAAAGGGACAATGTGATTCAGATAGAGCATGACATTTTAAGCAATTTTAATTTACTCCTATTATCAAATTTTCTTTATTCTCTTGGTATCTTTATTTGAAATGCAAGAATGTAAGTTTAGATGCAGGCCCATTTTTGGTGAACAACCTGGGTTGTCCTTGCTGATTGGTGGATAAATTCATCCCTGTCTCCATACAATTTCTCATACAATCCCAGATTAATATGTCCCATTCTTATATAATATATCGAGCATTACTATATGAGTCGAGAAACACTGGACGAATACCCAGAATCTAGTTCATTTCCCTACGTACGATTAATTTTCACAATGTATCCTTATGCATTTCCACATTATACTCTCATGCACTTTTAACATCCCCAATTATAGCGTGACAGCATCAGATATGCACTATCAACATTCCCATTTGTAGCGTGACAGCATCTGGCTTTCTGAATGACTTAACAATGCTGCAGCTAAGTGCCGTAGCAACACACAACAAGATTCTCTCAGCGATCAGCTGTAGTTTGTAAACACGGAGTGAGGGCCAATCAGGCTCCGTATCCTGTGAAAACACGAGCCAATCACCAGCCAGACTAGCCGCAGTAGGTATGTTTACGAACCAGCCAAACAAAACAAAAAGCTGCTCATGACAGGATAAGACTTGTCAATAAACGACTATATGCCGTCAAAGAATGATTGTATGCCGTTCAGTGAGAATGTTTAGAATACAGAGATGCAGTCTAGGCATAGACGTCTGTCATTTGAGAGTAATATCCATATTAAGTACAAATGCCTGTTAAAACATATGCGTTAATGAAGGGATTTTGCCACTGAAGCGGTTATATACATATAATGCCTGTCACTTTTTTGAAAACTAACATTCACACGCTGACACATGAAATAATCAGCTGGTGTCAGGCAGGTAAACAAAATACAAAGACCAATCAGATTCAAGAGAAATTATAACCAATCATTGGCCACTAAAACCGTAATGAATATCTGCAGAATGCAAGTTATTTTTTGGATAAAACTTATATTCGTATTTGATTATATTGTATATATTTGATTAACATTTGCAAGAGTTTACATTTAGAAACATAAATAAATAGTTTGTTAAAAAACAGACTTTGTGAGGGGCGGAGCCGACCAAGGAAGAGCATGGTCGCAAAGTTTTAGAGCTCCGATAGTGATCAGCCAGATAGGGGCCCAACCTGGGGGAAAATCTTATGCAATCAAGCTAAAGGGCACCAAAACGAATCCCGACTAGCACAGGAGGCATGCGACCACAGTGACAGTCGTGTCATCAGGCAGAAATGTCCTTTTATCTGTAACGGCAGAGAACGGGGCCTAGCTGGGAACAGAAAAGCCTACCTAAAGTTGGAACAACAGAGCAGCAGGTGAACAACGCGTGGCGCTAAGCTGGACATAAGCAGTGTGCGATCACTCTCACTAAGCAAGACGACACAAGACGCCATAAAGGCCCACAGTACCTGAGCACACAAAGCTTAGAACACAGAGTACACCATAACGGATCCCGCAAAGACGCCATAAAAGGTACGTCACTTACACACAACGCTGAAACAGAATAGAGCGCCTCACACGATCATCCCTGAAGTACAACTTAAGACTTTATCTGAATATAACACAGCTTGACAAGGCTACAGAATAAGCCAAAAGGGAACCCCAAACACGCTATACCACAGAATAATTACAGTCACGCTATCATGGCGGCCAGAAGTAAAAACAAAAACGACAGACAAAAACCGGCAACCCCAGGAGCAGGGAAACTCAACTCATTCTTCAAATTGACTGATACAGGGGGAGATTTAGAACCACCATATACCCACACTGAAGTCGATATGCAAGAGAGAACACAGTCTTCAGATGGAAGCAATTCACCCATAACAAAAGCGGACCTCTGCTCCCTTCCTACTAAACAAGATCTGACCACATTTATGTTACAGGTTAATAAAGCCATTAAAGATGGGTTGGCAGACATCAAGAGAGACATAAATGCACTGGGAAACAGAGTACAACAATTAGAGGAACAGACAGAGGAAACTGTTATGACGACAGACACAATGGCCTTAGAATTGCAGCAACAAAACTCCACTATTCTTCAGTTACAGACACAACTTGAAGATTTAGACAATAGAGGCCGGCGCCAAAATCTCCGTATCAGAGGGGTGCCAGAAAAAATTCTCCCTGCACAACTACAATCATATGCTCAGAATTTGTTCCGGTTTCTGTTGGAGTCAGGCAATAATGACACAGTCACTATAGACAGAATACATAGAGCCCTTAGGGCGAAGCCTTCAGACACAGCACCACCACGGGACATTGTCCTTTGTTGCCACAAGTTTACAGATAAGGAGAGGATTCTACAAGCAGCAAGGAAAAGGCCATCCATTACATTCGGCGAGGACAGGCTTCAAATATATGCAGATCTAAGCCCAATGACATTAGCAAAACGCAAAGAGGCACGATACCTCACTCTGCATCTGACTGAGCTAGGGATCCCATACAGATGGGGCTTCCCTTTTTCAATAAAAGTGGTCAAGGAAGACAAAACATATGTTTATAAGGAACCTGAGGATATTGACCAATTCTGTAAGCACCTGAAAATCCCTCAACCCTCCTTGCCAAAATTACGGGACAACAAAGATGAACAAAGAGCAACTCTCGCACCGCACCCTCAACGTCCAAAATGGGTGACAATACCCAAGAAAAGGAAAAATGGCCCGGTGACAGGCGATAATGAAGAGAACGCAGAAGCTTAGATCACCTGATAAGATCTGGACTCTTTTTAGATGAAAACCAATGGACACTCTCATGTGGTATAGTATAGCACAGCCTAGTTAGAGAAAGACCCATGGGACATATTCCACTATCCCCAAACGAAGCCCTTTTTAACACCCCCTCCCCCGGGGGGCTGGCCGTCTGGTAGATTACTGGCAAATTTACTGCCTTTCACCCCCTTACCCCCCTTTTTTTCCACTTTTCTCCCTCCGCCTTTTCTTGTCCCCACCTTTCCCTCCTCTCAATTTCCCCCAGAACTTCCCTATATCAAGGAATTCTGACACCTGATAACGTTAGTGGGGGGCTGTGGGAAGGGCGGTGGGGAGGAGATTGTGAACTAGTAATGATGACTGGTAAAATGTTAACATTATTTTTCAACTTGTTTATAAATGTTAATTTTCTTGTATTTTTTTTTAAGTTCGTCTGCTGCGACTCTTCAGGGCAATACTCACCCTCTCCTCATAAAGAACATCTGGATACTGATCAGGTACTCTCTCTCATTCCAATACACTACAAAGGTCTGGTACAGAATATAGTTTGTATACATAAGATAAGATATGATATCATTAAACAGATGTACAAGTATAACCTAGTATACATAGATGACTGACCCAGTTATATCAATTATCACACAAAACACAAAGGGACTTAACTCACCTACCAAGCGCTCTATAGCCCTTAGAACCTTCAGGAAACATAAAGATTCCATTATATTCATACAGGAAACTCACTTTTTAGCTTCAGCAGCTCCAACATTCAAATCCAGAGACCATCCAGTAGGGTATTTTAACTCACACACTGCTGCAAAAAGAAATGGGGTAGGAATCCTTTTTCACCGAAACATACATTTCACTCTACTGAATAAGGCCTCAGACAAAGAAGGGCGTATAATGATTCTCGTAGGAATACTGTTCAATAGACCAGTGACTTTAGTAAATGTATATGCACCAAACAGTGGCAGACACAAATTTTACCAGCACCTATCAAAGTTAGTCACAACACACAGGAAAGGAATGTTAATACTAGGAGGTGATTTGAATGTAGCGCTGGATACAGCGTTGGACACCTCTACAGGCAGGGCTACACCAGGATCTAGACCGCCTAATGCAGTATATAATTGCCTCGCACAGCTAAGTACACTTGATGTATGGCATATACAACATCCAAAACAAAAAAATTACACCTTCTTTTCTCACCCATGGTCTATATATACACGAATAGACTATATAATGGTAGATAGAAACCACTTGTCCTTGGTAAGAGACTCAGATATACTACCGACCCCTTGGTCGGACCACTCAGCCGTCCTAGTAACCTTGCAGTGGCCGCACCACCCAGTCACCCCTTTTATATGGAGGATGGATGACTCATTATTGAGACACCCAGCCACATTGGAAGCCCTGACTAAATCACTAAAAGAATATTTTCACCATAATGCGACACAAGACATAACACCTGCCACTTTGTGGGAAGCCCACAAAGCGGTATTACGAGGAGAGTGCATTAAACACACAGCATACAGACGAAAAAATTACAATGACAGGACTAACATGTTGACGGAAAAGATGAGACAATTAGAGATAACCCATAAAAACAACCCTAGGGACTCAGCTTCCTTCAAACAACTAACAGAAACCAGAAAGGAACTAAATGCAGTCTTAACTAAAGAGGCACAGAGGAGAGCCCTTGGAATTAAAAAGATGTATTATTATGAAGGAAATAGGTCAGGACCGCTACTGGCTAAAATGTTAAGAAACCAAAAGGTAACATCACAAATACACAAACTAGTAACAACAGAGGGAGTCGAGGTCGTAGATAGTAAACATATAGTTAATCATTTTGGCTCTTTCTACAAAGCACTCTATAACTTAGACACTGACAACACTGCCAAACACCAAGAACACATGAAAGAATACATTAGACAGGCAAACTTACCACAGCTGCCGAATGTTAACAGGGAGGAACTGGAATCGCCCATCACTATAACAGAGATCCTAACAGCAATCCAACACTTACCGTCAGGTAAAAGCCCTGGGCCAGATGGTTTTACTAATTCATACTATAAAACATTCAAACACATATTAGCTCCACATCTACTAAAACTGTTCCAAGCACTGGATGATAATCACCACCTCCCACGCGAAATGCTATTGGCGCATATATCAGTTATCCCTAAGCCCAACAAACCACTCACCGAACCAAGCAGCTACAGACCTATATCCCTCCTAAACTCAGATATCAAGATTTTAGGCAAAATATTAGCCAACCGGATAAATAAAGTATTATTACATCTCATTCATTCAGACCAAGTGGGATTTGTCCCGGGAAGGGAAGCAAGAGACAATATTATTAGAGCCTTAACATTAACTTCATATGCCAAATCACACAACATCCCCACGACCTTGATAGCCACAGACGCGGAGAAAGAGTTTGATCGCATTAATTGGACATTCCTAAAAGAGACGCTAATAGCACTAGGATTCGGATCGAAAATGATAACGCGTATCCTCCAATTATATACGCAACCCAGTGCCAAAGTGAAAGCGAATGGCATGCTGTCCACCCCCTTTAACATCCAAAACGGGACAAGACAGGGATGTCCCCTGTCCCCAATCCTATTTATCCTATCAATGGAGGTATTTGCTGCACACATCCGACAAAACCAAGAGATCCATGGCATTAACATCGGCCCACATAACTTCAAAATCGCGTTATACGCAGATGATGTGCTGTTTACACTCACAAATCCCCAACTCTCTGTACCAGAGACCCTGAAGGAAATCAAACATTTCGGGGGTTTCTCGGGTTTCCTGGTTAATACACAAAAATCAGAGATTATGAATGTATCCCTGACGCCACAAAGATTCCAACTAATAACAGATACTTGCCCCTTAAGAATACAAAAGAAATCTCTAAAATACCTCGGAATACAACTCTCCTCTACCACATCACAGCTGTTTAATGATAACTATCTTGCACTGGCACGAAACATACAACAGGACCTATGCACTTGGGCAGCGAAACCAATCACATGGTGGGGACGCATACAGAGTATAAAAATGACAACACTACCCAGAATATTATATATAATACAGGCCCTCCCCATCCCTATCCCCAAATGGTATATACCCCAGTTACAGAGACACATCAACTCATTTATCTGGAACAAGAGTAAGCCTAGAATCAATAGAGAAAATATGTATAGGAGGCCAGAAAATGGAGGTTTAGGGGTCCCCCACATAGCAGACTATCATGAGGCAGTCACATTACAAAGGATTTTAGACTGGCATAGATCCAGGGACACAAAGGCGTGGGTGGCGATAGATTCTCATATCTTGAGGGTCCCGGAGGTGGGGGCGCTCTGTTGGGTACCAAAAGAATTGAGACCCCCTCAATGCACAGAATTAGCAATACATAAACATACTTTTGATACCTGGGATAACATAATCGCACGAAAGAAACATATCTCGGGTGTGCGCTCTCCTCTATTCCCTATCCCTATAAACGCAGAGTTAGTGGGGGGTCTAGATAGAGTAAAACAAAGGACCCAAGAATGGGGCTACTCCACACCTTTGAAGAGGTTCATAAGAAATGGAAAACTAGATAATAGAGAAAACTTAATGACAATTGCAGAGGGTAGATATTCTACCTGGTTAAAATATTCACAACTGGCACATTTTATACATACCTCCCCACATAAACAAGAGTTCCTAAGAGAATTAACTCCTTACGAAACACTTTGTTCTAACACAGAAGAGATCAGACACACACTCTCTATCTCAAAAAGACTAATACAATCTGACCACACTCGGAACCTGCCCACATATACATCTAAGTGGCAAGAAGAGCTAGACCATAACATAACAGGGGAAGAATGGTTGAGGATTTTTAAAAACACTAAGAAAATTTCAACATCACCACAATTATTAGAATTGAATTTTAAAGTCATCATGAGGTGGTACCTAACCCCTTCAAGGTCACATTCAATCTACCCAGGTGTTAGCGACAGATGTTGGAGAGGTTGCGAAGAGAAGGGCAGTTACCTCCATATGTGGTGGAATTGTGGGAAACTCAAAGATTTCTGGTTAGACATAGAGAGACACTTCAGGCAGATATTAACACCCGAGTTCACACTAACACCCAGCGTGGCACTACTGAACGACACAACAAAGATCACATGCACCCTCAGACGCACTCTTTTACATTTGGGAACGTCAGGAGCAAAAGCATTAATCGCCCTGAATTGGAAGAGCCAGACACCACCCTTGATAGGTGCATGGAAAGAAAGGGTAACCGATATACTGGTAATGGAAGAATATGGCTATTAGAGAAGGTAAATCTTCTGGCGGAGGTCAGATTCTTATGGGATGAGATGATAGAGGGAACTAGGGTAGATATAAGATAAGCACACTAGAATAATAATACATATATGCTGAATTTAACAACACAGCTGAGTTCTAGAAAGATGGGCATAAACTTTTATACCTTTGTGTAAACGTTTTCTTACGACTCTACCAAGACCTAAACAGCAAAGAGAGAGAGTGACGAGAGACCAACAGAGCCCCGAACAAGGGGATAAACAGCCCCACCTAGTTAATGCCCTGGGGAGCGCAGCAGACGAAGCACCTCAATAACAGGGGATTGTATTTCTATTTTATTTCGATTTCAAGTAAGTTTTCTTGTATTGCTATTTTTGCCTTTTGTGTTTTTTTTTGTTGTTGTTATATTTATTTCTCTCTCCGTTTAAAGAGAGGGAAAGAAAGAGAAAAAGCTCAACATTTAGATAAAATTTCCTCTTCACATACATATTTATGTTACCTCACATAAGGACGAAACAGACTATAGAGAGAGCTATACTGAGGTGAACATAACAAAGACCTTAGATGCAATTGGAAGGGAATACGAATGTATCTTTATAAGAGCAACATGTAACCACTTTGTTCTTCTTTGTTCTTTTCTCTTATATTTTGTGTTGTCAAGATGTAAATGTTGAGCAATAATAATAAAGCTTTTGAAAAAAAAAAAAAAAAAAAAAAAAAAAAAACAGACTTTGTAGAACTTCCGGTTTTCCCACTTCCGGTTTTGCACCATGTCCTAATTGATTTCAGTTTCAAAGGGTATATAAAGCTGCCAGCATCCAAACAATACCAGTATTGATAAAGGCCCACATAGCTGGGCTGAAACGCGTTGACAAGCAGCTGGTAAGTTCTTTTCCAATCTTCTAATACTAGTTTGGACAATTTTGTACATGTTATTTTATATTTACAGGACAGTATCAGTAATGCAGGACTAGGACCAATAGGATCACCATCACAGGATTCTCACCATCAGGATCACCACAACACTTCTCACCACCAGGAAACAAGTATACTACACCACAACACTTATCACCACTAGGAAACAAGTTTGTGATTAACTTTTCATTGTGACTTTTGTTCTTGGATTATATTTAATAGGATTGTGACACACACTTATTTTTGGACACCACAACTGTCTCTTTTTGTTGCATTTTTTTGTTGTATCTTTTGTTGCATTTTTCACTTTCACCATTTTTTAATTAATTTTTTTCTTATTTTTCATATTTTTCCACTTTTTTATATTTTTAATATATTTTTAATTTTTTCAATTTTCAAATTGGATTTTTTCTTTTTCTCCTAACATTCACACTGTAACACATGTGTCTTAGCTTCCTATTGAGGAAATTAGGGACAATCTGGTTAACACCCTACATCACATACACCTCTGGTATATCAGCCTATTTTAGCCAAATTATTACTTACCAGACCTTTAATTTTAGCCACTAACCGAAAGAGGCAGAATTTTACTGTTAGCTAGGTGGATCCACCAGTTCATTGTTTTATTGTACCATTCCATTGTATATTTATATTTATATTTTTATTCTTATATGTATATTCTATATTACTCTTTATCTCTGTAATAAACTACATGAATGCATGTTAACCACATGAAGATATAAATTAGATTTTATCCAACACATTGCACCTGCCTTTGGCGCTTCTTACATCCCATCATTCATCTATAATTATTTGTCTAGTTTGGCTTTCCACTAATGCAACCTTACTGTGTCCATTTAAAAGGGCTGAACAAAAACAATGTTACAAACTAGGAAGGAGCTCTTGATCTTAAAGGGACACTGTGATTCAGATAGAGCATGAAATTTTAAGCAACTTTCTAATTTATTCCTATTATCAAATTTTCTTTATTCTCTTGGTATCTTTATTTGAAATGCAAGAATGTAAGTTTAGATGCAGGCCTGGGTTGTCCTTGCTGATTGGTGGATAAATTAATCCACCAATAAAAAAGTGCTGTCCAGTGTCCTGAACCAAGAAAAAGCTTAGATGCCTTCTTTTTCAAATAAAGATAGCAAGTGAACGAATTTTTTTTTAATAATAGGAGTAAATTAGAAAGTTGCTTAAAATTGCATGCTCTATTTTAATCACGAAAGAAAAAAATTGGGTTCAGTGTCCCTTTAAAGCCAGTCTAACACTTGGAATATGACTGTGATCTTTGTCTAAAGGAAAATGCTCTAATGTATTATATAAATAAGTTTTTAAAAGGTTTTATACTGTATTTTTATATCAGTAGCTGTGCATATTCTTTTATACTGTCTCTTTAAGGGGTTAATCCTCCTAAACATCTAGCTCAGGAAGAAGCACAGCATGCTGGGGGTTACATGGCAGGCTAATAGAGCAATAGGATGGTAGAAGTGTTTAAAGTCTGTATAAAGGGCAAGTTATACAGTCTGTAGTGTACACTATACTATAAAAGGTAAATAACCACACTGTTATAGGAGCTTTGATTGTGAAGGATAAATAAACAGCAATCAAGCCACCAAGCTATCTTACCCTGATAGTTTCATGATGATAAGAAACAACGTTTCAAGTACAATTTATGCAGAGCCACATACTGCTGTCAAAATCACAGGTGAAAGGACTTTGCCCTTAGTTGTAATGTAATGCAGAAGCAATGTTAGTGTTTGAAGTGTCAGTGTTTAAAGCAAAAAACATATTCTTGATGTATATCTTAATAGAGCTTCTAAATCAGTCATTTTGTGAACACTGGGACAGGGCACTAGACAATAATAAACTTAAACAGTGTGAAGTTCCAAAGCCTTTTCTTGATGGAGTAATAATAAGGTCTGTGGATACTGAGATGGGCATACTGATTCAGTGGCAATTGCTTCATCTCAAACATATCCAAGTGACAAAAAGTGTGCAACCCATCTCAGCCTCTCCATAATAGCACTGATAAGCAGACAAACTGTATTCCAAGGCAGCTCAAAACACAGCTGTCAGTATTGGCTTAGTTAGACCACTTTTGGCAAAATAACTGGCTTGGCTTAAATAAGAAATACAGCAGGAATTTAAACTTTTATTATGTACTAACATTGCTTCAGTGTGGGATCACCACTAATGGTGTAGCAATTTCAGCAGGGATTTTATCAGTAGCACAGGGCTCATCTTAAAGGGACAGTCTACACTCTATCTTAAGCTTGACTTATCTGATGAAACACATAAAATGAGCATCATGCAACTGGCCCTTCCTACTGCTGCTTGAAAGTAGTAGTTGAAATTGTTGAAAACGTTTCTTTTTTTAGCTGCAGAAAATAGCTACCATTCTCCACCCACACCTTGTGTTTATTGATGGGTATGTGTTGTGCTCCAAAAATGTGCAGCAATAGGCAGTCAAAGAGTCTGCGGCGAGGAGGGGACTGGACCGTCTACCAAGCTCACAGTGTTTGTGTGTGACACTGTCAATCTTCATGGTCTCTCTGCTTGCACTGTCCCTATTAAACCTCTCAGAGAGGCAAGGGTGAGTAGGGGCCGTGCCATCAGAGGGAACAAAAACCAGCTCTCTGCTCTGCCGGTTGCTTAAAAGGCTTGTGTGTGATTGAGATTTGCCCCCTAGGCCGACATCTAAGATGAGAAATAGGACCAGCCATTTGAGGACAGGAGGAAAGCACTGCCCATCCTTTGCGCCGCACACCCATCGGGTCCTTAGCTTCCCCACCGGGTCCCTTAGCCCAGCCCACCCTGCCGTTTCAGTTATGTGTATGTGTATATATATCTATATATAAATATATATATGTATTATATATGTTTGTATATATATATATATATATTTATATATGCTATATATGTATATGTATGAGAGTGCACTGAAAATTTTAAAGATGTATATGTTTATATATATATATATATGTGTGTGTGTACACATTTATATATATATATATATATATATATATATATATATATATATATATATATATATATATATATATATAGGGCTTACAATTTCCAGTGGATCCCAGATGACTTAGAAATTGTAGTGGACGAGTAAGACATTTTACTTTTTTCTATCTTTAACAATGAGTGGACTAGTACCTTTTCCCTCTGGGCTAGTAGCTTCTAAACAATTTAAAAAACAACTTTCCAATTTACTTATATTATTTGCTTCCTTTTCTTGTTATCCTTTGCTGAGAGGTTTATCTAGGTAAGCTCAGGAGCATCAAAGAACCTAGGTTCTAGCTTATGATTGGTGGCTGCATATATATACTGATTGTCATTGGCTCATACATGTGTTCAGTTAGAAACTAGTAGTGCATTTCTGCTCCTTCAACAAATGATACCAAGAGAATGAAGCAAATTTGATAATAGAAGTAAACTGGAAAGTTGTTTAAAATCGTATGTTCTACCTAAATCATGAAAGAAAAATGTTGGGTTTCATGACCCTAAAGTAGCCTTACACTGGCATCTTAATCCCACTAGATTATACTCACAAGGACATATCCTGCAGCAGCGAATATCTTAGAGGATGTGGAGAAAGAGGAACATAAATTCATATGTGGTGGTCATGCTCCCATGTGACAAATATAATATAATATCACTACTACTGGGTGTGTGATTTACCAGGACATACACATTAACACCTGGGCAGGCTCTTCTACACAGCCCAATTAGAGTCTTATCATAAACAGCTAGTAAAACAGTAGCTATGATATGTTTAGCAGTCAGGGTATGCATTGGAAAACTACAATACCTACTTTTGGATTACTAGAATACAAAAAAGAGAAAAAGGCTCCCATGGTGCAGATAATCCAACAAATTTCAGGTAACAACAGACCCAGCTGGGGGGCTCTGATCCATCCAGCCTGTCTGACTTGCACTGTATGATAGTGCATTCCCCTTATGAGTATACTTCTGTGGTGGGGATCACTGGGTCTGTAGTTACCTGAAATTTGTTGGATTATCAGCACCATTGAAGCGCCTTTTTCTCTTTTCTGTATTCTAGTAATCCATCTGGTCTGTTCCAAGAAGAGCTTGTCCTCGTGCCATATAACTACCTACAACAGCCTCAAGGGAGCGCCTTTGTTGTTTAAGGACCATTCCTTATAAACTTATTTTGATGGATTATGTATGCAGAGGTAAAGAGAAGATATTTTGAAGGGGATTCTAAATGTATAGAAAGCAAAACCCTTCTTTAGACAATGATAGTATAGGAGATGGACAGAAAGTCTACTGGGGTTACATGAGGGTTACAATGGGGGAGCTGGGCCTCGCTGGGAGAAGTTAGGTAAAAGGTCTTTCTGAATAACATAATCATTATGCATAACAAGTGCCATACTTGTAGTTCTTTCTTCTTTTTTTTTTTCTCCCTTCCCTACAATGTTTAATATGGTGCTTGCTTTTCGCATATTAGAGTAGAGGTCTGACTGTAACTAACTAGTATTTAAAGGACCATTAAATACAGCAGGACTGCATAACACAGAAATGCACAATTAAAGACAAAGCAATAGCACTTACTCTGAATTTCAAATTATCAGTAGATATTTTTTTTCTAAGAAATTTAAAAGATTGCATCCATTTCCCTGCCTGTTGTACCATGTGACAGACAGCCAATTAAAGACTCATATATGTATAGACTATGAACTCTTGCACATGCTCAGTAGGACCTGGTGTCTCATAAAGTGTGTTTATAAAAAGACTGATGACTTCCTTATATATGCAAGAAGTTTAATTTATTTATTTTTAAGACACCAATGGTTTTGAGTTTGTTGTTTCTTGTTTTTAAAACTGTATTGGATGAAAAATCAATAAAGTTATTTTATTTAACAAAACAAAGTAAAGATGACTCATTATGGCACACCAAAGCTATCATATTTATTCATGTATGGACTTTGCCAATTTTTATTATAAACATTTATTACAAATAAATAATAATGCATCTGTATTATACATAAACAAAACATATTTTACATTGATGAAAGCTTAAAGTGAATGTCAAGTTTGATGAATCACTGCCCGGGTTTTAAAAACCTTATTAAAACAGGGGCGCTTTCATTCATCAAACTTTACATTTCACTTGTTTTGTTAAAATACCTTTTAAACTTGAAAGCCGCTCTAGCGATTCCCCCTCCTGCCGCTTGTCACTTCATCTGTCAGCAATGACGAATACGGCATCCTCTAATCACGGCTTCCCCCCCAGGGGAATCATTGCCTGAGGCAACACCGTGATTGGAGGAAGCCGGATTCGTCATTGTTGACATATGAAGAGGCTTGCGATGGGCGGGGGAAGCGCTGGAGCGGCTTTCAAGATTAAAAGGTATTTTAACAAAACAAGTGAAATGTAAAGTTTGATAAATGAAAGTGCTCCTTTTTTTAATTGGGTTTTTAAAAACTGGGCACTGATTAATCAAACTTGACATTCACTTTAACCCGGTTTTAAAAGATGTGTTTCACCCTCACTATTCTATCTATTTCTGAAATGTACTCATTGCAAATGAAGTTGAATTGTACAGTACTACTCTTACGTAGTGTTCTATGAAAATGTCATTGTTAAATAAGATGCTTATTCAACCATTTGGCTGCCACAAACCATTGCAAGCTTACAGCCTTATAGGTAGAACAGAATGAAGGCATTTATATTGGCAAGGTAATACTATTCAAGAGACTGGGCAATCATTTAAGGGACAGTAAAGTCAAAAATAAACTTTACTTGTTTAGACAAAGAATGCAATTAAAAAACTTTCCAAGTTATTTGTTATTACATTTGCTTTGTTCCTTGGTATCCTTTGTTGAAAAGTAAACCTATGTAGGCATATGCTAAGGAGTGTGCACATGTCTTACTCTATTGCAGATGTGTTTGCACAAAATGTTTGTGGCAATGTAATACATTGTTGCAAACACTGCTGCCTTTGAGTCCTCATAATACATGCACACTCCTGAGACTACCCATGTTTAGTCTTCAGCAAAAGATACCAAGAGAATTAAGCAAATCTGATAATATAAACAAATTGAAATGTCTTTTTTTTAATTGCTTTCTCTATTTCAATCTATCTGAAAGTTTAATTTAGATGTTTCTGATGCCTTCAACCTAGTCTTAAAATAAAAAATAATAACAAAAACAGCTTTAACTTTTTTTTTTTTAAACCTTTTTTTTCCATGCAAAAAATATTTTTAATATGTTTAAATACTGCTGTTTCCTAAACATGATAGAAATTTTTAGGATTTACTGTTCCTTTAAAAGTGGAAATGCAGCAAAGAAAGCTAAAAAAATGTATTTAAAATATATCTATTTACACACAGGCAACTGTTTTAAAAACAGGACTATGAGCCAAGTTGTATTTAGTTTGTGATCATACAGTTTCTGTAGATGCCTGGGGGCCAAATTATCAATGTCTGTCAGACATGATACGCTGCAGATTATCATGTTCACCAGACATCACTGAATGCTGACAGCATTTAACATTGCACAAGCAGTTCTGGTGAACTGCTTGTGCAAAGCCGCCCCCTGCAGATTCGCGGCCAATCAGCTGATAGCAGGGGGTGTCAATCAACCCGATCATATGCGATCGGGTGGATTGATGTCGCAGCCTCAGAGGCAGCGGACCAGTTAAAGAACAGCAGTCTTAAGACAGCTACTTCTTAACTGCTGTTTCCAGCGAGCCTGAAGGCTCGCACGGAAACATCTTCATTAGGGCCGATACGAAGCATGTTAAATCGGCCCCCTGGTATAGTATTTATAACGAAAATACAAGTTTTACTTTCTTTTTTTGAACATATGCAAGTTTCATATGAAATTCCCAACATATTTACTGCATAAATAATATACAATTTTAAAATGACCGTTCCTAATTAAAAATGTAGCACTAATGTTAAAATAGGTGCTATGAAAATGCATATATCTGATCTATTTGCCAAAGCACCGTATTTATTTAAAATATTGATTTTGGTAATTGATTGAAAGGAAATCACATAGATGACTTAATATTACTACGGAAGTAAAATATTTAGATTTACGAATGGAGCGCTAACAGTTGTGCGCAAGCGATATCGGTTTATCGCGACTATTGGTGTGCGTCGGAAGTAGAGCACGTATTACAAGTTGAAAATAAATCACTTAACACAATTGAAGTTAACGTGCCAGGATATTGCCACCTCAAAGCTCTAGTTAACTGTTACGCTTGAATAAACGTGTCACAAAACACATAAAATACATTTAAAAGTAAAGTTACACTGATAATAACACTATCTAATAAAATGTATTTAAAAAATTGCATAAAAAAGTTTTAAGGGCTCAGATATGAGGTCTCAGGTGTTAGGAAAAAAAAGGATTGCAAACGCTTTAACATAGAGATACATACATTTCTAAATATGTATATGTGTGTATGTATATATATATATATATATATGTGTGTGTGTGTACAAATGTATTTATGCATTTATATGTGTATATATGTATATAAGTGCGTTGGAGCCCTTTACAGTCCAGCAAATGAAAACATGTAAAAGCATATTTATGCAATATTCATATTTAACAAATTGTTATACTGTGTATTTACGGTACATATTTCACATTCCAATGTTCTTCACATAGGGGAATATGTTCTAAGTATTTTTAAATATATATTCCTATATATATTTATACCTATATATAATCATATACAGTATATATATTGTGTGAACGGACATGATCCGGTATTGCGGATCATGTCCGCTGTACATCGATAAATGCCGACAGCATACGCTCTTGGCATTTATCATTGTAACAGCAGTTCTTGTGAACTGCTGGTGCAATGCCACCCCCTGCAGATTGACGGGGGTGTCAATCAACACGATCGTATTAGATCGGGTAGATTTCTGGCGATGTCTGTCTGCTGCCTCAGAGCAGACGGACAGGTTATGGAGCAGCGGTCTTTAGACCGCTGCTTCATAACTTGTGTTTCCGGCGAGCCTGAAGGCTCGCTAGAAACACAGGGCATCAAGCTCTATACGGAGCTTGATAAATATGCCCCATAGAATCTATACATATATAGATATATCTATAGATATATATTTTACAAAAAAAACATCATATATGTACTATATATATATATATATATATATATATATATATATATATATATGTGTGTGTGTGTATTTATGAATAAACAGAACATATTCTTCTATGTAAAGAACATTGGAATATGAAATATTAATATTTTCAATTTGAGTTAGCGCACTTGAGAAAATGCGATTGGATTTGTGCGCAAGTAAGTGTTAGGTTTTTCCCCCACTTTTCTTGCTCCATTGACTTCTATGGGGGGATACGGTAATGCAATATTCTTCTGCTTTTTGTGCGATTTACTTTTGACTTGTAATACGAGCGCGACCCCGAAGGAGTCTTGTCAGTATGGCGAGGTCCCTCAAATAATTTTAAAAAGGCAAATTTTAGCTTGAGAACTGTTTATAAAGCTATACAGGGTTCTAGATGTGAAAGAGAAACACTTACGTTACAATATAATGCTCAAAAAAAAGCTCCCAAAGATTTTGCATTATTTCTCTTTGTGCCAGCGAGTTTCTGATCATCGGGCCCTAGGAAATTTAAAGGGAAAGGTAGTGGCAGGAGGGAGAATGGAATAGAGCTTCCAAACTGGACTATCATTCTAAATGCTGGGCGCAGGACAGTGGGGAGCTCTAGAGATTAGCGCTCTAGAGATTAAAATTGAAAGTGAGAATATGCAACATGACCAAGAACAAGCCATTAAGCTATTGTTTGTTCCTGGCAGACTGCTTCTCATTCTGTTTGTATTTGTATTATGACCCCAAGGAAAGTCTCCCTAAGGGTGATGGGGGAAACCAGATGTGGACTCCTTGCCCAATGTGCTTAGAGGGATATGGCTGCACCTCACTAACGAGGCCAAAACGTTCATCTAGGGTTGCCATTTCCCTTGTTCAGAGGAGAATTACCTGGTATTTCGGTGCTGGACTAACCTTACTAGGCGGGATCAGACTGATATAGTTCTAGAAAGTTTTCCTCTGTGAAAAGCACAATTGGGCTAAAAGAAGCTGCTCCCAGGTGTGAACAAGCCACTGAGCTGTTGTTCGTTCCTGGCAGACTGCTTCTCTTTCTGTTTTTATTTGTAATATGACAAACGGATAAAGCAGAAGTTTTGAGATAAACTAGTGATAAAATGGGTACACTAAATACAAAGGTATAACAGAAGAGAGAGGGGGTATAGAGCGGCAAATATACTGGTACAATATAGTTTTGGAACTACGGAAATAGCCATTAACTACTTTTAGCCCACCTGTGTTAGAATTTTAAGATAAAGTGAATTCAATCAATGTGTTTTTATTTCCTGTATTTCTTACATGGATGTAAATTGTTTATAGTAGTATGACACCTTAGAAAGGATAGTGTCTCTTTGTGATTTCCTTTAAATTAACAATACAAAATACAGAAATGTGAATAATTAAATAAAGTACAAGTTCTGTATCTTAACAAGCAAAGGAAATAAGAAAGTGAAACTTGATCTTTACAGAGGAATTTTGCTTTTTATAATCCATTAATTGATAGGGGCGCAGACCTCTTCCACAGTATTTCCTTGTTGTTTTTCAAGATGTCTGTCTAGCTGGCTGTACTCGAAAGTCACTCTGTTGATAAAATTGCCACTGGAAACCATCCGCACAACACTGTTATCACAGCCAATTTTCATCTGGGCTAAGGGTAGAAATACAGAATTTGTAATGGGTTAGTTGTATTCTTTTCACAATAAACACATCTGTATTATGTTTGTTATTATAATGGTTTTCCAGTGTTTCCTGTTTAAATATTGACAAGAAGATACCCTCATGCTAAACAGGGATAATAAATACAATTTGTAACCCCCTATCAACAGCTGTCTACAAAAGGATGAAAGTTCCTCTTCCTGTAGTAGCAATTGTTACATACCACTATAGCCAGGCCTGCTAGTATGAATGGGCACAGAAAGTGGTAAAACACAGACTTTATTAAAAAATCATTTAAAAGTCCAGTGGTGGACAATAAAAAGAAACCATAATTGCAGCCATCTGGCACTTTTCATGCCTCACGAGAGCGTGCTTCCATTCAGAGATGGTATCAGAACCTTGTGCAGCAAAGGGGTAAGTAGTGTAGCGATGGCAACATATTTTTAAATATATATGTATATGACTATATAGATATATATTTATGTGTTAATATGTGTATATACTTACAGGGAACACACAGTTCCCATAGACCAAAATGTAAAGGCACTTATCAGTGTGATTTTGTTTTCTAACACCCCACTCCCACCAACTTTAGACCCCAATAACTGTGCCAATCCCTGGCCCCAAATGCCCTCATAATAGAGGGCATTATAGGTTTTTATTATAAATAATTTAGATTTTTTTTTAAATAAAATACAACTGGAATTATATTTTATTTAAAAAAAAATTTAAATTATTTATAATAAAAAACTATAATGCCCTCTATTATGAGGGCATTTGGGGCCAGGGATAGGCACAGACAAAGGCTGTGATGGACATTTTCCAAAGTACAGACCTTAGTTTAGGACACCAAGGTACATTTAAAATTAAAAACATTCTTTTATAGTGCTTGGTGTTATTATACTGATGCAGATACCACTGATCCTATAACCAGCCCTCCTCTGGCTATACCCATGTGCCAGTGTCACTACTGTGTCTTTGTATAGTGCTTGGTGTGATTATACTGATGCAGATACCCCTGATTCTATAACCAGCCCTCCTCTGGCTATACCCATGTGCCAGTGTCACTAATGTGTCATTATATAGTGCTGGGTGATATTATACTAATGCAGATACCACTTATCCTACAACCAGCCCTCCTCTCGCTATACCCATGTGCCAGTGTCACTACTGTGTCATTATATAGTGCTGGGTGTTATTATACTAATGCAGATACCACTTATCCTATAACCAGCCCTCCTCTGGCTATACCCATGTGCCAGTGTCACTACTGTGTCATTATATAGTGCTGGGAGTTATTATACAGATGCAGATACCACTGATCCTATAACCAGCCCTCCTCTGGCTATACCCATGTGCCAGTGTCACTACTGTGTCATTATATAGTGCTGGGAGTTATTATACAGATGCAGATACCACTTATCCTATAACCAGCCCTCCTCTGGCTATACCCATGTGCCAGTGTCACTACTGTGTCATTATATAGTGCTGGGAGTTATTATACAGATGCAGATACCACTGATCCTATAACCAGCCCTCCTCTGGCTATACCCATGTGCCAGTGTCACTACTGTGTAATTATATAGTGCTTGGTGTTATTATACTGATGCAGATACCACTGATCCTATAACCAGCCCTATACCCATGTGCCAGTGTCACTACTGTGTCATTAGATAGTGCTGGGTGTTTTTATACTAATGCAGATACCACTTATCCTATAACCAGCCCTCCTCTGGCTATACCCATATGCCAGTGTCACTACTGTGTCATTATATAGTGATGGGTGTTATTATACTGATGCAGTTACCACTGATCCTATAACCAGCCCTCCTCTGGCTATACCCATGTGCCAGTGATACTACTGTCTCTGTATATAGTGCTGGGTGCTATTATACTGATGCAGTTACCACTGATCCTATAACCAGCCCTCCTCTGGCTATATCCATGTGCCAGTGTCACTACTGTGTCATTATATAGTGCTTGGTGTTATTATACTGATGCAGATACCACTGATCCTATAACCAGCCATCCTCTGGCTATTCCCATGTGCCAGTGTCACTACTGTGTCATTATATAGTGCTGGGTATTATTATACTAATGCAGATACCACTTATCCTATAATCAGCCCTCCTCTGGCTATACCCATGTGCCAGTGTCACTACTGTGTCATTATATAGTGCTGGGTGCTATTATACTGATGCATTTACCACTGGTCCTATAACCAGCCCTCCTCTGGCTATACCCATGTGCCAGTGATACTACTGTGTCATTATATAGTGCTGGGTGCTATTATACTGATGTAGATACCACTGATTATATAACCAGCCCTCCTCTGGCTATACCCATGTGCCAGTGTCACTACTGTGTCATTATATAGTGCTGGGTATTATTATACTAATGCAGATACCACTTGTCATATAACCAGCCCTCCTCTGGCTATACCCATGTGCCAGTGTCACTACTGTGTCATTATATAGTGCTGGGTGTTATTATACTGATGCAGATACCACTGATCCTATAACCAGCCCTCCTCTGGCTATACCCATGTGCCAGTGATACTACTGTGTCACATTATATAGTGCTGGGTGCTATTATACTGATGCAGATACCACTGATCCTATAACCAGCCCTACTCTAGCTATACCCATGTGCCAGTGATACTACTGTGTCATTATATAGTGCTGGGTGCTATTATACTGATGCAGATACCACTGATTCTATAACTAGGCCTCCTCTGGCTATACCCATGTGCCAGTGTCACTACTGTGTCATTATATAGTGCTGGGTATTATTATACTGATGCAGATACCACTGACCCTATAACCAGCCCTTGTCTGGCTATACACATGTGCCAGTGTCACTACTGTGTCTTTGTATAGAGCTGGGTGTTATTATACAGATGCAGATACACATCCAGTATTTCAGTCAGGCTTTATTTATTCCACAACTTATCACCCAATATCGCTAGCAGTCGCTTGACAAGCCACTAACTTTAGTCACACTACATATATTTTTTATTCCTATTATTTAATTAGAATTAGAATTAATATAAGAAAAGATATACTAAGGTTGTGGCGGACACTGCAAGGGCTAGTCATGGACACCAGTGTCTGTGTACGGACACCTTGCCTATCCCTGTTTGGGGCACATTTAGAAAATTAACCAGAGATTGTATCTCTGGTTAATTTTCCTAACGCCACTTGTAATGCCTGGTTAATTATTGCGTCCACGATAATTTCCCGCTCCACTTGTAATCTAGCCCTGCATGTTTAAATAGTTATTTCTAGAGGGTATGCCGCTAACAACTTAAAGGGACATATGCACATTCTTATCATAGTATATCACTTACTCATATAATACTCTATTGCAAACACAGCCAATCCAAATAACAGTGTTATTTTGCGTTGCTATTACATGCACTCTAATCATAAATACTATAAAATTTGAACGTATAAAAACTAAAATTAATGATTAAGATCCAAAGCAGAGATACATATACATACATACACACACACATATACAGTATATATACATATATATATATATATATACATATACACATACATACACATGTATAAACTGTACAATATATATATATACAGTATATATATATATATATATATATATATATACATACAGAAAGAAGAGCACTCACAGGAACAAGCAACTGTCTCGCTACCATTGTTAGCCTGTTCTATGGCGATTTACCACCTGGGTGCAGCTTTTTAGCCCAGAAATGCTTTTCACAGAGTAGAACTTCCTATTGCGGTCAGTCCAGCGCCGAAATACCAGGCAATTCATCTCTGAAAAAGGAACACAGCAACCCCAGGAAATCATTTTGGCCTTCATTGGCCCTCGTCAGTGAAGTGTAGCCATATTCCTCTAAGCACACTGAGCAAGGAGTCCACGACTGGTTGCCCCTTTTTTCCATAGGTAGACTAAATACACACAGAGAGAAGCACACTCACAGGAGCGAACAACTGGCTCAATACCATTGTTAGCCTGTTTTGTGGGGATTTACCACCTGGGTGCAGCTTTTTAGCCCAGTAATGCTTTTCACAGAGTAGAACTTCTGTGTAGTATATCAGTCTGATCCCGCCAATTGCGGTCAGTCCACCGCCAAAATACCAGGCAATTCCTCTATGAAAAAGGAACACAGCAACCCCAGGCAATCATTTTGGCCTTCATTGGCCCTCGTCAGTGAAGTGTAGCCATATTCCTCTAAGCACACTGAGCAAGGAGTCCACGTCTGGTTGCCCCTTTTTCCCATAGGGAGACTAAATACATACAGAGAGAAGTGCACTCACAGGAATGAACAACTGGCTCAATACCATTGTTAGCCTGTTCTATGGCGATTTACCACCTGGGTGCAGCTTTTTAGCCCAGTAAAGCTTTTCACAGAGTAGAACTTCTGTGTAGTATATCAGTCTGATCCCGCCTATTACAGTCAGTCTAGCGCCGAAATACCAGGCAATTCCTCTCTGAACAAGGAACACAGCAACCCCAGATGATCATTTCAGCCTTCATTGGGCCTCGTCAGTGAGGTATAGCCATATTCCTCTAAGCACACTGAGCAAGGAGTCCAAGTCTGGTTGCCCCTTTTTCCCATAGGGAGACTAAATACATACAGAGAGAAGTGCACTCACAGGAACGAAAAACTGTCTCAATACCATTGTTAGCCTGTTCTATGGTGATTTACCACCTGGGTGCAGCTTTTTATTGCATGTATTATTATCAAATTTTTATTTCTTTTTTTCAATAAAAAAAACTTTGACCTGCCACTGCCTGCACTGATATCATGTGAGTGTGACATGATGCTTCACTAGTGTCTATGTCTCTGACTACAGGGGTTAGTGTTTCTGTTTTACCCATTGGTGTTTATGTGTGTGTATGTACTGTATGTATGTGACTGTGTATTTATGCATGTATGTGTGTGGAACCAGCAAACTACAGACCTTGTTACTACAGCATGGGGGGGGGGGGTAAACAGAGTCATTATACAGTACCACTATATACAGTACGGGGGGCTGGACTATGTCAGAGACTACTGTGGTTACTTTATAAAGTACTGGGGAAGGTAGGGTCAGGCCAGCCATCTCACCGGCAAATTACAGACTGTGTCACTAACTCACTATATACAGTACTGGTGGGTTAAACAGTGTCACTATGTACAGTAATAGGGGGTCAGACCATCTCACAGACTGTGGGCACAGGGTACCTCCTTTTGCAGACATGTAATCTGATTCACATTTTTTTCTGTGTTAAATGTAAAAAAAGAAAGAAAAAGATATTTATCAAATTCACCTTTTTTTTTGGGGGGGGGGGCCTTCTTAGATTCTTGCATCTGGGCCCTGTGGTTTCTAGTTACGCTTCTAGCTGGACTGACCGTAATAAACAAGATCAGACTGATATACTACAGGAAAGTTCTACTCTGTGAAACCCAGGTGGTAAATCGCCATAGAACAGGCTAACAATGGTATTGAGCCAGTGGTTCATTCCTGTGAGTGCATGCATATCTTTCTCTCTCTCTCTCTCTCTCTCTCTCTCTCTCTCTCTCTCTATATATATATATATATATATATATATATATATATATATATATATATATATATATATATATATATATATATATATATATATATACCAAACACAAGTGTATCACTGTGTAGTCTGCGCTCCTCCCGCAGTCCTGTGGAGTGAACGGAGCCCGGCACAATGGAGAGTGGGCGGGGGACACACCCCTGTGTGCAGCAATCGAATCAGGTAGGCAGCCTCTTCAGGCGTGTCAGCCACACACACCAAAAACAGAAATAGATCAAAAGGTGCAGAGAAGGTGCTCTGTGTGAAGAGAGAGTAGTAATCAAAGTGCTAAAAAAAGCACTATACCATATGAAAAATGATGACGAATTCCAGGCAGCAAAGTAAAAAAGTAAAAAACAACTTTATTCCATAACGTTTAAAAAAGGACAAAACCAGGATGTCCTGTACAGAGCCAGCAAAAGCTCTACCAACCAGGCAAGTGAGCAGATCCCCATGCAGACATGTTTGGTTTTGTCCTTTTTTAAACGTTATGGAATAAAGTTGCTTTTTACTTTTTTACTTTGCTGCCTGGAATTCGTCATCATTTTTCATATGGTATAGTGCTTTTTTTAGCACTTTGATTACTACTCTCTCTTCACACAGAGCGCCTTCTCTGCACCTTTTGATCTATTTCTGTTTTTGGCGTGTGTGGCTGACACGCCTGAAGAGGCTGCCTACCTGATTGGATTGCTGCACACAGGGGTGTGTCCCCCGCCCACTCTCCATTGTGCCGGGCTCCGTTCACTCCACAGGACTGCGGGAGGAGCGCAGACTACACAGTGATACACTCGTGTTTGGAGTATCTTTTTGCCTCACTGTGATACTTGCTGCCGTGCCCACTGAACAACGGAGGTGAGCGACTACGCTACATGAGAAGTACCTCTTATGTCTGTTGTAATTTGAGGACCTTGGAACTCCGTGTAAAGAACAGGAGCACAGACCGGCTGAAGACAAGGTGGGTGTCTATGAACTATTGTGTTGTTAAGGTAAATTTCCAGGCATTGTACATAC
The DNA here is from genome assembly GCF_027579735.1 of Bombina bombina. Taxonomy (NCBI): domain Eukaryota; kingdom Metazoa; phylum Chordata; class Amphibia; order Anura; family Bombinatoridae; genus Bombina; species Bombina bombina. The sequence continues at coordinate 185,932,822 of NC_069500.1, forward strand.
TACGGCATTATTTATCTTGAGCCAGCATACTCACTCTTCTACTTATACTGTTATCTACACGATTTTGAGCTGACCAATACATTTAAAGTTTTTTCTGGATTTGAATGGACTAAGAGATGCTTTTTCTGATATGCACAGTTCCCTTGGGATAACTACAATTACATTCTGTGCCTAAACTATCTGTCTAATGGATGCTTCTCACTAAAACATAATATTATGCATGCTGCTTAAAAATAACCGTATTTACGGACATCTGTATCAACGTGCACAAAGTTTCTAAGGACTAATCATTACAGTGCATAAAACAGCTACAATTGTAATCTGAGTTTAATATATTTGTCTAAATAGACGTTTCTCACTAATCCATAACACTGTGCATGCTGCTTAAATAATTAACTGTGTTAACGGACATTTTCATCAACATTTTCATCAACCTGCACAAAGTTCTTTTAGAACTAATCAACATAGTACAAAGAACGGACATTATTACTAACCTGCACAGTCTATTTTCATATTGAGACAGACTGATATAACCTTTTTAAGAAAACTAACAATTACATTTGTTTAGTGGAGTTGTTTGAATAGACGGCATTCACTAAATGGGTTTATTAACACTGTGAATGCTGGGTTAGAATATAACTGTTTCTACAGATATTCTTTAAATACTTGCATAGTCATTTAGAACTAAAAGCACGGTGTGGGATATATTTGTTTGAACGTATTTAACCTTTCCTTAATCCATATGGTCTATTAGAAATAACCAACTTTACACATGTTGTAATAGTCTCAATTAACGTTTTTTCACTATAGCATATAGTTCTTTAAGGAGAACTAATATTGTGTCTTTAATGTTCAATATAATCATATGCATGTACAATCTTCTATGGAGGTATATCATATATTTTAATTCTTTCAATTAGTGCTGATATTTCTGTTTTTGTTCAATCTTAAAGGGATGTAACAACATTATATGCAGGATAGCAGAGACCACATTTCTGGGCTATTGCTCTTATACATCTCTTTATTATATACACCAATTTTTCATCAGCTACCCAAGCTTCATAAGGATCCCCTGTCCCCGCCTGGAAGACCTATTATAGCGGGTATAGGGTCTCTAAATGAAGCACTCTCTGAACTCGTTGATACATTCTTGCAACCGTTGGTATGCCAATTGCCCAGCTATGTACAAGATACATCTTTTATAAATAAAATTTCTAAAGTTAAATGGGAAACTAACTATAGACTTATGGTCGTGGATGTTACCTCGTTATATACATCTATAGAGCATGCCAAAGGCCTTCAAGCTATAGAATTTTTCATCAACACTATGTGTGACTTTGAAGAAGCCACTAAGGTATTTTTATTGAGAGCGATTGAGTATCTGTTATCACATAATTATTTTATGTTTCAAACAGAGTACTATCTCCAGAGACGTGGGACGGCGATGGGGGCAAAATTTGCCCCATCCTATGCCAACCTATTCATGGGTTGGTGGGAGCTGTCCCACGTCTTTGGAGATAGTAATCCATTTAAGGGAGAGATAATTCAATATCATCGTTATATTGATGATCTGTTCTTCATTCTGGACTGTGACGCTATGAGGGCAGATCTTTTCTGTCAATATCTTAATTGTAATCAGCAAGGCATTGAATTTACTGGCACACACAGTCAGAGCAGTGTGAATTTTCTTGACCTCACAGTCCAGGGTGGGGAAATTGGATCCCTCATACAAACAAAAATGTACAGGAAAGAAACTGCGGGGAATACCCTGCTACAATTTGAATCCTGTCACCCACGACATGTTTTGAGGGGGATACCGAAAGGAGAATATATCCGCATTAAAAGGAATTGTTCAAAAGAAAGTGAATATCAGCGTCAGGCTTGTGAAGCTACAAATAGATTCAAATAGAGAGGGTATAGAGATGGTATTCTTCTAACAGCAAAAGAAGAACAGCTACTTCAATATAAACCTAAGAGACACAGAGGCAATGAAGATGATATGAGTAAGATCAAGTTTATCACTACATATAGTGTAGAATACACTAAAATATGTAATATAATTAAGGAATCACTTCCGATTTTGTACTCTGATCCAATTATCAAGGAAATTCTAGACTCAGGATGTGAATTTATACCTAAGAGAGCTAAAACTTTGGCTAACTATTTGTCGCCCTCAGATATGAAGCCCACAAAAAACAAATGATGGTTGAAACAGAAGAGGGGATGCTTCAAATGTCGACGTCCCGTATGCAAAACGTGTGGTTTCATACGTGAGGGCGATAAATTTGTATCTAGTATAACTAAAGAGGAATATGACATCAGATTTTTTATTAATTGTGCTACAACACATGTCGTCTATCTTCTCACCTGTGATCTCTGTAAAATTCAATATACAGGGAAAACCAAAAGATCCTTAAAAGATAGGTTTTTGCAACATCTTAGGTCTGTAGAGGATGAAGATAGCGACACACCAGTATCAAGACATTTCAAAACAAAACACAATTCAGATGTTTCTTCTCTTAAGATACAGGCTATTGATCATATCACAAAATGGAAGAGAGGAGGTAATAGGGAAACATTGCTGAACAAAAAAGAGATTTTTTGGATGTTTAGATTACAAACCAGTGAACCAGATGGATTAAACATCAGACGTGATCTGGATGTGTTTACTTGAGTTTATAACATCAGCATAGGCCTTTTGAGATTAGCATTTACCTAATAATGTTAGAATTTTTTTTATATCCTATATTATAAAAGACAAGTGTTTGTCTGAAGCCGTCATGCGCAGTACAGACAAACACTTGGCCTTAGATTCTATTCTCGCGCACCTCGGCATAGCTGACAGCTGACAGATTGGGAGCGCGAGGTACACAGCATACAAGCAGCTGTGAGATAGGGAGCGCGAGCTACTCAACAGTTGTGAGGTCTGCTGCGTGAGAAGCGGCAACGCGCTCCCCAGACCTCACAGCTGTTTCTGCCCGACGGGAGCGTCGCGAGGGGCGTGGCCGGGCGTCGCGAGGGGCGTGGCCGGGTGGGTGTTGCCGCGATGGGGCGTGGCCGGGCGGGGTCCCGCGAAGACAGAGCCAGAGAGGGAGCAGGAGGGGGGCAGAGAGCCAAAGAGAAGGGGGGGCAGAGAGCCAAAGAGAAGGGGGGGCAGAGAGCCAAAGAGAAGGGGGGGGCAGAGAGCCAAAGAGAAGGGGGGGCAGAGAGCCAAAGAGAAGGGGGGCAGAGAGCCAAAGAGAAGGGGGGGCAGAGAGCCAAAGAGAAGGGGGGGGGGGGCAGAGAGCCAAAGAGAAGGGGGGGGCAGAGAGCCAAAGAGAAGGGGGGGGGCAGAGAGCCAAAGAGAAGGGGGGGGGGGCAGAGAGCCAAAGAGAAGGGGGGGGGGCAGAGAGCCAAAGAGAAGGGGGGGGGGGGGCAGAGAGCCAAAGAGAAGGGGGGGGCAGAGAGCCAAAGAGAAGGGGGGGCAGAGAGCCAAAGAGAAGGGGGGGGCAGAGAGCCAAAGAGAAGGGGGGGCAGAGAGCCAAAGAGAAGGTGGGGGGGCAGAGAGCCAAAGAGAAGGGGGGGGCAGAGAGCCAAAGAGAAGGGGGGGGCAGAGAGCCAAAGAGAAGGGGGGGGCAGAGAGCCAAAGAGAAGGGGGGGGGGCAGAGAGCCAAAGAGAAGGGGGGGGGGCAGAGAGCCAAAGAGAAGGGGGGGGCAGAGAGCCAAAGAGAAGGGGGGGCAGAGAGCCAAAGAGAAGGGGGGGGCAGAGAGCCAAAGAGAAGGCGGGGGGGCAGAGAGCCAAAGAGAAGGGGGGGCAGAGAGCCAAAGAGAAGGGGGGGGGCAGAGAGCCAAAGAGAAGGGGGGGGGCAGAGAGCCAAAGAGAAGGGGGGGCAGAGAGCCAAAGAGAAGGGGGGGGGGCAGAGAGCCAAAGAGAAGGGGGGGCAGAGAGCCAAAGAGAAGGGGGGGGGGCAGAGAGCCAAAGAGAAGGGGGGGGGCAGAGAGCCAAAGAGAAGGGGGGGGGGCAGAGAGCCAAAGAGAAGGGGGGGGCAGAGAGCCAAAGAGAAGGGGGGGGGCAGAGAGCCAAAGAGAAGGGGGGGGCAGAGAGCCAAAGAGAAGGGGGGGCAGAGAGCCAAAGAGAAGGGGGGGGGGGGCAGAGAGCCAAAGAGAAGGGGGGGGAGAGAGAGCCAAAGAGAAGGGGGGGGGGAGAGAGAGCCAAAGAGAAGGGGGGGAGAGCCAAAGAGAAGGGGGGGGAGAGCCAAAGAGGGGGGAGAGAGAGAGCCAAAGAGGAAAAAGAGCCAAAAAGGAAAGAGAAGGGGGGGGGGCAGAGAGCCAAAGAGAAGGGGGGGGGCAGAGAGCCAAAGAGAAGGGGGGGGGCAGAGAGCCAAAGAGAAGGGGGGGCAGAGAGCCAAAGAGAAGGGGGGGGCAGAGAGCCAAAGAGAAGGGGGGGGCAGAGAGCCAAAGAGAAGGGGGGGGGGCAGAGAGCCAAGGAGAAGGGGGGGCAGAGAGCCGAGGAGAAGGGGGGGGGGCAGAGAGCCAAAGAGAAGGGGGGGGGCAGAGAGCCAAAGAGAAGGGGGGGCAGAGAGCCAAAGAGAAGGGGGGGGCAGAGAGCCAAAGAGAAGGCGGGGGGGCAGAGAGCCAAAGAGAAGGGGGGGGCAGAGAGCCAAAGAGAAGGGGGGGCAGAGAGCCAAAGAGAAGGGGGGGGGCAGAGAGCCAAAGAGAAGGGGGGGGCAGAGAGCCAAAGAGAAGGGGGGGGGGCAGAGAGCCAAAGAGAAGGGGGGGGGCAGAGAGCCAAAGAGAAGGGGGGGCAGAGAGCCAAAGAGAAGGGGGGGCAGAGAGCCAAAGAGAAGGGGGGGCAGAGAGCCAAAGAGAAGGGGGGGCAGAGAGCCAAAGAGAAGGGGGGGGCAGAGAGCCAAAGAGAAGGGGGGGAGAGAGAGCCAAAGAGAAGGGGGGGAAGAGAGCCAAAGAGAAGGGGGGGAGAGCCAAAGAGAAGGGGGGGGGAGAGCCAAAGAGGGGGGAGAGAGAGAGCCAAAGAGGAAAAAGAGCCAAAAAGGAGAGAGAGCCAAAGAGGGGGGAGAGAGAGCCAAAGAGGGGGGAGAGAGAGCCAAAGAGGGGGGCAGAGAGCTAAAGGGGGGGAGAGCCAAAGAGGGGGGGAGAGAGAGAGCCAAAGAGGAAAGAGAGCCAAAGAGAGAGACAAAGAGGGGGGAGAGAGAGCCAAAGAGGGGGGGGGCAGAGCCAAAGAGGGGGGGGAGAGCCAAAGAGGGGGGGGAGAGAGCCAAAGAGGGGGGGAGAGCGCCAAAGAGGGGGGGGGAGAGAACAAAAGAGGGAGGAGAGAGCCAAAGAGGGGAGAGCAAAAGAAGGGGGGGGGAGAGCCAAAGAGGGGGGGAGCCAAAGGGGAGGGGAGAGCCAAAGAGGGGGGAGAGAGAGAGCCAAAGAGGAGAGAGAGCCAAAGAGGGGGGAGAGAGAGCCAAAGAGGGGGAGAGAGAGCCAAAGAGGGGGGAGAGAGAGCCAAAGGGGGGGGGGGGCAAAGAGGGGAGAGAGAGAGCCAAAGAGGAGAGAGAGCAAAAGAGGGGAGAGAGAGCAAAAGAAAGGATGGAGAGAGCCAAAGAGGGGAGAGAGAGAGCAAAAGAGGGGAGAGAGAGAGCAAAAGAGGGGAGAGAGAGAACAAAGGAGAGGGGGGAGAGAAAGCAAAAGAGAGGGGGGAAAGAAAGCAAAAGAGAGGGGGGAAGAGAGAGCAAAAGAAAGGGGGGAAGAGAGAGCAAAAGAAAGGGGGAGAGAGCAAGGGGTGGGACCGCTGTTCTGAAAAAAAATGGCCCGTGTACACGGGCTTTAGTACTAGTATATCATAAATTGATTAGTTATTTAAAGCTGCATCTATATATTGCTTCAACCGGTATTCATACTGCTTTATATACAGCAATGGGGTTATGATTTGTGCACTTTTATGTCTTATTTGTAATATTACATATACGTGGAAATCCTATGACTTTATCAAGATGTATATATTATCTTTTTTGAGATAGTGATATTATTCATATGTAAATTTCCATAGGATTTATTCATGGTTAATGTATATACTTAGGAAATGTTTTGATGTTGTGAATTGTGTTTGCTCATATTGTGTATATAGGTATCCAATCAGGTATTTTATTACTGTGATGTAATGATCTAGCTCAGCCTTAAATGGGCATATGAGCTGATCCCCAGGTAAGAAGTGATCAAGTGCACCTGGTGCACGAAACATGTCTGCATGGGGATCTGCTCACTTGCCTGGTTGGTAGAGCTTTTGCTGGCTCTGTACAGGACATCCTGGTTTTGTCCTTTTTTAAACGTTATGGAATAAAGTTGTTTTTTACTTTTTTACTTTGCTGTCTGGAATTCGTCATCATTTTTCATATGGTATAGTGCTTTTTTTAGCACTTTGATTACTACTCTCTCTTCTCACAGAGCGCCTTCTCTGCACCTTTTGATCTATATATATATCTCTCTCTCTCTCTCTCTCTCTCTCTATATATATATATACATATATATATATATATATATATATATATATATATATATCTATATATATATATATCTATCTATATATCTTTCTCTCTCTATATATCTCTATATATATCTTTCTCTATATATATATATCTATCTCCTCTCTCTCTCTATCTCTCTCTGTCTCTCTCTCTCTCTCTCTCTCTCTCTATATATATATATATATATCTTCCAGTGAGAAAACTCAACATGCTGATATCACACAGCAATATGGTTTTAAGTTTAATATTTTATTTTTATTTCTGTTCCTTTTCTTTGTAAAATGCAATGAGCAATCCTTAGGTTAAATCAATAGTGATTTTATTTTTGTCCTCATATTACAAGTTGAAAGTTATATATTAGTGCTTGAGCGAAAGTCTAGGGTGCCCTAACATCTGGATGTTAAATAGTGTGATGCGCTAAAATCCCTCACATAATACATTTCTATGAGGGTGTGCTGAAAAACTAATTTCAAGAGCTGAGCCGAAGGTCAATACGTCAATACTGTATATATATATATATATAAAAATAAATAAATATGTATATAAGAATAAATAGAACATATTCTGCTATGTGAAGAACAATGGAATGGGAAATATTCATATTTCATGTAGGGTTAGCGCTCTTGAGAAATCGTGTTCGGGTATGTGCGTGAGTAAGAGTGTTTTTCCCAATTTTAGTGCTCCATTGAAGGGGCAATATGTTAACAAGGTTACAATATTCCAAGTTCGGCTTTTTGCGTGCGTCAAATTAGTGCTATAAACGTTTTCAGCAAAGAAGTGGGAAATGGCTCAACAGTTAAGGAGATAAAGTGGCTTCTTCCAAGGATCTCTTTTTAGGAGTACTGCACACATCTGAAGCCACATAGAAAAGAAAAGAATAGTTCAGTCAACACAGTATGTAATCCAGTAGTCTGCACTTGGATGGGATGCATAGGATCTCCCAGACAGACAGAGAAAAAACAGGCATTGTTCATGTAGTCAAAATTTTAGCAGGTTAGACTTTTGAGAGACCACCAGTGTTATGGGGAGCAGAATTAATTGACTCAGTCCGCTCGACCTCATTAAATACATACGCTGTCAGCATTTAACATTGCACAAGTGAAATGCTTCTGCAATGCTGCCCCCTGTTCACTGGCGGCCAATCAGCCGCTAGCAGGGGCTGTCAATCATCCAGATCGGATCTGGATGATTTCAATCTGCCACCTAAAAGGTGGCGAACAAGTTAAGTAGCAGCAGTCTTATGACCGCTGCTCCTTCACTTCTGTTTCAGGCGAGCCTTAAATGATGGGGCTCTGAAGCGGCATCCGCTGCTTAATAAATGGAGCCCCAAGTGTTTAGACAGAGGACAAATCTGTAAATGTAGTGGAAGTCTGCACAACTGGTCTGACTTTCAACATTTTCTCAACCACTTACAATAGATAGAAGTGAGAGAATTGTGAAGCCGTATTTTATAGCAGTCTCCAGATATAGACTTAGAGTCAGACAAATTCTGCAATTAGCTAAATCTATCTTCTGGACATTACAAAAGCAGGTGGTAGCAATTCTGCTTTATTGACCAGTATTTACTTGATTTTCTCTTCCAACTAGGGGTTAGACCACAAGTGGCACGCTAATTAAAGCACGCAAGTGATATGGGTTATTTATCAGCTTTTTACGCGAGACAAAAATAGCTTGAATATAAAAAGTTGAATTGAGGAAAATCGAATTTAACGCTCACCGGGTTAGCGAGACTTCAGAGGTCGCGCAAAGGGTAGGGAAAGAACAATGTTGCATAAAACACAAATACAAGTAAAAGTACAGTTACACTCATATAAATTATTTAAGAAAAAAATATTTAAAAGGGCTCAAAGATAGATGGTATATGTTAAAATAAAGGGCTGCAATGGGCTTTAACGTATATATGCATACATACACATGTGTACATATATGTGTGTATGTATATAGATATATATATATATACCTGTGTGTATATGTATATCTATCTATCTATGTGTGCGTGTGTACAGATGTATGTATGTATGTATTTATATGTGTGTGTATATATATATACATATATATATATATATATATATATATATATACAGGGAGTGCAGAATTATTAGGCAAATGAGTATTTTGACCACATCATCCTCTTTATGCATGCTGTCTTACTCCAAGCTGTATAGGCTCGAAAGCCTACTACCAATTAAGCATATTAGGTGATGTGCATCTCTGTAATGAGAAGGGGTGTGGTCTAATGACATCAACACCCTATATCAGGTGTGCATAATTATTAGGCAACTTCCTTTCCTTTGGCAAAATGGGTCAAAAGAAGGACTTGACAGGCTCAGAAAAGTCAAACATAGTGAGATATCTTGCAGAGGGATGCAGCACTCTTAAAATTGCAAAGCTTCTGAAGCGTGATCATCGAACAATCAAGCGTTTCATTCAAAATAGTCAACAGGGTCATAAGAAGCGTGTGGAAAAACCAAGGCGCAAAATAACTGCCCATGAACTGAGAAAAGTCAAGCGTGCAGCTGCCAAGATGCCACTTGCCACCAGTTTGGCCATATTTCAGAGCTGCAACATCACTGGAGTGCCCAAAAGCACAAGGTGTGCAATACTCAGAGACATGGCCAAGGTAAGAAAGGCTGAAAGACGACCACCACTGAACAAGACACACAAGCTGAAACGTCAAGACTGGGCCAAGAAATATCTCAAGACTGATTTTTCTAAGGTTTTATGGACTGATGAAATGAGAGTGAGTCTTGATGGGCCAGATGGATGGGCCCGTGGCTGGATTGGTAAAGGGCAGAGAGCTCCAGTCCGACTCAGACGCCAGCAAGGTGGAGGTGGAGTACTGGTTTGGGCTGGTATCATCAAAGATGAGCTTGTGGGGCCTTTTCAGGTTGAGAATGGAGTCAAGCTCAACTCCCAGTCCTACTGCCAGTTTCTGGAAGACACCTTCTTCAAGCAGTGGTACAGGAAGAAGTCTGCATCCTTCAAGAAAAACATGATTTTCATGCAGGACAATGCTCCATCACACGCGTCCAAGTACTCCACAGCGTGGCTGGCAAGAAAGGGTATAAAAGAAGAAAATCTAATGACATGGCCTCCTTATTCACCTGATCTGAACCCCATTGAGAACCTGTGGTCCATCATCAAATGTGAGATTTACAAGGAGGGAAAACAGCACACCTCTCTGAACAGTGTCTGGGAGGCTGTGGTTGCTGCTGCACGCAATGTTGATGGTGAACAAATCAAAACACTGACAGAATCCATGGATGGCAGGCTTTTGAGTGTCCTTGCAAAGAAAGGTGGCTATATTGGTCACTGATTTGTTTTTGTTTTGTTTTTGAATGTCAGAAATGTATATTTGTGAATGTTGAGATGTTATATTGGTTTCACTGGTAAAAATAAATAATTGAAATGGGTATATATTTGTTTTTTGTTAAGTTGCCTAATAATTATGCACAGTAATAGTTACCTGCACACACAGATATCCCCCTAAAATAGCTATAACTAAAAACAAACTAAAAACTACTTCCAAAACTATTCAGCTTTGATATTAATTAGTTTTTTGTGTTCATTGAGAACATGGTTGTTGTTCAATAATAAAATTAATCCTCAAAAATACAACTTGCCTAATAATTCTGCACTCCCTGTATATATAAACATAAATGTATACATATATAAACAAATAAATACATATGTACACACATATATACATATGTACACACATATATACATACGTGCATTGGAGCCCTTCACAGTAAAATACCTGAAAGCATGAAAAATATTTTTTGTTCAATATTAATATTTAATGATCCTTTTTACTATGTATTTACTGTAAATATTTCACATTACAATGTTAATCACATAGAGGAATATGTAGGGAGTATTTTAAAATAGATATTCCTATATATATATATATATATATATATATATATATATATATATATATATATATATATATATATATATATATATATATATATATATATATTTACAAAAAAAACATCAGATATATATATATAAGAATATTTATTTAAGAGTAAATAGAACATTTTCTTCTATGTGAAGAACATTGGAATGTGAAATATTCATATTTCATGTCGGGTTTATAGCGCTCTTGAATGAACTGGGTCGGGTTGCACTTTTCACGCTCCATTGAAGTTTCTAGGAGAATTAACACGGCCACAATATTCGAAGTGCAAATTTTTGAATGTGCAAAAAGCCTCCGTCCAGAGAAGTTAACGTGCATGAAGGAGCGCAAAACAGCACCCCACTCGTAATCTAGCCCTAGGTTCACTGTGGATGCTCCCTGTCTAGAGTAGACCTTATGATATTCTAATCCCTCTTACCTCTGGATATACAAGCCCTGAATTTCACAGCTGAACAGCACTGTTTGGAATGTGTCCTTGAAATGATATAAAAACCCACATTTTTCTTTGATTCAGACAGAGCATTTAATTTTAAACTTTCTAATTTACTTCAGTTATCAAATTTTCTTTGTTCTCTTGCTGTCTTTTGTTGAAAAAAAGCACAGGAGAGTTCACCTGTCTGTAGCACTATATGGCAGCAGTTTTGTTAGAATGTTATCCATTGAAAGAGCACTTTATGGCAGCACTATCTCCTGCCATGTAGTGCTGCAGATGCCTACCTAGGTATCTCTTCAACACAGAATATCATGGGAACAAAGCACATGTGAAAAAACTTTTTTTTTTTTAAATGGTCTGCTCTGTCTGAATCCCAAAAGAAATGTTTTGGGTTTCATATCAATTTATTTTTTCATTTAAAATGTAGATGTCAGGGAGGGGAGGAGTCTCATGCTCACATGAATCTATAGAGTTTCAGGCTGTGTGGTTTGGCTAGTTAGGGAACTAAAGCCATATATATTAAAAATTATAGTAAGGGGGGCAGAGCAAGCCGGGCATCTGAATGGTCGCACATAGAAAGAGCTCTGCTTTTACAGCATAAATAACTCTATAATGGACCATCCACTTATTACCAAAACCTCTGAAAATAGTGACTAAGGTCATTGAAAACCACATAAGGAGACTTGAGGAGGTTGAACTGAGCCGAATGGATACTGGGATGAGCTTTTATGCTACCCGCGGATTTTACACTATTTCCCTGAAGAGCGGTCATTTTAAAACTCGCATGGAGTCTCCATGAGTATAGCAGAACTAATAGCCTTTACCCGATCCGGTACATACCAGCTATATAGGTGCAGCTCCCTGACTCCTATTGGTGCCAGACCCCGAGTAGGAGACTGCAGCATCACACTTTTTGTGAGACTTTATGTGAGCCCTGCTAGTGCAGCAACAACCCTCTGCAGACGGAAATGGATGCAGAGGCGCAGATCATCGATGGCTTAATACATAGATTAGATGCGCACTATAATATTCTATCATGGGAAATCAAGTCGGCTACCTCCCCTTTACGGGGATCTCCAGTAGAACTCCCGGAAACAGCTGATGACAACATATCAGTTATCGGAGGCCCTGGGCAGCGGTGTGTGGGACCTGTTAATAAGAGAGACGCAGCTGCTGATAGCTACAAAGAAGACACCACTCACCACATCATGCCGGTAGTTACAGAGAGTTACAGAGGATATACACATCGTGGGCTTGGTCACCCCTATGCTATCTGCCCTCTGAAGCAGAGACTATCTAAGACCTCCGACTACAGCCGCATACTCATTCACATGATGGACAGTACTACGCTTCTCTCCCAGACCTGGGTTTGGGACACGACTCTGCAACAACCACCGGATTTGAACTCTACAAAGATAGGTGTAGGTTAGAGTACTGACACTACAAGTACTCGAGGAGAACTATATAAGGCTCTATTTATGTTATACTGTTTATCTGGTTGCGACTGAATTTTGTTCTGGTATACTATTTTCTGAGTCTTTTGTTATATTTCCATTTTTTATTATTATACTATAAGACATAAAATGTATTAAGTTACAGGTTCAAAGTCATAAACACTGTAGTTGGTATATATATCTGCCCACTAGTTTTTCACTGTTTACATATTGTATTAGTCTCATGTGATGTTTGATCCTGTCGTGGTATTTACTAATGTTAGCCACATATGCCAAACACATACGTATGACAAATGGTGCCACCTTTTGTTGTTTAAGGATCAGGTTCTCATATATTGCTATTATATTCTAATATACACTTGTGGTTAGGAATTACTCCACACATATATCGTTATATGGCAAGCCATAAACCAATATACCCACTTATTTGAATAATACAGTGCGTCACTATCTACCTACATAAAACTCTGGGTTTTAGGCTGGTCACTAAGGACTATTACTTGTTTTTTATGACTTTCCTCCCTATGTTACGCTCTTACGGCTAGATTTAGAGTCCACAGAATGGCTGCGTTAGGCTCCAAAAAAGGAGCGTAGAGCATATTTAACGCAACTTCAACTCTCGATACCAGAGTTGCTTACGGACGCGGCCAGCCTCAAAAACGTGCTCGTGCACGATTCCCCCATAGGAAACAATGGGGCTGTTTGAGCTGAAAAAAAACCTAACACCTGCAAAAAAGCCGCGTTCAGCTCCTAAAGCAGCCCCATTGTTGTCTATGGGGAAACACTTCCTACGTCTGCACCTAACACCCTAACATGTACCCCGAGTCTAAACACCCCTAACCTTACACTTATTAACCCCTATTCTGCCCCCCCCGCTATCGCTGACCCCTGCATATTATTTTTAACCCCTAATCTGCAGCTCCGTAAACCGCCGCTTCTTACATTATCCCTATGTACCCCTAATCTGCTGCCCCTAACACCGCCGACCCCTATATTATATTTATTAACCCCTAATCTGCCCCCCACAACGTTGCCTCCACCTGCCTACACTTATTAACCCCTAATCTGCCAACCGGACCGCACCGCTATTATAATAAAGTTATTAACCCCTAATCCGCCTCACTAACCCTATAATAAATAGTATTAACCCCTAATCTGCCCTCCCTAACATCGCCGACACCTAACTTCAAACATTAACCCCTAATCTGCCGACTGGAGCTCACCGCTATTCTAATAAATGTATTAACCCCTAAAGCTAAGTCTAACCCTAACACTAACACCCCCCTAAATTAAATATAATTTTAATCTAACGAAATTAATTAACTCTTCTTAAATAAATTATTCCTATTTAAAGCTAAATACTTACCTGTAAAATAAATCCTAATATAGCTACAATATAAATTATATTTATATTATAGCTATTTTAGGATTAATATTTATTTTACAGGTAACTTTGTATTTATTTTAACCAGGTACAATAGCTATTAAATAGTTAAGAACTATTTAATAGCTAAAATAGTTAAATAATTACAAATTTACCTGTAAAATAAATCCTAACCTAAGTTACAATTAAACCTAACACTACACTATCAATAAATTAATTAAATACAATTCCTACAAATAAATACAATGAAATAAACTAACTAAAGTACAAAAAATAAAAAAGAACTAAGTTACAAAAAATAAAAAAATATTTACAAACATTAGAAAAATATTACAATTTTAAACTAATTACACCTACTCTAAGCCCCCTAATAAAATAACAAAGACCCCCAAAATAAAAAAATGCCCTACCCTATTCTAAATGACTAAAGTTCAAAGCTCTTTTACCTTACCAGCCCTGAACAGGGCCATTTGCGGGGAGTAGGTGTAATTAGTTTAAAATTGTTGTAATATTTTTCTAATGTTTGTAAATATTTTTTTATTTTTTTTTACTTAGTTCTTTTTTATTTTTTGTACTTTAGTTAGTTTATTTCATTGTATTTATTTGTAGGAATTGTATTTAATTAATTTATTGATAGTGTAGTGTTAGGTTTAATTGTAACTTAGGTTAGGATTTATTTTACAGGTAAATTTGTAATTATTTTAACTATTTTAGCTATTAAATAGTTCTTAACTATTTAATAGCTATTGTACCTGGTTAAAATAAATACAAAGTTACCTGTAAAATAAATATTAATCCTAAAATAGCTATAATATAATTATAATTTATATTGTAGCTATATTAGGATTTATTTTACAGGTAAGTATTTAGCTTTAAATAGGAATAATTTATTTAAGAAGAGTTAATTAATTTCGTTAGATTAAAATTATATTTAATTTAGGGGGGTGTTAGTGTTAGGGTTAGACTTAGCTTTAGGGGTTAATACATTTATTAGAATAGCGGTGAGCTCCAGTTGGCAGATTAGGGGTTAATAATTGAAGTTAGGTGTCGGCGATGTTAGGGAGGGCAGATTAGGGGTTAATACTATTTATTATAGGGTTAGTGAGGCGGATTAGGGGTTAATAACTTTATTATAGTAGCGGTGCGGTCCGCTCGGCCGATTAGGGGTTAATAAGTGTAGGCAGGTGGAGGCGACGTTTAGGGGCAGATTAGGGGTTAATAAATATAATATAGGGGTCGGCGGTGTTAGGGGCAGCAGATTAGGGGTACATAAGTATAATGTAGGTGGTGGTCGGCAGATTAGGGGTTAACATTTTTTAATCGTGTGGCGGCGATGTGGGGGGGGGCTCGGTTTAGGGGTACATAGGTAGTTTATGGGTGTTAGTGTACCTTAGAGCACAGTAGTTAAGAGCTTTATGAACCGGCGTTAGCCCAGAAAGCTCTTAACTACTGACTTTTTTCTGCGGCTGGAGTTTTGTCGTTAGAATTCTAACGCTCACTTCAGACACGACTCTAAATACCGGAGTTAGAAAGATCCCATTGAAATGATAGGATACGCAATTGACGTAAGGGGATCTGCGGTATGGAAAAGTCGCGGCTGAAAAGTGAGCGTTAGACCCTTTCCTGACTGACTCCAAATACCGGCGGTAGCCTAAAACCAGCGTTAGGAGCCTCTAACGCTGGTTTTCATGGCTACCGCCCAACTCTAAATCTAGGCCTTAGTTACTTAAGAACAGATGGCCAGTTGAGACTCACTTCAAGGTTCTGTATTGGTTTACATACTCTTGTTATGTTGGGATGATGTATTGCTACACTATCTGTTTTAGCCTTAAGGAGAAGATTTGCTGAACCCTACCCATATTGGTCACCTCAGATTGTTATATTAAGAGATCAAAATGGAAATCTTAGTTGTAAAGCAGTGTTAGTTACAACCCTCATTATTTATTAGTGAAAGCCTCTAATCATGACAATAGCTATACTCTATTGATGCTATTATATCTAAACTAACTAACATTGAGAAACCGTCTGTTACTCTATAAACCGTGACTTTCTTTAGAACCCCTCTCATGTTTATCATATAAGCTTTCTCACTAATTGTCTCCTAGTTCAAAGGTAATCAGATTCACTTCAATACTCACATTCTGACCTACATGGACTGAGATGGTGAGACATCTCCCCCATACTGTAGAGCAGATATGTAATGCCTCTTGTTTGGAGTTTACGATACATATAAGAGCTTAGTTGTGTTTATTTCATTAAAGCATCTATGGCTACATCAAATAGCACTTAAGCCACCTTATTTAACACCAAATATTTGTTTTACGCCCAAATGGACTGGAGGTCTAAAGGATTGGCTAGATAATCTCTCTAACTCCGCCCCCTCCCTCAGCCCCTCCCTCGGGCCCTCCTCCCTTTCTCTCCCTCGCCCCCTCCCTTTCCCTCCCTCGCCCCCCCTCCCTTTCCCTCCCTTATCCCTCACTTTCCCTCCCCTCTTTACTTTCTTAATTAGAGCAGCTCTTGCCCGCTGTATCTCTTTCTTCTTTTTCCACCAAGTCATAACGCTAACTCCCTGTAGTGCTTTAACCTACTCTAAATAACAAAACTATGCTATGGTCTATATTGAGACCCGGGGACCACCTTCACTTCTAATTTAAAAAAAATGAGGTCTCATGATGATATGTCCGGACACAGATACTTACTATACATTGGTCCATTATGCCACTGACCCTAAGTATCACATAGGATACAATAAAAACTCTAAATATTATATTATAACCATTATTGGGTACTATTCTCTTATTACAGAAACTGTTATGTGATATAATTGAAGTGGAAGTTCTCTTTGGAATGTATAGTTTTTGAGATGCCAGGGTTTTTGGCATAGCAACTCTAATAATAATGTATAGGCTTTGGTGTTTGGACTAAAATTCTACTTTATCTATGTGAAATGTATAATCACACTCACCAATTTCAATTTGTGCATGGACATACTTCTTGTCATTATTTGTGATGTTGTTACTACTCGTTACATCAATAAAAAAATATATTTAAAAAAAAATTAAAAAAAATTATAGTAAGTATGATTTAATATGTTGTTTGGATGACTAATAGTATGTCCTAGAATGATAACTAAAGAGTCAATGGTGTCACCTATAACCAATCCATGTAGGCTTTAATTTTCGTTAGTGAGAGAGTTTGTTCCTAAGAAATTTGTGTGGGTGATAAGTAGGATTCCCAGTTGTCCTCCACAAAAATACTGGACAATCTGTCTGTGACTGGGCACAATGGTAGTTAAGATCACACAGACCCCCCCCCCTTAAAATTATTATAATTATTATTATTATTATTATTATTATTATTATTATTCATTTGTAACTTTTGAGACTTTGCAGTGCAGAATCAAATGAGTGAGTGCAGAATCAAATGAGTGAGTGCAGAATCAAATGAGTGAGTGCAGAATCAAATGAATGAGTGCAGAATCAAATGAGTGAGCCTGCAACCACAAATTAAAAAAAGCAGAAACTGCTTCTTTAGCCTCTTTACCTCTTTACCACATCAGAACTACAAGATAAATCAACCCAACACATAAATTGACATGCCAGGGGGGGGGGGGGGGGTATTGCACAAGAGAGTTACATTTTTACACTCAATGCTGCATAGCAATTGCAGACAGACAGGTTCTCTACTTGAGAATCTGTCCACCTGCAATCTTCATACATTTTTCCCTATGAGTTAGACAAATTTGCCACAGCTTAAAGGGACACTGAACCCAATTTTTTTCTTTCATTATTCAAATAGAGCAGGCAATATTAAGCAACTTTCTAATTTACTCCTATTATCATTTTGTCTTTGTTCTTTTGAAAAAGCAGGAATGTAAGCTTACGAGCCAACCCATTTTTGGTTCAGCACCTGGGTAGCGCTTGCTGATTGGTGGCTACATTTAGACACCAATCAACCAGCGCTTCCCAGGTGCTGAACCAAAGATGAGCAGGCTTGTAAGTTTATGTTCCTGCTTTTTCAAATAAAGATACCAAGAGAATTAGGAAAAATTGATAATAGGAGTAAATTAGAAAGTGTTCAGTAACCCAAAATTGTTCTATCATGGTTCAGATAGAGATTAAGAGAATACAATTTTAAACAACTTTCTAATTCACTTATATTATCTAATCTGTTTCATTCTCTTGGTTTTATTTGTTGAAGGAGCAACAATAGACTGCTAGTTTCTAACTGAACACATGGGTGAGCCAATGACAATCAGTATATAGATATGCAGCCACCAATCAACAGCTAGAACCTAGGTTCTCTGCTGCTCCTGAGCTTGCCTAGATAAACCTTTCAGCAAATGATAACAAGAGAAGGAGGCAAATTAAAAAATAGATGTAAATTGGAAAGTTGTTTAAAATTGTATTCTCTATCTGAATCATTAAATAATTTTTTGGGGTTTCATGTCCCTTTAAATTTTCAAAGATAGCAAGAATGATAAAAAAAAATATTTGTTGTAACAGGACAACTGTCAGTCTGTCATGTTAGTCACTTGTTTGTATCCAAGGCATCTGATAAAAACTGCTTAGTAAATCTATATAGAAAAATCATTCAAGCAAATAGATTCCATTTGGATCCATGGATTTGGATAAAAAAAAACCTTCCAAAATAAATGAAGGAATTAATGATGGTGCAGGAAAAAAATAGTTATTTTGTTCATGCCATTTAAAATGTTGCTCTAGAATTTTCTTATATATTATAATATGTAGATGATCCATTTATTTAGCTAATCTGGAATTGTTTTTGTAAAAATGTATAGTTTTGCTTATTTTTAAGTAACATTGTGTTGATTTTCAGACTCTTTTGCTCTCTCTCTCTCTCCCGCTCTTTTGCTCTCTCTCGCCTCTCTTTTGCTCTCTCTCCCCTCTCTTTTGCTCTCTCACCTCTCTTTTGCTCTCTCACCTCTCTTTTGCTCTTTCTCTCCCCCCTCTTTTGCCCTTTCTCTCCCCCCTCTTTTGCTCTCTCTCCCCCCTCTTTTGCTCTCTCCCCTCTCTTTTGCTCTCTCTCCCCCTCTTTTGTTCTCTCTCCCCCTCTTTTGCTCTCTCTCCCCCTTTTTTGCTCCCTCTCCCCCTCTTTTGCTCTCTCCCCTCTATTTTGCTCTTTCTCTCCCCCTCTTTTGCTCTCTCTTCCCCCTCTTTTGCTCTCTATCCCCCTCTTTTGCTCTCCCCCCTCTTTTGCTCTCTCTCCCTCCTCTTTAGCTCTCTCTCCCTCCTCTTTAGCTCTCTCTCCCCCTCTTTTGCTCTCTCTCCCCTTCTTTTGCTCTCTCTCTCCCCCTTCTTTTGCTCTCTTTCTCCCCTCTTTTGCTCTCTCTTCCCCTTCTTTTGCTATTTCTCCCCCTTCTTTTGCTCTCCTCCCCCTCGTTTCCTCTCTCCCCCCTCTTTTGCTCTCTCTCCCCCCTGTTTTGCTATCTCCCCTCTCTTTTGCTCTTTCTCTCCCCCTTTCTTTTGCTCTTTCTCACCCCCCTCTTTTGCTCTCTCTCCCCCTCTTTTGCTCTCTCTGCCCCCTCTTTTGCTCTCTCCCCCCTTCGTTTTTGCTCTCTCCCTTCTCTTTTGCTCTCTCTCCCCCTCTTTTGTTCTCTCTCCCCCCCTCTTTTGCTCTCTCTCCCCCTCTTTTTTCTCTCTCTCCCCCTCTTTTGCGTTCTCTCCCCTCTCTTTTGCTCTCTCTCCCTCTTCTTTTGCTCTATCTCCCCTCTTTTGCTATCTCCCCCCTATTTTGCTCTCTCTTTCCTCTCTTTTGCTCTCTCTCCCCCATCTTTTGCTCTCTCTCCCCCCTCTTTTGCTCTCTCCCCCCTTCGTTTTTGCTCTCTCCCTTCTCTTTTGCTCTCTCTCCCCCTCTTTTGTTCTCTCTCCCCCCCTCTTTTGCTCTCTCTCCCCCTCTTTTTTCTCTCTCTCCCCCTCTTTTGCGTTCTCTCCCCTCTCTTTTGCTCTCTCTCCCTCTTCTTTTGCTCTATCTCCCCTCTTTTGCTATCTCCCCCCTATTTTGCTCTCTCTTTCCTCTCTTTTGCTCTCTCTCCCCCATCTTTTGCTCTCTCTCCCCCCTCTTTTGCTCTCTCCCCCCTCTCTTTTGATCTCTCTCCCCCCTCTTTTGCTCTCTCTTCCCCCCTATTTTACTCTCTCTCCCATCTCTTTGCTATCTCTCCCCTCTCTTTTGTCCTCTCTCTCCCCTCTTTTGCTCTCTACCCCCTCTTTTGCTCTCTCTGACCCTCTTTTTTTTCTCTCTCTCCCCCTCTTTTGCTCTCTCTCCCCCTCTATCCCCCCTCTTTTGCTCTCTCCCCTCTCTTTTGCTCTCGCTCCCCTCGCTTTTGCTCTCTCTCCTCCCTCTTTTGCTCCCTCCCCCATCTCTTTTGCTCTCTCTTTTGTTCTCTCTCCCCTCTCTTTTGCTCTCTCTCTCTCCCTCTTTTGCCCTCTCTCTCTCCCTCTCTTTTGTTCTCTCTCCTCTCCCCCATCTTTTGTTTTCTCTCTCCCTCTTTTGCCATCTCTCCCCCTCTTTTGCTCTTTCTCCTCACCCACATTTTTTTCTCTCCACCCCTCTCTTTTGCTCTCTATCCTCCCTCTCTTTTCCTCTTTCTTCTTCCTCTTTGTCGCTATCTCTTGGCCATGCCCACTCCCACCTGGCCACGCCCCCATCGTGGATGCTTCCACAGGCCATGCCCCCTTCACATGCACACCCGGCCATGCCCCTTGTCATGCCAACCGGCCACGCCCCCTAACGACTCTCCCATCCAGCCTGACAAACATACCTAGCCTTTTATTATATAGGATTATACTTTATAGTAGTGTCTATTACATGCAGTTATATGAAAATTGGTGTATAATGCCCCTTTAAGGTGGGAAAGGGTTTTCTTCAGGTAGAAGTGTTCAAACATTTAAATTTACACTTTTCAGTAACTATATCACGCCAATTTCATTCTTAGTTAATTGATTATTGTGCCAGTAAACAATTAGGCAAGCTTAAAGGACCAGTCAACACAGTAGATTTGCATAATCAACAAATGCAAGATAACAAGACAATGCAATAGCACTTAGGGGCATATTTAACAATGTGCGAGCAAACATGATACGAAGTAGCGGATAATGTCCGCTGCATATCTCTGCCCATCGATAAATGCTGACAGCGTACTCTGTCAGCATTTATCATTGCACCAGCAGTTCTTGTGAACTGCTGGTGCAATGCCGCCCCCTGCAGATTCGCAGCCAATCGGCCACTAGCAGGGGTTGTCAAACAATCCTGAAACAAGGGGCCTCAAGCTCCATACGGAGCTTGATAAATATGCCCTTTAGTCTGAACATCAAATGAGTAGTAGATTTTTTTCTGACAATTTTAAAAGTTATGTCTATTTCCACTCCCCTTGTACCATGTGACAGCCATCAGCCAATCACAAATGCATACGCGTACCATGTGACAGTCTTCAGCCAATCACAAATGCAAATACGTATAGGCTGTGAATTCTTGCACATGCTCAGTAGAGCTGGTGACTCAAAAAAATTAAATATAAAAAGACTGTGCACATTGTGTTAATGGAAGTAAATTGGAAAGTTGTTTAAAATTACTGCTCTTTCTGAATTATGAAAGTTTAATTTTGACTCGCGTGTCCCTTTAACTTTTGTTCTTTGTCAATCCTGAACTCATAAGTAAAAAAAACTAAATCTTTTTTCTGCTGCTGCCGACTGATTACATTAGCACTATCTACTACTGTAACTTTATTTAACTTTACGCTACTTCTTTTGGGATTCATAGAACATACAATTTTAATCAACTTTCAATTTACTTCTATTATCAAATTTGCTTCATTCCCTTGTTATCCTTTGTTTAAGCAACATTGGCATCTAGCTGAACACATCTGGTTAGCGGCTAACCGTTAGCCAACCACAAGAGACAAATGTGTGTGCAAGCACCAATCAGCAGCTAGCTCCCACTAGCTTAGGATATGTGTGTATTCTTTTTCAACAAGGGATACCAAAAGAACAAAGCACATTTGAAAATTGAAGTGAAAATAAAAATGTCTTAAAATGACATGCTCTATCTGAATCATGCACGTTTAATTTTGCCTTTCCTATCCCTTTAATGAGTTCTCAGTTAAATGCTACAAGCACAACAATGCATAAACAATTATTCTCAATAAGTTGCTTTCTCTAGCATCTAAGAGGTACATGATTAAAAGGGCAATAAAAGCATGCTCTGATCTGTTAGAACATTTTCTGAAAACTGATAGGTAGTATGTTAGTATTACTCACCTGATCCATGAAATGAGTGACAAAGATCAGCCAATGGAAACATCTTGGAAGGATCTAGTCCGGCACCCCCTAAGAGTTCTACAAAATCTCCAGCTTCACTGCACCCTATAGGTGGTGGCTTCTGTAAAATAATTAAATAATATGCTAAAAAAAACTGTGACATAGGGACAGCATAGGCTAGCATGTGAAATATTGTATGTAGTGTAGAATGTCTTAACGAAATAGTTTTAACACAAGACATTTTACAATTGTTAGCAGTTTACAAAATGATAAGGCCTTTTGACAAAACATGATTTGATTGGAAACTAGCTATCCTGTGTAGGTAATAAGAAGATTTAAAAAAAAATCCAATTAAAAAATGCTTAAAGGGGGGGGCGGAGCTTGGCCGCACTGGGTAATGGCCGCGTTCTAGAGAAGCTCCTGGGCCCTCTTTACCCAGTCGGCACTAAACAGCATACATGCAGGGGAGAAAAAGCTTCCTATGAAGGGACCAAGCTACGGTGATTAACCGGAGACCACCGGACCGCTACTAAACAGTCAGCTAACAATAACAAATACATCGGAACATCTTGTGCGCTATACCGCATGTACAAGCGAGCGTAACATCAGACAGCTAGAACGTGGAGCGGCTGGATCCGCTGCACTTAAACCGCCCGAAGATCGCCGTGGAGGCATCAGGTGAGCGCCTAACCGATAACTAGCACAGCACGACACAGGCCTGCACTGAGAGACCACAAGACAGTAGTGAACCAACGCAGCCTGTTAAACATATTAACTGCCCACAATACATATAAGGGGGAAAAAGAATTAGTGCCCACGCATAGGGGACAAATGGATAAATAAATAAATGGACTTTGGTACAAGCGTGCCGGAAAGAAAGGACAGAACTTATGGTCCACGTGGCATCAGATATTCACCCCTACACAGCCACTTTACGCACGAGCAGAGTGCCTGCATCTAAATAAGAGAGATCATAACCTGGGAATCCGTTGGGAGACAAGATATACCCCTATTTATAGCACAAAATATAAGCTGCATTTAACAACCTATATTAACATCTAACGTGGAGGGCTGACTTTTATGAAGAACACTTATACTCATAGTGCATAACTGGCGAATGTAGCACACAGGTGCAATCTCACACGCAGGGAGAAATAGCAATATACAAAAACCTTGGGTATGCCAGCAAAAAAACAACCTAAGACAGACACCACAGCGAAACTAAAAAGAATAAACCAATATCTGAAGCCTATAGAGAACTCCAGAAATCAGACCACAGACTCTACAGAAATGGCCCTCAAAACAGCGCAAGACCCAGACCTGCAGTCTGCCAGTGCTTCATGTGACATCACTAAAGCAGACTTACAATATTTAGCAACCAAAGATGATATTTAATCTGCTATGTCTGAAATGAAAGAAATGTTTAATGAGATGAAAAAAGACATTAAGAAAGTAGAAAGAAAATTGTCAACCCTAGAAGAGGGGCATAATGTGGTAACGCAAGACATTCAGCACTTGTCCCAGCTTTCCTATGATCAAGAAGAGGTTATACACAACCTCATGGAGAAGGTGGAAGACCTCGACAATAGAGGGCGTCGCAATAACTTGAGGATAAGAGGTGTTCCCGAAAGCATTCACCCTCCTGCAATACCGGGATATTTGCAAGACCTTTTTAGAACCATAAAGGGAGAAAACATGGCCCCAACTGTTACTCTTGAAAGGGCCCACAGAGCACTAAGAGCTAAACCTCCGGCAAAGGCCCCTCCGAGAGACATCATCGTAAAATTCCTTAATTTTGCAGAAAAAGAGGAAATATTAAAGCACTCACGTCAGAAAAAGCAGATCACACATGCTGGAATTGATATCCAGATCTTAACAGATTTGAGCCCAGCTACTCTTCAAAAGCGCAGAGACTTGCAACCTGTGACAACGGTTCTGAGAGCCCAGAAGATCCCATATAGATGGGGGTTCCCAGTGAGCCTTGTTGCTACAAAGGGAGATAAATCAGCAGTACTTCGCACATTAGATGACATCACAGCTTTCAGCGAAGCTTTACAGATAGAGATTCCAGTCCCCATGGATCTACCTCAGCCACATTCAAGTAGAAAACTCTTCACAACAATATCCAGAGACAATCCGAATCCACCCTTCTCTAAGTCCACAGAAAACTAAGATGTCATCCTGAAGAGAAACCCTGTCACTGGGTTTTTTGTTTTTTTTCTTTATTAGTCTTTTTATTGAAAATTTTTATGAATAAAACCAATACAAAATCAAAGAGTGTAACATCAACGCTGTGATTACATATTTCTTGACATGTCAATGAAAGAAGAAACAAACTCAAAGTCATTAGTTCATTCTAGTATTACAGCTGTTGTGATCTAAGTCCATTCACACAATTAGAATTACTACTTTGATAAGATTCTGGAGTTTGATTTAGTCATGATCACAGCGTTGGCATTAGTATTACCATGTGAGTACAATAACATGAATATAACAAGAAACACGAAACAACTACTTCCTGCAGAGAGCGCCTTGTCTTGTTCTCATCTATCTAATATTCGGGATTGGCTAGTCAGGTAACTAAAGAACTTGTTATCTATATGTGTTTAAAGTTGTTTGATAGCTCCGAAATAAGACTCCCAGTAAAACCACATGTCGTTGTATGTTGCCAATTGGTTTGTTTTAAAATAATAATATCTTTCTAGCAATAGGGCTCCTTTCACCCTTTCCCTCAACTCATCTATTGTAGGGATCTTGTCAGTTCGCCATGCAGCTGCTATGAGCTGTTTAGCTGAATTAAGCATAATATGGCCAAGGTCCCTTCTTATTTTACATTTAATATTACTTAATATATTGAATAGACAGATTTGGGGTGAGAGGGCAACATCGCAAGCTAAGGCCAGATTTATTTCATCTACTATCTTTCCCCAATATGTGTTTATTGTAGGACATGACCACCAGATGTGGCCCATAGTGCCTACTTCTTCCCTACATCTCCAACATTTTTCATTGGCTAAGGGAAAGAGATGTTTCATTCTATTTGGTGTTAGATACCAACGAAACAATACTTTGTAATTTGTTTCTAAAGCTGCCGTAGTGTGTGCTGAGTGAGCTATGGTCCTAAATATATTTTCCCATATCTTAGGATCTTGAGGTCCCAGTAGATCTCTCTCCCAACTTTTCACATAATTATGGGGGTTGGGTTTTGTGGCTGAGAGCAACAGTTTATACATAGAGGAGATAATCCCTTTTGGTGTAAAGCTAGATAGGCACATCTGTTCAAATATCGTTAGGGGCCTTGTCAACATTGTTCTGTTCCTGTGTGTCATGATGTAGTGGCGTGTCTGATGGTACCTCATCCACTGACTAAAAAACCGCCCACCCAATTCTTGTAGGTCATCAATAGGCAACAATTTCTCCTTTCTGAGTAATATTGTGACTGGAATGTGACCCTTTAGACTATTGTCACCCTCTGTATTATACTTCTGGCCTTCTGGAAACTCTGGGTTAGCTAGAATTGGTGTCAAAGGTGAATGGGCACTGGAGATTCCCTTATATCTATCTCGGATGTATATCCAATCTGATATAGTCGACACTACAGTGGCTGTGAAAGTGTTCTGAGATTTAGCTAAAGCTGTAGGCAACCAGCACATGCCTCCTAGTTGGGGTACCCCTGAGATGTCATGTTCTAATTGTATCCAGTGTTTAGAGTCACAACCATTATTTCTACTCCATTCTAAAATTCTTTGTAGGGAAATAGCTTGTTTATATAATAATATATTAGGTACTCCCAGTCCTCCCGAGTCTTTATTAGCATACAGTGAGATTTTGGATACTCTTGGCGGTTTCCCTTTCCATATAAAGCTGTTCATTATTTTCTGTATTTTTCGTATGTATATGAGAGTATGTGGTAAGGGTAAGGTTTGTAATATATACAAGACTTTTGGCAGGAGTACCATCTTAACCGTATTCATTCTCCCTATCCAGGATATATTTTTAGACATCCAGGATGATGCCTGAGTAGAGATTGTTTGTAATAGCTTAGTGTAGTTAATAGTGCGAATTGAGTCCAGACTGCTTGTTAAGTGTATACCCAAATATTTTATGGCTTTCGTCTGAATCGCGAAATCACATTTATTTTGTATAGTAGTGATAGTGTTTTGGAGAATATGTAGCGGCAAAATTTCCGATTTATTAGTATTTACTGAAAAGTTTGATACTTCTCCATACTCTTTCAGTTCCTTCTGCACCGCGGGGAGAGACCTCAAGGGACTTGACAGAGACATCAGAACGTCGTCTGCAAACATGGATAACTTATATTCTCTGTTTTTAACAATTATACCTCCAATGTTTTCGTTTAGTCTAATTTTACATGCAAAAATTTCTAGTGATAAAATAAATAGTAAAGGGGACAGTGGGCAGCCCTGTCGGGTACCATTTCGGATTTCAAATTGTTCAGAGAGAGTACCATTTATTCTAATTTGAGCTGTGGGGAAGGAATATAGGGCCATAATTTTGTTTATAAATGCCTTTGGTATATTAAATTTGGTGAGTACTGATTCCAGAAAGGTCCAATCTAGTCTATCGAACGCTTTCTCAGCATCCGTTGATAATAGCACTGAAGGTATTTTGTTCTTATTGATAAATTCTATGATGTTTAAAAGTTTCACAGTATTGTCCCGGGCCTCTCTCGGCGGCACAAAACCCACTTGGTCTGGAGAGATTAATGATGGGAGAAGAATGTTTAGCCTAGAGGCCAGGACCTTGGCAAAAATTTTTAGATCAAGGTTCAGTAAAGAAATGGGTCGAAAATTAGCTGGGGTGTTGGGCTTTTTCCCCGGTTTGGGAAGGACTGTGATGACTGCTTGTAACATCGTTTCCGGTAGGTCGTCCCCTTTGTCTATTTGTTGGAATGTATTTAGTAGGTGGGGTGTCAATATATGTGAATATAGTTTATAGTAGGAACCCGAGAACCCGTCTGGGCCAGGTGCTTTTTCAGGTTTTAATGACTTTATTGCATCACTGATTTCCTTATGGCTTATTGGTGCCTGTAAAATTTCACTGTCCTTTTCTGAAATGGTTGGGACCTTAGCTGTCTTTAAATATTCATTACATTTATTTTTGTGATCTATTTGGGACCTGTTAGGGAAGAGGTTATATAGTGTGTGGTAATATTGTTTAAATGTGTCTGCTATCTGTTTGGTATCTTCTACTTTCTCCCCTCTAGAGTTATTAATTGTGTGGATATAAGTTTTTGCTTGTTTGGTTTTAAGTAGTCTAGCCAACTGTCTGCCAGGTTTCCCAGCCTCACTATAAAATTTCTGTTTAAGTTTGAAAGCTATTCCTTGGGCTTTGATATGTAGGTGAGAAGTTAATTTTGATCTGTAAAATTTTAATTGTTGGAAAATAGAATCATTTTGTGGATGGAGTTTGTGTAAGTAATCTAGTTGTGAGATTTCCTTGGCAATGTGTTGATATTCCTCCCTCTGTTTTTTTATTTTTTTGGCTCTAATTTGGATCAGTAAGCCTCTTATGTAACTTTTATGTGTTTCCCACACTATTGCTGGTGGCATATCTTCTTGGACATTTCTATGAAAAAATTCTTGTAATTCAGTTTCCAGAGTCTTATGTGTCTCTGGATCTAGAAGCAATGATTCGTCTAATCTCCAACTGAATTCTCTGATTGGGGCTGATGGCCAATTGATAGAGCATCTGACCATAGAGTGGTCTGACCATGCAGTGTGTGTAATATTCGTTGTAATTGCGTGGGATAGGGTAATGTGATCAAGAAAAATATAGTCAATCCTTGAATGGGATTTATTTGGACTGGAAAAAAAGGTGTAATCTCTCCGTACCGGGTTGGCTACTCTCCAAGGGTCATGTAGTCCAAGTGTCTTAACAAGATTCCACATGGCTTTAAGTTTGCTATGTGCGATGTGTATATTTGGGTTGGAGCTGTCTAATTTAGGATTTAAAGGCAGATTAAAATCACCCATAACTATCAGTTGTCCCTTTTGTATGTCTTGTATTAGAGGTATTATTGATTTATAAAAGGCTGCTTGTTTCTGATTGGGAGTGTAGATATTAACTAGCGTGACTACTTTATTATATAGAACACCACATACCGCTAGGAATCTGCCATCTGTGTTTTTTTTCTGATCAATTAATTGGAAAGGTATGGAGCTACGTATAAGGATGCTAACTCCATTTATCTTTTTCGTAGGGTGAGAACTATGGAAGTGTTGAGAGAAGTTATTATAGAAATATTTGGGGATGGAGCCTCTTTTGAAGTGTGTTTCCTGCAAACCTATAATCTCCCCTCCCTTTTGTGCTATGTCTCTCATAGCTAGCGATCTTTTATTAGGAACATTGAAACCTTTTACATTTTGTGTGACAAAATGAATATTTTTATCTGTCATAGTGTTACCTTATCAGCTCCTACTCTGTGCTCATATAACATATTGATCCCGGAAATGATGTTTCGTCTCTGCAGTATGAAACCTATACATAATCTAACAACAAAAACTATAACAAAACAATAGAACATTAAAACATGAAAAACATAAACAATTTTAACTCTATATAAACAATAGAGGGAAATAGCAATGAATTCCTGGGAGGAAAACATTCAGCCCTCGAAGTACAGCTATGCATATGACATTCTATCTAACCTGTCAAATTTTCAGTTGGCATGAGATTTTGAGATACGAATAACTAGTGTTTATAGTAAGACCTTTGAAGCCATCTTGAGGTCTCTTTTATTAATATGCGTGAGGCTTTTCTCACTCTGGTAACCCAAAATATCCATAGAATCTTCTTTTTTTTTTTTTTTATAAAAGGATACTGTCCACCAATTCAGGCTTTGAAGTCTGAGGAAGAAGAGTTCTTTGTTCGACCGCTGCGAACCATCTGCCACTCCTTACGTTGCGGTAGTGAGGTTGTTTGTGAGATAGAAGTGACAGTGGAGTCCTGTCCATTAACAATGTACCCATCTGGTGAAGGAATTTCCAGCTTCCTGCAGAAGTCTTCGATTTCTGTGATAGATGAGCAAATTGCTCTCCTATTTTTCCAAATGACTGTGAGTTGGAAAGGATGACCCCATCTATAGGGTATGTTTCTGGCTTGAAGATGTTTTGTGAGGATTGAGAGTTCTTTTCTCCTGGCCAGGGTTCTAGCCGATAAGTCAGCGAAGAATTGCAAAGTAGCTCCATCTTTTTGTATAGGTCTCTTATCTCTAGCTGCTTTCATGAGGCGCTCCTTCATTTGATAATTTGTTATTTTTATGATCACATCTCTGGGAGGTGCCGCTTCAGGGGGTCTGGATCTTAAGGCACGATGGGCTCTGTCTATTCCTACTTCAGAATTATCTGTAGGGTCTCTGAGCTGAGAGAATAAGGATTGTAGGTATTCTTGTAGAGTTGAAGAGTCGACTGTTTCCGGGATACCACGTATCCTGATGTTGTGCCTTCTGGACCTATTCTCTAAGTCCTCTATTTTATCTTCTAACTGACGGACAGTTTGGTCTTGAAGGTCCAGATGATCATTCACTTTTGAAATGCATAAATCATGTTCCTGAACATGTTCTTCCAAAACATTAACTCGATTCCCTATTTCTGTGATATCTTTTTTCAGTTCTGATATTTCATCTTTAATGCACTGTTTTACTTGAGTAATGAGTGAAGAAAAATCTTGCTTTGATGGTATAGAAGAGATCACTGATTGTGGAATAGAGACCATGGTATCTTCCCCATCTGAAGCAGAGTCAGAGGAGCTAGATGAATGTAGGAATTGAGATTTTTGCGGTGTAATGGGGTCATCTAGTGGTGTGGGTAAAGCTGCTGCTTTAAGGTATTTATCCATTGAAGGATTGCTTCTGTTCCCATTTTTGTTTTGTTTAACTTTTTGTGGATCTTTTTTTGGCGACATTTTGATTGCAGGTGTCACTGTAGCTTTTGAAGTTTGCTCTAAATGTGTGTTATTTTCTGTAAGTAATGCCTCAGTACAGTTGGCAGTGGCAAGACATATAGATTTTCAGCCAGTCTCAGCAATAGGAGCAAATATCTTGTTGAGATTGTGATTGCATATATTTTCAGCTGGGTTATAGACAGAGATTCCCCCTGTGTTAATGCATAATAGATTCTAGCCTCAGTGTTAATAATGCTGCATGTCAGATACAGCTATGAAAGAATTAAATCTGTATTCTCATGTAGATTCTTGCAGTATTCTTATTTAAACAATTTCAGCTTCATTGCAATCCCTACCGGAAGGGCATAGATTAACTTAACCTTTGTTCTAGGTTTTTGTTAGAGGGGCCCATCGATAAGCCTAAACAACTGAAGATATACCCCCTCATTTCTGGATATACTGAGTATGAGAGAAAATCTCCTGTAAGCTCTGTCTGTACCAAACATGCGCTGGGTATTTTATGTCTCTATTCAGATCATTACCAAAGTCTGTCTCTTTATTGGTCTGCATCCATGATGCCCTTGTCTGCAAAATCCCTGTCACTGGGTTTTTACTATCCACTTAATAACATGGACATGTTGTATGTTGTTATTGAGAATAAGCAGATGGCCATAAACTCAGCGTTCCCAGGACAGATGAGTATATTGCTTATGTAGCTGTTTAAGATAGTATTGTTTAAAAATATCATCTAACTGCTTAACTTGATCCTTAAATCTGTTTATTTATGTCTTGTGAATAATGAGATCCAAGTATAGACAATGAACACTACTAAACTACAAGCTCAGCTCTAAGAAGTAGTGTACCCTTTGCATGCTGTACTTGGATTTTATATTCACAACCCCCTGCATGCAGGGATCTCATGTGCTAGCATGAGTGACCTATATTTATTTTATCTTATGTTTGGTGCCCCTGGGAGAGGGGGCCCCTTCCCTCAATTTGCGCACCAAGGTTATAAAAGTTTTGATTTATTGTTTAGCTTAAATTATATTTACCTTTGTGCTACCAAGATACCTATACTGAGCTTTACTTATTTCATTGTTGCTGGCATTTGATTTCCTTCCCCTACCTACCCCCTACCCCGACTTAATTCACAGGGCATTCCTAAAGGCCTAGTCATTAGGCGATACAACACTCATATAACTACTGGAGTTAGGTGGGAATACCCATATAAAAAGCTTATAGTCCGCAGCACGCACTAGCATAACTCACAACTTGGATATGGCTTCATTCCCCAAAACACATAAGATTAACATCTTATCGGTTAATGTCAAAGGGTTCAACATCCCCCAAAAAAGGTCAATCATCACACATGATTTAAACAAACTGAAAGGGGACATAGTCCTACTTCAGGAAACACATTTAAAAAAAGGGGCCGAACCAAGATGGTTTAACCGCTCATACCCCACCGCTTATTTTTCCTCTGGTCCAACGAAAAAATGCGGAGTGGGAATCCTCATCAGACAAAATATACCTCTGAAAATTACAAACATAGAAAAAGACACAGAGGGTAGACTACTTATATTGAATGGCTTATTACATGGGCGGCCGATTACAATAATAAACGTTTATTTTCCAAACAGAGCACAGGCATCATTCATGCGGACTCTGTCCGGAAAAATTTTAGACAATATGCAGGGGGTGACTTTCTTGGGCGGAGACTTAAACGTACCACTTCACCCAGAAATAGACACATCAAGAGGCATCTCCAACATACCCAGAAGAGACATCAATCATATAAATAGCCAAATAAACACATTAGCTTTGTATGATACATGGCGTACATTCCATCCATCGGTCAGAGACTATACTTTTTTCTCTAACCCGCATGGTATATACTCAAGACTCGACTATATATTTACCGACTCTATAGGCCTCACAATGATCAGGCACACCTCGATACATCCCACTACATGGTCAGATCACGCACCAGTGACCTGCCAATTAGAGTGGCCTAACACTCCGATCACGCCATATATATGGCGACTTGATGACAGTTTACTAGACCACCCTCTGATACACCCAGACATTGACAAAACCTTATCTGAATACTTCCAGATTAATGACACTCCAGACGTGACATGGCCAAACATATGGGAGGCACACAAATGTGTAGTGAGGGGAACGCTACTGAAACATAAAGCAAACTTGATTAAACAAAATAGGACCAGATATGACAGCACACTCCAAGACCTTAGGAAACTAGAACAAGAGCATAAAAAAGATCCCAAAAACACAGAACTTAGAATACGTCTGGAACACATCAGGTTGGAGTTTAATACATTACTGCAACACGAACAGCATAAGAGAGCTCTTCGTTTACGCCAACGCTACTATGATCAAGGAGATAAGGCA
The DNA here is from genome assembly GCF_027579735.1 of Bombina bombina. Taxonomy (NCBI): domain Eukaryota; kingdom Metazoa; phylum Chordata; class Amphibia; order Anura; family Bombinatoridae; genus Bombina; species Bombina bombina. Next base: position 185,965,114 of record NC_069500.1, read on the forward strand.
GGGAAACTGCTGGCAAGAACACTAAAGCGTAGACAGCTCAAAACACACATACACCAAATAAAAAATAAGGCTAACCAGATGAAACACGACAGTACATCAATTGCCGAGGTGTTCCGCTCATACTTCTCATCCCTGTATAATTTAGGTTCTAAGACAGCCGATAACCCCACACTAGACACAAAGAAAAAATTAATAGCTGACTACCTGGAAGGAATCGAATTACCCAAACTAGACAAAGATCAGGCAGAAAAATTAGACTCACCGTTCCACATTAAAGAAATCCAAGATGCAATAAAATCCCTCTCGTCAGGGAAAAGCCCGGGCCCAGACGGATTTGGAGTAAAATATTATAAAAAATGTATACACATACTTGCCCCGAAAATGCTACTTCTCTTTAACTCGATTAAACAGTCAGGAGGCTTCCCGGCCTCTATGCTAGAGGCACATATTATCATGATACCAAAACCCGGTAAAACCACAGACGCACCCGAAAATTTTCGTCCGATCTCCCTCCTGAATACAGACATAAAGGTATATGCCAAAATGATGGCAAATAGATTAAACCCCCTGCTCACACAATTAATATCTTCTGATCAAGTTGGTTTTATACCAGGGAGGGAGGCAAGAGATAACACTATTAAGGTGTTACAGCTAGCATCCTTAGCCCGAAACTCTGACCAGGACTTAGTCCTGATCTCTACGGATGCCGAAAAAGCCTTCGACAGGGTGGACTGGGATTTCCTAGAAGCCACCCTGCGAGGCATGAACATAGGTAACGACTTCATTGCAAATATCCTGTCTCTATACGCTAACCCAACGGCTAAAGTCAGGACCAATTCGGTCCTGTCAGAGCCCTTTAACATCAGAAACGGGACCAGACAGGGGTGCCCACTGTCGCCTCTCCTGTTTGCCGTGTCCATTGAGGTCCTGGCTTGTAAGATCAGATCACAAAAAGAAATAAAAGGCATTCTCACCAAAGATAAGGAATACAAGCTTGCAATGTATGCTGACGACATACTGTTAACACGTACCAAAATAGAAAGCTCCCTTCCACCTCTGTTAAAAACCATTAAGGAGTATGGCAAAGTCTCAAACTTCCACTTAAATCTGTCCAAGTCCGAATTAATTAATATTAACGCCCCAGTACCAGTCATATCAGCTCTCAGATCTATATGCCCCATCAAAATACAACAATCCCAAATAAAATATTTAGGCATACAAATCACCCAACATTTTGGCCACCTAGTCAAACAAAATTATATCCCACTCTTAAAAGAAATTACAAACGACTTGTCTAGGTGGAAAAATAAAACACTGTCCTGGATAGGTAGAATACACGCAGTAAAGATGAACATTCTCCCTCGCATTTTATATGTCCTACAAGCGCTACCTCTCCCCTTACCAAAAGATTATCTAAGCCAGCTACAGGGCAACATAGAGAAGTTCATATGGAATGGAACCAAACCTAGAGTCCCCAGGAAAACTTTACACTTGCCAAGGGAAGGGGGCGGACTGGGATTACCAGATCTCAACCTGTACAGGATGGCAATACTTTTACAGAGAATAGTTGAATGGAGCCATAATCTAGACAACAAACAGTGGATCGACTTAGATAGGGAGATATTACATGTTAACAATGTAGGGGGGCTGGCCTGGTTACAAACAAAACAGAGACCAGAAAATATCAAAGACTTCCCGTTACTAGAGGAAGTATTTCAAAAGTGGGACTCACTGATAACCACTAGCACACATATAACAACCAGACCGGCACCACTGACCCCACTCCTGGGGAATCCCGACCTCCCATTTATGACAAAGCATAAACTACCCCCAAACAAACCGAGTCAATTGAAAGACCACATATTCAATACAGTTATGTGCGAGGGGAAAATGTTACCACTGGCGGACCTAGCAGAAACAATAGGTGAACACCCGCAAAACTGGTATATACATGCACAGTTATCTCATTTTGTGAACACACATAAATCACAAAACAACCTAAATAGACAACTCACACGCTTTGAAAACCTGTGTACTACACCGCTCCCCCCCCCCGTCACCTCATTTCAAAATTATACAAATTGCTAATGTACGTTGACGAGAAGCAACTACCCTCATATTGCCATAAATGGCCCAGAGAATTAAATTCAGAAATTTCATATACAGAATGGAAGCGGATTTTCCGCAACCACAAAAAAGCATCAGTCTCTGCCAAAGTTCAGGAAATTAACTTTAAATTTATATCCAGGTGGTATCTTACTCCTGTGAGATTACAAAAAATTTACAAACAGGCGAGTGATAGGTGTTGGCGGGGATGCGGAGTGGCTGCAGATATGCACCACGTGTGGTGGGGCTGTGAAAAGGTGGGAAATTTCTGGGAAAATGTCATAAGATGCATAAACAAAACTCTGGACACACAAATAGCCATAGACCCTAAAATACTATTGTTTCATAACCTACCAAACTTTAAAGATGACTCCAAACAAAACCTCTTGTTTATATTGATTAATAGTGCTAAATCCCTGATACCGCTAAATTGGAAATCTGTGGAAGTCCCTAGCCTGGATTCATGGAAACAGCAAGTGGACAATCTCCTCCTTATGGAAAGATACCACTTCCTCATGACAGGCAAACTAGAGACTCATGAATATATGATGATGCGATGGAACGCGCATAAGAACGACTGAAATAGAAATACAATCAGATTCTGGGTGTTTCGGCTACTAGACCAACACCAAAAATTTCGCCAAACATACACTCTGCAGTTAGTTTTGCCCTGACAACTTCTACAACTTCCTCCCCTCCCACCCCCTCCTACCCTACTACCCCACCCTTAATGCCTTTAAACTGTTACAATTTGTTACATGCATCATCTACATACAAAGTAGTTGAACAATCCAGCTCATGTTTCATAAATAAATTATGATTAGATGGACATTACCCCTTTCCAAACGGGAACTTGCTCTCATAGCCCTCGCCACCCAACTTGGACTACAGACTTTGCTCAGCCCAAAAGAGGCTGGAGAAAATACTTGGGATTGGTGGAGGTTAAATTATATAATTAACAATGAGCTCAGAAAAGACTTAACCCTGTTAATTTACAATTTTCAATAGCCATTACTGTTTATTTATGTTATTTTTCTGGAATGTTATATAGGCTCATATTGTAACCAGAGCCAAGTTTGTATATGGGATTTTATGCTAATAAAGCTCTTTGAAAAATTAAAAAAAAAAAAAAAAAAATGCTTAAAGGGATGTGAACCCCAAATGATTCAGATAGAGCATGCAATTTTAAGTGACTTTCTAATTTACTCCTATTTTCAATTTTCTTTATTCTCTTGGTATCTTTATTTAAAAAAAAAAAACAGAAATGTAAAGCCAAGGAGCCAGCCCATTTTTTTGTTCAGCATCTTGGGTAGCGCTTGCTGATTGGTGGCTACTCCCCACCAGGAGTGTAATTTCCAGACCAGAAACTTTCAGTATAGGTGGGGATACCACGTGCTAAAACAGCTATTTCCAATGCCAAAATAAGAGTAAATGAGCTAGTTGTAAACAGTGTAATACACTCTAGCAGGTAAAATGGATCAATGAGAACAAATTAAAGGGGAGATATTTTTTGGGGTAAACTGTCCCTTTAATACACTTTTACACATTTTTGTTTTTGTGTGTAATAAAATTAACGTCTATATCCAGACTTCTAACTTATAAATGAAAATAGAAGGAGAATATAGTTTTATTTATTATTTAGTGCTTTGTTTATTTGATCTGTTGCATTGCACAATTATAAAGAAGAATAACATAATCAAAATGAAACATAAAAGAACAAACAACATTTACCCTATACATATAAAGCCAAAAACTGTTAACAGCACATTACCTAAAATATGCAAAATAAACATTCCTGTATTTGTGCTTTTGGCAAAACTTGTAATTAACTATTCCAGTATGTGAGTAGGAGGACTCTACACAGAAAGTGTTAACACATAGAGGCCCATTTATCAAGCTCCGAATGGAGCTTGAGGGCCCGTGTTTCTGGTGAGTCTGCAGGCTCGCCAGAAACAGCCAGGGCCGCTTCTAGGGGCGGGCAGACCGGGCAGTGGCCCGGTGTGCATTAGGGAGCAGTGGGGAGCACTTTCAAAAAAAATTTTTTTTTTTAAATATGTTAAAGTGGCAGTACTTGCTTGATAAACTACTGGTATAGCAAATGTTAAAATACACAGATCACAAGCATATACATTAAATAAATAAATAAATAATATATATTTATATATATATATATATATATATATATATATATATATATATATATATATATATATATATCTATATATACATACACAGGTGGCCCTCGTTTTACAATGGTTCAATTTACACCGTTTCAGAATAACAACCTTTTTTTCATGTGACTGCTATTGAAAAGCATTGAGAAGCAGTGCATTTATTAAAATAGCCAGTAGGTGGAGCTGTCCGCTTGCGTTGCAGCAAAGCCAAGCAAGCTGAAATTAATCAGTTGAACCAGACCTGAGCTATCAAGCAGATTTCAAAGGAACAAGATCTTCCTGTCTATAGATTGGAATGCATAGAAAGAACTGTTTGCAGAAAAATGCAAGTGAAGTCTGTGTTGTGTGATTATTATTTTATTTTTTTTGTGAAATATTTTTTTATTGAGGTAATCGGAAACAATAATAATAAAAACTCAATGGACATCCATGTACATATATGATATTGCGATTACATTCAAATCAATGTGAGTAGAACTACCACACTTATTAGTGATGCACATCTGTTACATAAAAATGATAACTGTGACAGAAGTAGCAAACTAAACAACGTTAGGTATACTGAACATATGGAGTTTGAGGTTCTTTTTGATTAACCTTAAGTCCCTCTCGCTGCTAGCTGGGTCACTTATAGAACTAGAACTAAGGCGAGAGAAATTATTAGGAAGGGAACTAAAAATGATATATGTGGTCAGTTTTAGACTTTGTAAATAAGTATTGCATACCATGAGCCTTTGCTGCAATATACGTATATATAATAAGTGGTAGTATATGGAAATAGTTATATAGTACAAATATCTAAGGATGAAACCTCATTTTTATAGTCTAGTTAGGGTTCCCTATTTTACTCGGAGGGTCACTTTTGGACCTAAAAACTCTAATGAAAGATAGCGAGGGAAATTGGCATTTGTACAGCCACTTTATATGTAGGGTAGCCAGCGGGCAATAGCCGCTTTGAGTGGGAAATAAGGGGGGGGAGGGGAAGGGGGGGGCGTGCCGTGTTAACAAAAAAATAAATAAAAAAAATTAATAGTTTGCGTATGACTAAAAATATATCTAAGAGTAAGATGGCTTGTTGAACCGCTACTTTCTATTATTTTCTGTACTTAATTTCTCCTAAAACATCCACAACATATGCGGCCTCTTTGAGCCTTACTAGGCTTATGAACAGCAAAGAAGAGGATTGGCATTTGGGGTAGGCACTTTTGGGTCAAAGAAAAAGTGGTGGGAAATTAGTTACTGAAATGGAGAAGTAGAATATCTAGTAGATGGCATACAGTGCTCAAAAACTAGGTAATGCTACGTATTTAGAGAATGTACATATGAGCAAAGCTATAGAGAGCTCATGACCAGATAATACCACACCACTGAGATAAAGGTAATTTATATGTGAACATAGAGATTAATTATCTTACAAGTAAAAGGAAACTCGTATGCGCTTTTTATGTAATTACTACGATAGTCCCCCGAAGGAAGTAGAGTACTAACATGGAGCTATGGGTATTATATGTACTAATTACTATCTAATACTTTCAAAGTCAGCACATATGGTTTAATAGGAGATTGCTCTGCAGCAAAATAGGTTACACATACACATACGTACACGTGTACATATATATATACACACATACCTACAAACATACTAAGTGCTTTAAAAGTGCCCCTCTTGTGAAGGAATATGATTTAACAATTGTGAATAGGACATATAGTGCTTGCTGTGGCGAGTTATTTTCTACGAGCGGTAGTGGTAATCAAAATAGAAAGCTAAATATTTAAGGAGGGTAACCTTAAGGAATGATTTACTAGCGCAGTGGAAATTGCAAGTGTCCAGAGAGTTAAGTATCCAGAGGAGGTAACATAAAATATAGACATCCTAGTATAGTGTAGTATATCTGTGTCATGGGAGTGGGAAGCTAGACGTTAATTAAAAGAGTAGTGTGTCCTATGAATATAAGTAGCTGTAATAAAACGGAGAGCTTTTGTTTAATATGAGATAAGGCTGAATTTATAGTGCAGATAAAGATATTAGTAAAATTAGGGGGGTGGTGTTATTGATATTATTGTCATTAGTACCTAATGGGGATTAGACAGGTATTATATGATCGGATATCTGATAGTTAAGCTTTTGCATTAGCCATGTGGGTAAGAATATAAAACATAAGATACAGAATACAATCAACCAGTAGTAGTAGATATATACATAAACAAATATGCACAGGCGAGACTATGCCCTTTAGTAGGAGCACTATTCTATACAGCAGCATTACTAAACTTTTAGCAGAAATATGTAAATATGTAAGATGCTACGGCAGACTATCTAACCAATTTGAGAGCTCACACTTCAGTATACAAAATGTAATATAACATGAGTGATATAAAAATGATGTAGGGACCTGGGAAGACCAGTGCAATAAGACTATGTGGTGTTAGGAGGCTGGAGAGGAAGAGCTGCAAATATTAAACTAGATATTGAAGTAGTTAACAGCCCTATTGCGTTGGGAGGACCCAGCAAGGGGATTCACAGACCTCTTATGATAAGTGCTCCCAGGAGCTGGACATAATCTTAAATGCAGAGTTATTGGGTTAAAGCTCCTATGTTCTGCAAACTAAAGAAGCTGCACCAGGGCCCTTTGTTAACAATAATACATTGAAGAAAATGATGCCTAGTATTTGAAAATACCTCAGCAAGAGGTTTCTAGTAAGGACTGAATCATCCGCAATACAGAGGAGCATTAATAGTTAGACAAACAGTATACATATCTATTTCCTCTATACATCCAGTGCAAAATACAGCTTACCATGTTAGGAGTCTCAGAAGTATGTCCGTAGATTAATAAACTAAAACCAAAAAAAACCCCATGAAAACCAGATTAGGAACTACTGCATTATGTCTTTTGTGAAAAAGCCTTATGTTTGTGGTCGCGGCTTCAACAGTACAGACTTCAAGAGTCACCCCACTCCTGCCTTTACCGGGCAGCTTAATGAGAGAACTAATTCAGATTGCGGTAAGGAACTGCATGGTGTATGGGTCTCTGTGGGAGGATTGACCCGTTGGGACCACAGTAGTGCTCTCGTTGGCGGCTCCATTTTAAAGCTGCGCCGCATCGTATCCTGATCTTCTTCCCATGCGGTTGGCACATGTGCAGCTGGGGTAAAGGCTGAGCCCGACTCAATTCTCTGGGCCACCGCTGGACGCCTGCCGATGGGATCCCTCATCTCCTCTACTCTGGGCTGTACCGGGTGAATCACTTCCCCTGCAACAAACAGGGAGTCTGTCAAATGTATTCGGGGAGAGGTAAGTGAGGCTGCAGAGTCCCGAGGATGACACAAGAAAGAAGTTGTTGAGCAACCTGCGGTAGTAATCAGTGGATCATGTAGAGAGTTGTAGGTCTCTCGCGGGGATCTCCATTCCTCTATGAGAATGTTGCGCAGGTTGAAATAATGGGTATCCATTTTGGCCTTGAGTTCCCGCAATCTGAGAACAAGCTCTGCCTCCATTATATCTGCTCCACAATGCAGAGACATATTTCCTCCTAGAAGTTGCAGAGATGGAGGAATATAGCTGATCACTCAGGAAGGTCAAGAAGGGAGATAAGAGCTAGTTTGATGCGGCTTGCAGTTTGCTTCCCAACAATGTCGATTCTAGGGTTCTTTTCGGAACAAAAGTGGCCAAAAGGAATGAGTCTCCAGTCTCCCGCACATAATACATGTTCCAGCAAGAGATATACAGAGTTTATCTTAATGAATATTAAAGGTTAGATTGTTAAAGGCACGGAGCTCTCAAATGTGCTGCCATCCATATCTGAAGCCTGGACACGCCCCCCGTTGTGTGATTATTTTATTAGGTTTATAATGCTGTATAGCAAATATTTTTGTTCATTTAACTTACTTTAATTATATATTCTGCGTTGTGTGATTATTTTATTAGGTTTATAATGCTGTCTAGCATTTAAAGTCTTCATTTCAAAGCTTTTAGAATAATGTATTAGGTGTTACTTATGACAAATTTGAGAGGGGCCTGGAACCTATCTCCCTCACTTCCCATTGACTTACATTATAAACTGGGTTTTAATTTACAACGGTTTTGATTTACAACCATTATTTCTGGAGCCCATCCCCGGCGTAAACTGAGGGCTAACTGTTTATATATATATATGAAAGGAAGCTGTTATGTTAATTGGCGGCATTGGATGTCAATCATACTAATGGAGCAACAAGATCACAGTGGGGGTGTGTTAAGACCAGATAAAACTGAAAGTAAAAAGGAGAGGAATCACTCTGAGGAAAGCAGTCTCCTATCTCACTGATCTGTGTCACTAAAGAGGTGATGTTTTATGCATATGACAAATTATTCATGTTTTTTTCATAATGATATGTACATATTTTTGTTTTACTGAGCTAATTAAAAAAGGTGCTTTATAAAACTTGGGTTTTCACATACTAAGGAACAGGTTTTCTGTTAAAGGGACAGTATACACTCATTTTCATATAACTGCATGTAATAGACACTACTATAAAGAATAAGATGCACAGATACTGATATAAAAATCCATTATAAATTGGTTTAAAAACTAACTTAGAAGCTCTCAGTTTAGCTCTGTTGAAAAGGTAGTTGGAAAGCCCACTGCACCTGGGGAAATAAGACACTCCCCCCACCCCTTCTTTTGCATATGAAAAGACCCTTTACAATAACAGCAGCAAGCTGGAGTAGGTAGCTAACGGTATTCTCATAAAACTTTGGGGCTTGGTTAGAAATCTGAAAATCAGAGCAATGTTATTTTAAAATAAGCAAAACTATACATTTAAAAAAAAAAAAAAAAAACCTTTATGGGCTATATAAATAGATCATCTACAAAACATTTATGCAAAGAAAAAATGAGTGTATAATGTCCCTTTAAGGACTGTTGAATAAAAAAAAAAATATTTTTGACATTATGCCTTTTTTTGTATTTATTTACTTATTGTTTAATAAAGGTTAAAGGGACAGTATACATTCATTTTCATATAACTGCATGTAATAGACACTACTATAAAGAATAAGATGCACAGATACTGATATAAAAATCCAGTATAAAACTGTTTAAAAACTTACTTAGAAACTCTTAGTTTAGCTCTGTTGAAAAGGTAGTTGGAAAGCCCACTGCAAGTGGCAAATAAGACACTCCCCCTCCCCCTTCTTTTGCATATCAAAAGACCCTTTACATAAACAGGAGCAAGCTGGAGTAGGTATCTGACGGTATTCTCATAATACTTTGGGGCTTGGTTAGGAGTCTGAAAATTAGAGCAATGTTATTTAAAAATAAGCAAAACTATACATTTAAAAAAAAAAAATCTGTATGGGCTATATAAATAGATCATCTACAAAACATGTATGCCAAGAAAAAATGAGTGTATAATGTCCCTTTTAATAGTGATGAGTGTGTGTATGTGTCATTTACTCCATAATGACAATGGTAAGTTTTCACAAACTCACATGTGAGTGCTTGTGTCTGCTATTACTGCCTGAGTGTGTGTGTGCACCTATCTATCCCTGCCTGTGTGCGTGTGTGTGTGTGTCTGCTATTACTGGCTGAGTGTGTGTATGTCTATCTATCCCTGCCTGTGTGTGTGTATCTGCCTATTACTGCCTGTGTGTGTGTGTGTATGCTTATCTATATCTGCCTGTGTGTGCATGTCTCTGTCTATTACTACCTGTGTGGGCATGTCTGTCTATTACTGCCTGTGAGTGCATGTCTGTCTATTACTGCCTGTGTGTGCTTGTGTCTGCTATTACTGCTTGAGTGTGTGTGTGCCCATCTATCCCTGCCTGTGTATGTGTGTGTGTCTGCTATTACTGCCTGAGTTTGTGTATGCCTATCTATCACTGCCTGTGTGTGCATGTCTCTGTCTATTACTGCCTGTGAGTGCATGTCTGTTTATTACTGCCTGTGAGTGCATGTCTGTCTATTACTGCCTGTGTGTGCATGTCTGTCTATTACTGCCTGTGAGTGCTTGTGTCTGCTATTACTGCCTGAGTGTGTGTGTGCCTATCTATCCCTGCCTGTGTATGTGTGTGTGTGTCTGCTATTACTGCCTGAGTGTATGCCTATCTATCACTGTGTGAGTGCAGGCCAGACAGATAGTTCAGCATACTGTTGCACTGTGGCTGAGCTCTGTAGCAACCCAAGGGTTGCAGGTTAGATCCCCGCCTAGGTCCACTCAGCCTTTCATCCTTCCAAAGCTGATAAAATGAGCAGCGCCTTGAGACCCTTATGGGTGATGAGCCGCGCTTTACAAGTACCCAATACATACATGCGTGGACCCGTTGCTCAGTGTTCCTAGAGGGATATGGCTGCACCTCACTGACTAGGCCGAAACGTACGTCTGTGGTTTTGTTGTTTCTCTAGTTCAGAGAGTATTGCCTGGTATTTCGGGGCTGGACTGTACTGTGAAGTCAGGATCAGACTGATATGCTTCAAGAAAGTTCTTCTCTGTGAAAGGCACATGTTGAGCAAAAAGAGACTGCTTCTTGGGTGGTAGCTAGCCATAGAACAAGCTATTATGCTATAGTTTGTTCCTAGGTTGAGCGCCTCTCTCTTTTTATGTACTCAGTCTATTACTGTCTGTGAGTGCATATCTCTGTCTATTACTGCTTGTGTGTGCATGTCTTTGTCTGTTACTGCAGCCTGTGTGTGCACATCTCTGTCTATTACTGCCTGCGTGTGAATGTCTCTGTCTATTACTGTCTGTAAGTGCATGTCTCTGTCTATTACTGCCTGTGAGTATATGTCTCTGTCTATTACTGTCTGTGAGTGCATATCTCTGTCTATTACTGTCTGTGTGTGCATGTCTTTGTCTGTTACTGCCTGTGTGTGCACATCTCTGTCTATTACTGCCTGCGTGTGAATGTCTCTGTCTATTACTGTCTGTGAGTGCATATCTCTGTCTATTACTGCCTGCGTGTGAATGTCTCTGTCTATTACTGCCTGTGAGTGCATGTCTGTTTATTACTGCCTGTGAGTGCATGTCTGTCTATTACTGCCTGTGTGTGCATGTCTGTCTATTACTGCCTGTGAGTGCTTGTGTCTGCTATTACTGCCTGAGTGTGTGTGTGCCTATCTATCCCTGCCTGTGTATGTGTGTGTGTGTCTGCTATTACTGCCTGAGTGTATGCCTATCTATCACTGTGTGAGTGCAGGCCAGACAGATAGTTCAGCATACTGTTGCACTGTGGCTGAGCTCTGTAGCAACCCAAGGGTTGCAGGTTAGATCCCCGCCTAGGTCCACTCAGCCTTTCATCCTTCCAAAGCTGATAAAATGAGCAGCGCCTTGAGACCCTTATGGGTGATGAGCCGCGCTTTACAAGTACCCAATACATACATGCGTGGACCCGTTGCTCAGTGTTCCTAGAGGGATATGGCTGCACCTCACTGACTAGGCCGAAACGTACGTCTGTGGTTTTGTTGTTTCTCTAGTTCAGAGAGTATTGCCTGGTATTTCGGGGCTGGACTGTACTGTGAAGTCAGGATCAGACTGATATGCTTCAAGAAAGTTCTTCTCTGTGAAAGGCACATGTTGAGCAAAAAGAGACTGCTTCTTGGGTGGTAGCTAGCCATAGAACAAGCTATTATGCTATAGTTTGTTCCTAGGTTGAGCGCCTCTCTCTTTTTATGTACTCAGTCTATTACTGTCTGTGAGTGCATATCTCTGTCTATTACTGCTTGTGTGTGCATGTCTTTGTCTGTTACTGCAGCCTGTGTGTGCACATCTCTGTCTATTACTGCCTGCGTGTGAATGTCTCTGTCTATTACTGTCTGTAAGTGCATGTCTCTGTCTATTACTGCCTGTGAGTATATGTCTCTGTCTATTACTGTCTGTGAGTGCATATCTCTGTCTATTACTGTCTGTGTGTGCATGTCTTTGTCTGTTACTGCCTGTGTGTGCACATCTCTGTCTATTACTGCCTGCGTGTGAATGTCTCTGTCTATTACTGTCTGTGAGTGCATATCTCTGTCTATTACTGCCTGCGTGTGAATGTCTCTGTCTATTACTGTCTGTGAGTGCACATATCTGTCTATTTCTGCCTGCGTGTGAATGTCTCTGTCTATTACTGTCTGTGAGTGCATGTCTCTGTCGATTACTGCCTGTGTGTATAGTATATTTGAAAAATAAACAGCTATTTTACGGCTAGATTTAGAGTTTTGTCGTAGCTAACGCCGGCTTTTTTCTGGCCGCACCATAAAAATAACTCTGGTATTGAGAGTCCACATAAAGGCTGCGTTAGGCTCCAAAAAAGGAGGGTAGAGCATATTTAACGCAGCTTCAACTCTCGATACCAGAGTTGCTTACGCAAGCGGCCAGCCTCAAAAACGTGCTCGTGCACGATTCCCCCATAGGAAACAATGGGGCTGTTTGAGCTGAAAAAAAACCTAACACCTGCAAAAAAGCCGCGTTCAGCTCCTAACGCAGCCCCATTGTTTGCTATGCGTAAACACTTCCTACGTCTGCACCTAACACTCTAACATGTACCCTGAGTCTAAACACGCCTAAGCTTACACTTATTAACCCCTATTCTGCTGCCCCCGCTATCGCTGACCCCTGCATATTATTATTAACCCCTAATCTACCGCTCCAGACACGTCGCTACTTACATTATCCCTATGTACCCCTAATCTGCTGCCCTAACATCGCCGACCCCTATATTATATTTATTAACCCCTAATCTGCCCCCCACAATGTCGCCTCCACCTGCCTACACTTATTAACCCCTAATCTGCCGAGCGGACCTGAGCACTACTATAATAAAGTTATTAACCCCTAATCCGCCTCACTAACCCTATAATAAATAGTATTAACCCCTAATCTGCCCTCCCTAACATCGCCGACACCTAACTTCAATTATTAACCCCTAATCTGCCGACCGGAGCTCACCGCTATTCTAATAAATGTATTAACCCCTAAAGCTAAGTCTAACCCTAACACTAACACCCCCCTAAGTTAAATATAATTTACATCTAACGAAATTAATTAACTCTTATTAAATAAATTATTCCTATTTAAAGCTAAATACTTACCTGTAAAATAAATCCTAATATAGCTACAATATAAATTATAATTACATTGTAGCTATTTTAGGATTAATATTTATTTTACAGGCAACTTTGTAATTATTTTAACCAGGTACAATAGCTATTAAATAGTTAAGAACTATTTAATAGTTACCTAGTTAAAATAATTACAAAATTACCTGTCAAATAAATCCTAACCTAAGTTACAATTAAACCTAACACTATACTATCATTAAATTAATTAAATAAAATACCTACAATTACCTACAATTAAACCTAACACTACACTATCAATACATTAATTAAATACAATACCTACAAATAACTACAATGAAATAAACTAACTAAAGTACAAAAAATAAAAAAGAACTAAGTTACAAAAAATAAAAAAATATCTACAAACATAAGATATATATATATATATAAAAATATTACAACAATTTTAAACTAATTACACCTACTCTAAGCCCCCTAATAAAACAACAAAGCCCCCCAAAATAAAAAAATGCCCTACCCTATTCTAAATTACTAAAGTTAAAAGCTCTTTTACCTTACCAGCCCTGAACAGGGCCCTTTGCGGGGCATGCCCCAAGAAGTTCAGCTCTTTTGCCTGTAAAAAAAACATACAATACCCCCCCCCACATTACAACCCACCACCCACATACCCCTAATCTAACCCAAACCCCCCTTAAATAAACCTAACACTAAGCCCCTGAAGATCTTCCTACCTTGTCTTCACCATACCAGGTTCACCGATCGGTCCTGAAGAGCTCCTCCGATGTCCTGATCCAAGCCCAAGCGGGGGGCTGAAGATGTCCATGATCCGGTAGAAGTCTTCATCCAAGCGGGGCAGAGGAGGTCTTCCATCCGATTGAAGTCTTCATCCAGGCGGCATCTTCTATCGACATCCAACTGGAACGGAGCGGCAGCATCCTGAAGACCTCCGACGCGGAACATCCATCCTGGCCGACGACTGAACGACGAATGACGGTTCCTTTAAATGACGTCATCCAAGATGGCGTCCCTCGAATTCCGATTGGCTGATAGGATTCTATCAGCCAATCGGGATTAAGGTAGGAATATTCTGATTGGCTGATGGAATCAGCCAATCAGAATCAAGTTCAATCCGATTGGCTGATCCAATCAGCCAATCAGATTGAGCTCGCATTCTATTGGCTGTTCCGATCAGCCAATAGAATGCGAGCTAAATCTGATTGGCTGATTCCATCAGCCAATCAGAATATTCCTACCTTAATTCCGATTGGCTGATAGAATCCTATCAGCCAATCGGCATTCGAGGGACGCCATCTTGGATGACGTCATTTAAAGGAACCGTCATTCGTCGTTCAGTCGTCGGCCAGGATGGATGTTCCGCGTCGGAGGTCTTCAGGATGCTGCCGCTCCGTTCCAGATGGATGTCGATAGAAGATGCCGCCTGGATGAAGACTTCAATCGGATGGAAGACCTCTTCTGCCCCGCTTGGATGAAGACTTCAATCGGATGGAAGACCTCTTCTGCCCCGCTTGGATGAAGACTTCTACAGGATCATGGACATCTTCAGCCCCCCGCTTGGGCTTGGATCAGGACATCGGAGGAGCTCTTCAGGACCGATCGGTGAACCTGGTATGGTGAAGACAAGGTAGGAAGATCTTCAGGGGCTTAGTGTTAGGTTTATTTAAGGGGGGTTTGGGTTAGATTAGGGGTATGTGGGTGGTGGGTTGTAATGTTGGGGGGGGTATTGTATGTTTTTTTTACAGGCAAAAGAGCTGAACTTCTTGGGGCATGCCCCCGCAAAGGGCCCTGTTCAGGGCTGGTAAGGTAAAAGAGCTTTTAACTTTAGTAATTTAGAATAGGGTAGGGCATTTTTTATTTTGGGGGGCTTTGTTGTTTTATTAGGGGGCTTAGAGTAGGTGTAATTAGTTTAAAATTGTTGTAATATTTTTCTTATGTTTGTAGATATTTTTTTATTTTTTTGTAACTTAGTTCTTTTTTATTTTTTGTACTTTAGTTAGTTTATTTCATTGTAGTTATTTGTAGGTATTGTATTTAATTAATGTATTGATAGTGTAGTGTTAGGTTTAATTGTAGGTAATTGTAGGTATTTTATTTAATTAATTTAATGATAGTATAGTGTTAGGTTTAATTGTAACTTAGGTTAGGATTTATTTGACAGGTAATTTTGTAATTATTTTAACTAGGTAACTATTAAATAGTTCTTAACTATTTAATAGCTATTGTACCTGGTTAAAATAATTACAAAGTTGCCTGTAAAATAAATATTAATCCTAAAATAGCTACAATGTAATTATAATTTATATTGTAGCTATATTAGGATTTATTTTACAGGTAAGTATTTAGCTTTAAATAGGAATAATTTATTTAATAAGAGTTAATTAATTTCGTTAGATTAAAATTATATTTAATTTAGGGGGGTGTTAGTGTTAGGGTTAGACTTAGCTTTAGGGGTTAATACATTTATTAGAATATCGGTGAGCTCCGGTCGGCAGATTAGGGGTTGATAATTGAAGTTAGGTGTCGGCGATGTTAGGGAGGGCAGATTAGGGGTTAATACTGTTTATTATAGGGTTAGTGAGGCGGATTAGGGGTTAATAACTTTATTATAGTAGCGCTCAGGTCCGCTCGGCAGATTAGGGGTTAATAAGTGTAGGCAGGTGAAGGCGACGTTGTGGGGGGCAGATTAGGGGTTAATAAATATAATATAGGGGTCGGCGGTGTTAGGGGCAGCAGATTAGGGGTACATAAGGATAACGTAGGTGGCGGCGCTTTGTGGTCGGCAGATTAGGGGTTAATAAGTGTAGGTAGCTGGCGGCGACGTTGTGGGGGGCAGGTTAGGGGTTACTAAATATAATATAGGGGTCGGCGGTGTTAGGGGCAGCAGATTAGGGGTACATAAGGATAACGTAGTTGGCGGTCGGCAGATTAGGGGTTAAAAAAATTTAATCGAGTGGCGGCGATGTGGGGGGACCTCGGTTTAGGGGTACATAGATAGTTTATGGGTGTTAGTGTACTTTAGAGTACAGTAGTTAAGAGCTTTATGAACCGGCGTTAGCCCAGAAAGCTCTTAACTACTGACTTTTTTCCTGCGGCTGGAGTTTTGTCGTTAGAGTTCTAATGCTCACTTCAGCCACGACTCTAAATACCGGAGTTAGAAAAATCCCATTGAAAAGATAGGATACGCAATTTACGTAAGGGGATCTGCGGTATGGAAAAGTCGCGGCTGAAAAGTGAGCGTTAGACCCTTTTTTGACTGACTCCAAATACCAGAGTTAGCCTAAAACCAGCGTTAGGACCCTCTAACGCTGGTTTTCACGGCTAACGCCAAACTCCAAATCTAGGCCATAGTTCTTTATCAAATTATTTATGTGCAAAAATCTCATAGACTTTAATAGTGAATTTTGTTAAAAAAAAAAATTGTTATAACTTTTCTAAATGATTGTAATAGACCCCTAAATATGTTACAAATACACCCAGTGACATATTGCAATCCATTAGAAAATCTTACCTGATGATTTTTTTGAAAAGTTCAACTTTAAAGTCTATTGGACGTTTTGTAGATACATTTTGGATAAGAATTTAAAGGGATTGATATGCATTAAACAAATAAATATGCATAGCTATGAGGACAGTATAAATATAATGGCAATTAGTAAAAGATATAAAGATATTTTTAGATAATATCAATATATTTGGAAAAAACATTGTAGTAGAAAAAGGACATATTTAAAGGGATAGGAAAGTCAAAATTAAACTTTCATAATTCAGGATACACCAAGAAATTTTAAGAGACTTCTATTATTCTTGTTCTCTTGGTATCCATTGTGGAAAAGCATATGTACATATCCTTAGCAGCAGCAATGCACTACTAGTAGCTAACTGGTGGTTGGCCGCAACACACATTTGTCTCTTGTCATTTGCTCACCAGATGTGTTCAGCTAGGTCCCAGTAGTGCACTGCTGCTTTGGAGCTGGCCTCTAAATGACAGAGTGACATTCAAGGTCTAGGAGGGGGACTTTAGAATCTGTGAGGGGGGCGCATTTTGGAATTTTGCCCTGGGAGCCAGATTCTCTAGAAACGGCCCTGGAAACAGCAGTTATGAAGCAGCGGTCTAAAGACCGCTGCTCCATAACCCTGTCCGTCTGCTCTGAGTAGGCGGACAGAGATCGCCACAATTCAACCCGATCGAGTACGATCGGGTTGATTGACACCCCCCCTGTTGGCGGCCGATTGGCCTCAAATCTGCTGGGGGCGGCATTGCACCAGCAGCTCACAAGAGCTGCTGGTGCAATGCTGAATACGGAGAGCGTATTGCTCTCCGCATTCAGCGAGGTCTGGCGGACCTGATCCGCACTGGGGGGATTGGGTGGGTTTTAGAGTAGGGTTGGTTGTGTGGGTGGTGGGTTTTAATGTTGGGGGTATTGTATTTTTTTTACAGGAAAAAGAGGTGATTACTTTGGGGCAATGCCCCGCAAAAGGCCCTTTTAAGGGCTATTGGTAGTTTAGTATAGGGTAGGGAATTTTATTATTTTGGGGGGCTTTTTTATTTTATTAGGGGGATTAGATTAGGTGTAATTAGTTTAATATTCTTGTAATTCTTATTATTTTCTGTAATTTAGTGTTTGTTTTTTCGTAATTTAGTTTATTTAATTTAATTGTAATTAATTGTAGGTAGTTTAGGTAATTAGTTTAATGATAGTGTAGTGTTAGGTGTAATTGTAACTTAGGTTAGGGTTTATTTTACAGGTACTTTTGTATTTATTATAACTAGGAAGTTATTAAATAGTTAATAACTATTTAATAACTATTGTACCTAGTTAAAATAAATACAAAGTTGCCTGTAAAATAAAAATAAAACCTAAGCTAGATACAATGTAACTATTAGATATATTGTAGCTAGCTTAGGGATTATTTTATAGGTAAGTATTTAGTTTTAAATAGGAATAGTTTATTTAATTGTAGTAAATTTATTATTATTTATTTATTATTTAGATGTATTTAAATTATATTTAAGTTATGGGGGGGTTAGGGTTAGATTTAGGTTTAGGGGTTAATAAATTTATTATAGTGGCGGCGACGTTGGCGGCGGCAGATTAGGGGTTAATAAATTTCATTTTCCCATAGGAAACAATGGGGCTGCGTTAGGAGCTGAATGCTGCTTTTTCCTATGGGGAAATCGTGCACGAGCACGTTTTGCCAGTTTACCGCTACCGTAAGCAACGCTGGTATTACAGTGAGATGTGGAGCTAAATTTTGCTCAACGCTCACTTTTCTGAGGCTAACGCCGGCTTGAAGAAAACTCGTAATACCAGCGTTGACTTAAATGAGCGGTAAGAAAAAAAGGCTCATTAGCCCTGCACAGCCTTACCGACAAAAACTCGTAATCTAGGTGTTTGGGTTTAGCGTAGTTGGTCTAATGCCGTGTCGGGTTAGCATGCGAGCAATAACTGTTATTTTTTTTGTTGTTTTTGTTGTTGCGTGCCCCATAGAAGTCTATGGGGAGAAGAAGTTAATGTGGTTGTGATATCCAAGTCCTAAATTATGTGTGCTTGATCTTTTACTCGCACACTCATTTTTACTTTTATCTTGAAATACGTGCACCACCTTGGCCACGTTAAAATTATACTTTGAGCGCAGTTATCATGCAAGCTAAAAAAAATTTTTAGCACGTCACTTGTAATCTGGACCTTAGAGAGATAAACAGCTCTCAAGCTAAATTTTGCCTTTCCAAAATTGTTTCATAATCTCCCTATACTAGAGAGCTTTAGAAAATTGGGCCCTTACCCTCATAAAATATTTACATTATGGCATCAACAGTAGGTGTCGCTACTGAAACAAACTGAATGCCCAACACATTCATATATAGATCTTCCTTTACAAGAGATCTTATTGCCTCCAAAAGAGGTCTGGTACTGCTGAGAATTACACAAGGAAATTTCCCATTTGGGATTATTCTGTTCAATAAGTTTATCATGTAATCATAGTCATCAGCACCAAATGTCCTTTCTAAATTGTAACTCCATTTTCTGCCCCTCCATCCTACTTCTTTTTCAAAACCCAACCCTCCGCTAGTCAATAGAGAGCAAAATTGAAACAATTATAAAGACATTTTCTGATAGTAATTACTCTCCATTCTTTCCCCATTCCTGGTACCACACTTTGGTGTTATGTTTTTTCCTTGTGTACTGAAGGAGTTACTACTTCATTATGCTCATAGCCCACATTTTAAAATAAGCTGAAGTAGTTTGGCTATATTTTATAAACATTTATGTTATATTTTTAGAAATTATATATTACCCTCACACCACTTGTAGAAATGAGAAATTATGTATTATTTTACTAATGTGCATGATTCTTATTAAAAACTCTATAACTGCTTGCACTTAATAGGCCTCAAGGGGAAAGTATGAGTGGGTCTAGTGGACTGCCCACAAACAGAGTTTCAAGGTTAGATGCAGAGATGACAATAAAGGTCCCTTGGCCAACTTCTAACGCTGATGTACTGTTTTGTAAACTGCTAATTCAGCTCCAGAGCTAAGTATATTTGATTATCTCTGTCATGCCAATGCCCAGGATTTTTCCTGGGTTTCCTTTTTCCACTGTTTTTGGCATTCCCTTCTGAGACACTGAAGGGCTCTGGTTCAGGACTCTCTTTGTAAAACTATAGTCAGTGCTGGCTTGCTCTCTTGCTCCACCTGTCTGCCAGCCATAGTCAGTTAACTAATCAGCCTCAGACTATTTAAGACTGTTTCACAGTCTCCTCCCTGTGCTGACACTGTGGTTCATCCCTTTGTTTGTGCCTCTGTTCAACTATCTGTCTTTGATGTTATTGGTCTTCCTGGCTCCTGATCCTGGCATTACCTTTGACTATCCTTCCAGTTTACCTCTGTGTACTACAAAAGATTGGATTGATACCTGGTTTCATGACGTCTGGCATGAACATGGACTTCGATTTGGGATTCTTTTCACATACTTTTGCCTGAGTGGTTCCTGACCTCAGCCTGTCTACTGCCTGTGGACTTCGCTGACCATCTCTACCAGTGTATACTCTCCTGCCAAAGCACAGATCCCACTCCAGTGTACACTCTCCTGCCAAGTCACAAACCCTGTTACACTGGGTATTCCTTCTGTACATGACCCCAGTGTGGGCATTCCTTCTGTTCAAGGCTCTGGTGCAGACATTCCTCCGGTCCAGGACCCTGGTATGGGCATTCCTCGTGTCTAAAGTCTCAGTGCAGGCACTTCTCCTTTCCAAGGACATGGTGCAGGGACTCTTCCTGTCCAAGGCCATGGTGCGGGCATTCTTCCTGTCTAAGGCCCCAGTGCGGGTACTCTTCCTGTCCATGGTTTCTGTGCAGGCATTCCTCCTGTTCAAGTCGACAGTGTGGGGACTCTTCATGTCCAAGGTCCTGGTGCAGGGACTCCTCCTGTCCAAGGCCCTGGTGTGGGCATTCCTCCTCTCCAATTCCCAGTGCGGGCACTCTTCCTTTCCAAGGCCCTGGTGCAGGCACTCCTCCTGTCCAAGACCCTGATGTGGGCACTGCTTCAAGCCCTGGGTCCACCTCCACAGCATCCAAGCCCTGTGTCCAGCTCCACAGATTCCAGGTCCTGTGTTCAGCACCACAGATTCCAGGTCCTTTGTCCAGCTCCACAGATTCCAGGTCCTATGTCCAGTATTTGGTTCTACAGAATGCAGTTCTTGTTCCTGAGCAATAAACTTGTTTTCCTTAGTATTGCCATTGTGCCTAAAGGGGATTTAGCTCTTTGAAACACATCCCTTTGCCTTTTTTTAATTTACAAGGGAAACTAAAGCCAGATATCTACCTAAGAGCTCTAAACCCCAAACACCGCTCCTCAGAGCTTGAAAATCTCTGAATTAAATAATTTTATGCCTATTAATGTGGGATTCTGTTGAATTAACAGCACACTATGGTTTCATCATGATACATTTTTAACAGTGGATTTGTTATCTGCAGTACAATAATCCTTGAAGTTTGTTGCATTATTTTTCAGTGTTGTCAAGCCCTCTTGCCTATCCTGACCACAATCTATAACTTTATTTGAGTGCAATGTTCCTATAACTTGTCTGTCATATTTCCAGTTGCTTTCCAATAAGCACCAATCACATTTTTTTATAATGAATGACTGCTCTATGCAACCCACCTATGCAATCACTTAAGCCACTTTTTCTTTTTCAGCTCTGTACTTTACTAGTTACAGTTGATTGTCTATTCTTAATTCTCCACTGAAACTTATTAATATTACTCTTTGCTGTAAGCAGCTCTCATCCTATTGGCTTATTTGAATTTTTCAGTCAATAGGAATGCAAGGGTACCCCCATATAAAAGGGGTACTTTGCATTCAATCTTCAGTTAGCGGCTAGAGACCGCATAAAGAGGACCTCTGTGTAGCCGATGACCTCCGCCTCCGCCACCGGGATGAAGATAGAAGATGGACCCGCGGCCGGGATGAAGATTGAAGAAGATGGTCCCGCGATGGATGAAGATGGAGCCGTCTGAATGAAGAGCTTTCGCCGTCGGGATGAAGATCAATCGCCGCACTTCATCAATGGTGAGTACCAATTTTGGGGTTAGTGTTAGTTTTTTTTTTTTTTTTTTTGGGATGTTTTTTTTTTTTAGATTAGGGCTTTTTAATTTTTAATGGATAGAAAAAGAGCTGAATGCCCTTTTAAGGGCGATGCCCATCCAAATGCCGTTTTCAGGGCAATGGGTAGATTAGGTTATTTATTTTGGGGGTTGTAATGTTAGGGGGTAATTTTTTTATTTTTTGGCAAACGAGCTGTTAAATTTAGGATAATGCCCTACAAAACGCGTTGAAATTCTTTGCAGACCACCCTGAACTACACTGAAGCATTGGATACAGAATTTGTGAAAACAAGTTTTCCATGCATGATCTTGAAGCTAATCAAGTACGGGGAATACAAACGGCCGTTTGTTCTCAACTAACACGCAGGAACGTGCAACCGAACAGCTGATCCGGAACCAGTACGCAGCGAAGAAAAAGAAAGGTCATCTTACCACCACTATACTGAGTTCAGAGGAGACGCTATAAGTTTAATCCATCACCGGAGAATTTCTGCAGCATGTCTGTGTCTTGACACACATAGTGTCCGAAGATCCCAGTAAATCCGGTAAGTTTTGTTAAGATTTGGAAAACAAGAACACTTATTATCTTATTGCTTATACCTGCCATTGTGTTTGATACATAGACACATCAATGACAAGCCTAATTTTCTGAACTCTGATACACTCACTGAAAGAGTCAACACTTGTCACTATATACTTTCAGAGCCGTTTCATTGTTTTTTTTTTGGAATAGAAGATTGAAACATTTGTATCGAAATATCAATGAATCTTCATTTCCTATACACATTTGTAAGGTGGAACTGAATTATCAATTTATTTATGCATCAGTAAGGTGGAACCTATATATATTTTAATTATATAGTTATACTTGAATATTGTGTTATTAGCTGTGCTATTAGCGCTGTTAACTTTTAACTGTCTTTTATATACAGGTAGCCCTCAGTTTACGCCGGGGTTAGGTTCCAGAAGGAATGGTTGTAAATCGAAAACGTTGTAAATTGAAACCCAGTTTATAATGTAAGTCAATGGGAAGTGAGGGAGTTAGGTTCCAGGCCCCTCTCAAAATTGTCATAAGTAACACCTAATACATTATGTTTAAAGCTTTGAAATGAAGACTTTAAATGCTAAAGAGCATTATAACCCTAATAAAATAATCACACAACACAGAATATATAATTAAAATAAGTTAAATGAACAAAAACATTTGCTAAACAGCATTATAAACCTAATAAAATAATCACACAACACAGACTTCACTTGCATTTTTCTGCAAACAGTTATTTCTATGCATTCCAGTCTGGACTGATTTATAAACAGGAAGATCTTGTTCCTTTGAAATCTGCTCGATAGCTCAGGTCAGGTTAAACTGAATAATTTCAGCTTGCTTGGCTTTGCTGCAACACAAGCGGACAGCTCCACCCACTGGCTATTTTAATAAATGCACTGCTTCTCAATGCTTTTCAATAGCAGTCACATGACTGGGAAAAAAAGGTTGTTATTCTGAAACGGTGTAAATTGAACCGTTGTAAATCGAGGGCCCCTGTAGTGTATTTATATATTTGATAGATATTCTATCTACACTTTATAGGGAGACGTCCCTCATTTTATTAAATTGCTATTTTTTTATGCAGATCAACTAATACTTTTAGGTTTAAATAAACATCCATTTATTCTATTAACTCATTAAGTATCCATATGTTTGTCTCCCTTAACTCCTGAGCTTGTAGCGCTCCCTCACTTATACTTCTTGATTTTGTTAATTACTTTTTTGTCAATCCTAGGGAAAGATTGACTAGTAAGAGAGCTACGAGTTTTAACTTTGCGCCTCACTTAGTTTTTTTCTCTATACATGTGTATCTTGTCTGCTGTGCTGGGTATGTGATCGCTCGATTAGACTAAAAATTGGCGACAACCGTTTTTGCGCACGTCGCTAAGTATGTGATCGAGCCTGTGATGTTTGGTTAGCTCGCATCGGGACTTTTTACATTAAACTTGTAATATGCGTGCAACCCAATTCGCACAAAAAGATTGCTTCTAGTGACGTTTACGCTGCAGAAAAAGCACTAAATAGCATAGCTTGTAATCTGGCCCTAAAAGTTTCAGTCATTTTCTATGTGCATGCATGACAGGAAAGAGGAACTGCATTGTAATATATCTTCATACAAGGAAAATGTCTTGAAATAATTTAACCCGGACTTTTGTTATCACAATTTACACGGTTTTGCAAATCTAGAGCAGAAATACAGTTCTCAAATAGCCTGGTGCTCTTAAATAAGTAGTCACTGTGTAGAATATTGAGGTACAGTTCACCATACATAAGTATAATGGAGGCATTCTGAGGGGAGTAGGACAACCACAATTTTCCAAGCAAAAGCAATAAATAATTAATGTATGTTGTAATGTTTTATTTTCCTTAATAATATTTTACTGGGAGATTACATGTAAAGTTGAATGCCCCTTTAACATACACAAGATTTCAGACATTAAAATAACACCATCTAAATAAAAAAAAACCATAATAAAATTATTGCACAGTCAGATGGTCCATCTAAGGCAAGATGACTCAGCTGTCCCATATGTTACGGGACAATACTATTAGGGAACTTAACCCAGTAATGCAATCCGGACCTCCCTGTGAATGTCACACTTTCCACAGCCTAGTACAGGAGTCACTGCTGCAGGGGTTTGGATAAATATTACTAGGCCGGTGCATTCGAAGATTTTGGATGCCTCTGAATACGGAAGAAGGTAAGAGTTAAACACTTGTTGCGTTTAGCTCTTTTCGGAGCGAGATTTCTTCTTGCGAAAGTGCAACACTCTAACATCTGGATTTGCACAGATCTTGGTGTGTTGCACTTTCGCAAGAAGAAATCCGGCTCAGAGTCATCAGAAACCGCCAAATGCGCATGCATAAATACTACCACTACCAGCAACGTTGTTTTATTTTCCTTGATTAAAAATGTTATAGATGATTACATTTTTGATCTGAATGTCCCTTGACTATTCTTACTTTTCATTGTAGCTCTTTTTCAGTGCTAAAGAAGAATGTAGCGTCAGAAATAAATAATATAGAAGCAATAGCTACAGTACTCTACTGATATTTTATGTTTTACCTAAAATACTATACATACCTTTAACTGAAGCTCATTGAAATGACCCAACGTGAGATCTGATATTTTAATCATTACGGGGTAGATAATCGAAAAGCTGCAATTTCTGTGTTGATGGGGAATCACCATTGTAAATCTTCCATTGGGTGATTGTGAGATCACATTGCAAGCTTTGGGAAACAAGTTAATATGGCAAAGGTATTATTTTGTAGCTTCATTAAGTACAGCTTATTTAAAAAAAAAAAAAAAATAATCAGCTAGTTATGGAATAATATGGATCTGAGAAACTGGTAATACAAGGGAACATATATTGGTATTAAAACAAAACTGAATTAATTTATCCTTTAGTGATACAACTCAAAGGAGTCTAAAAATGGCACCGCAATAGTAAGCTAAAATTGATAAAGCGCAACCCATAGCACTTTTTTACTTCCATGTTACAAGTGAAAAGTAAAATGTTATCGCTCGAGCAAAAGCCTAGGACCGTGCTAACATCTGGAGGTCAGATAGCACAACCACGCTAATGCCCTTTCACCATAGTCTTCTTCTATGGGCTTGCTACAAAAGCCTCTTCTGGCTTTTACTTGCACACTAACCCGAAGGTGCGCTAAGAAATACTTCAAATACCTTTGTTCTTCACTTAGAAAAAAAAGTTATTTTTATTTTTAAATAAGTGAAGAAAAAAGGTATTTGAAGTATTTCTATTAAAACAACACATTAATTTTGTTTAAAATGGGTATATTATTTCAAGGTGTTTGACTGGGAATGTCTCATAGGTGTATATATATATAGGATACTCGAAAGGAAGAAACGAGGAACCAAGAACTTGATGCCAAGTGGTTTATTGGATACACAAGGTGAGTAGCACTGTCACAGGTGTGCAAGGGGTGCTAGATCTGACGCGTTTCGCTCATGCTCACATGCGCTTCATCAGAGCATTTTTATTTTTAAATAAGTGAAGAAAAAAGGTATTTGAAGTATTTATATTAAAACAACACATTCATTTTGTTTAAAATGGGTATATTATTTCAAGGTGTTTGACTGGGAATGTCTCAAAGGTGTATATATATATATATATATATATATTTGTATGTCTACTTGTGTTTATGTGTGTTTATACATATGTATGTATGTATGCATATGTACGTATATCAACCCATATATACACATATATACATAGACACAAACAAACATACATATATACATACACACATATATATATATATATTTATATTTATATATATATATATATATATATATATATATATATATATAGATTCAAGGAATAAGCACTCACTGGTCTTCAGCCGTCTGTGGTACAACAACATTTTATTAATAGTGTGACGTTTCGGGACACAAAAACAGTCCCTTCCTCTGACAAACAACAGTGCAAAATGACAAACTTTTAAAGGTAAGTAAAACCCTCCCCTTCTTCTCAGCCAGTCCAGGCTGTCTACGTGTCAAGACAGAAGAAACAAAGCCCGTATCAAGGAGTGTGATTGGTTCAGTACCCCCACTTGGGCTAATATGTCCGTAATGAAGGCTTTTAAGTTTATCATAAGTTTGTTCGGATATTAGTATATGGCTTATAACCAGCAGACACCCTGCAGGCCTGGAGACACACTATACACTTATATTTGTCTATTGGGCGCTTATCACAGTTTAGGATTGTACACTTAGTCTAACACTATGCTGACCTATCAGGAGCTTTGTTTCTTCTGCCTTCACCTATCAGGAGCTTTGTTTCTTCTGTCTTGACATGTAGACAGCCTGGACTGGCTGAGAAGAAGGGGAGGGTTTTACTTACCTTAAAAAGTTTGTCATTTTGCACTGTTGTTTGTCAGAGGAAGGGACTGTTTTTGTGTCCCGAAACGTCACACTATTAATAAAATTTTGTTGTACCACAGACGGCTGAAGTCCAGCGAGTGCTTATTCCTTGAATCTACCTACTATTTTCCATAGCACCCTGGCGATTGGAGACTGACGGTGAGAGTGCACACACAGTACATTGACTTTTATATATATATATATATGTGTGTGTGTATATATACTTGTATTTATATATATTTATATGTATGTATATATATATATATATATATATACATACATACACTTTTGAGCCCTTCCCAGTCAAAACACCTTGACATTTACCATATCCCTTTTAAACCCATTTTATACATTTATTTCAATAAACTTCTATATAACTTCTATTTTACATTTAATAAGTTTGTTTATGATTTCAATAGTTTATTTTATTATGTTTTACATATCTTTTATTATAATTTTATTATAGCCCTAACACTTTACTTCTGGTCTCATGTCACGCTAACTTTTTTAGCAATTTTATGTTTTGTGCTCGAGTGCAACACATAACTTTCAACTTGTAATATGAGCGATATTTAGCGCAGTCACAATATCCATTAAAAGTATAGGGCACACTAAAGGGATGTCAGCTACTCTAAACATTCTCTGGTTATTCAATTTTACCATGGACTTGTATTACCAGATTGCGCACTAATTGTAGTGCTATCCAAAGATATTGATAGCACACCCTGCGCTATTAATAATGTTTCACTTGTAATCTAGGCCATAGTTTAGAATAGTGGGATTTAAAAATATATAATAAAAAAAAAAAAGATTAGAAGCTCCCTTTAAAGATTAGGGACAGTCTACTCCAGAATTGTTATTGTTTAAAAAAATAGATAATCAATTTATTACGTATTCCCCAGGTTTGCATAACCAACACTGCTATATTAATATACTTTTACCTCTGTGATTATCTTGTATCTAAGCCTTTGCAGACTGCCCCCCTTTTTCAGTTCTTTTGACAGACTTGCATTTTAGTCAATCAGTGCTGACTCATAAATAACTCCACGGGAGTTAAACCATGTTATCTAAATAGAACACATGCACCGTCTTGCTATGATAAACTGTCAAAATGCACTGAGATAAGAGCCGTTCTTCAAGGGCTTAGAAATTAGCATATGAGCCTACCTAGATTTAGCATTCAACAAAGAATACCAAGAGAACAAAGCAAATTTGATGATAAAAGTAAATTGAAAAGCTGTTTAAAATTGAATATCATGAAAGCTCCATTTTGATTAGACTGTCCCTTTAATCTCCATTATCAAACAACTTTAGCTATGCAAACTTTGGCCTAGATCACAGTCCAGCTGTCAAGATGTTTTGCCTTGTTGTCTGATGGCTGTCACATGATACAGGGGCAGGGAAATGGAGGAAATTTTGACATTTGTCAGAAAAAAATCCACTGCTTAATTGAAATTCAGAGTATTATTCAGAGTGCTATCACATTGTCTTTTTATTGTAATGTGTTGCTTATGCAATTTAATGGTCCTTTAAGCTTTTCCACACTATCTTACCTACACCACTACAGAAAATGCATTAAGTAAGCTATAAGGATAAATTACATTTGTGGTCTATTTATCACTGAACAAGCTCCTTAAATTGTGCCTGAAACATATTATTTCTAGCTTTGCTTATTCTTCAAGTCAATAAAGCCTTTTGCTTCACATAATGAATCATCAAATTACTATTGAGTTTTATGCAACCATATCTACTTCACGATCAATAAAGAACAAGGGAGTATTTTTGATCCAGAGGTATATGCAAATGAAAAAGATAGAAATATTATGCATAATACAAACAAAATAGTACCTAGGGAAATTTGCTAAATACTACAGATGAGTTTTAAAAAGTCAAAAATAGATATTTAGTGCTTAGTAATATCCATGAACATAATAATTAGCATAACATAAACATATAAAGGAAATGAATCCAGGGCCCTGTTTGATTTCATTATTTTACAATCTAAGGCAATCAAGCAGAATTAGTAAAGACGAGTACTACAAAGAATTCAAGAATCCATAAAGCTATCCTGAGAATTAATGGAAGACACAAGGAAATTAAAGGTTAATTTTCTAAATACAGTATATGCATAGCATATATTATCAATTAATCATACAAAAATATTTTTTTTAAAGCATTTAAAACTATTTAGTTTTGCAATTCAGGGACATACCCCTTGAATAGCCTCTTGAGCATGTTTATCTTATCTCCTATGCTGTGCCCAATTAGGAGCAAATATAAATGAGGTTCTTCACTGAGCAAGCAATCACTGTGAAGTGTGTAGCTAACTCTGAAGTCTTTCTCTGCATAATCCACTCCTGCCTAACTAGGGGCAGTGGAAAAACTATTTTCACAAGTTAAATTACAGGAAAATCAGGCAAGATAAACAATAGAAATATATTGAAAGGATGTTTTACTATGCATAATCAAACATTTTATGTGGAATTCATTTTACATTCAGTTATGGAAGGCAACTTACGGAATAAATTAGGAATCTTATATATGGTTAACGTAAATCCATGTCCTGGCTCTTGCACCCTGAAGAAAATCATTGCCACATTTTGAGATGATCTTATGATACTCCCCCCATTTTGACTTTCACAGATGTCGGTATAACGATCACCAGTAGAGAGTGGGTGGTCCATAGAACTTGGAAATTTTTCTCCCTTCATTATCCAGCCATCAAAAACCTGTTAGTGTAAGATAGGCCAAAATAAAATTTGCTGGAATAATAATTTAAAGGGACATTAAACACTTTGAGATGGTAATATAAAATGATAAATTGTATATAATAAAACAACTCTGCAATATACTTTCATTATTTATTTTGTCCTCTTTGCCTGTAATTCCATTCTGATATTGTGAGCTTTTCAGTTCCTGTTAGAAATGGAAGTGCAGAACACTATTAAATCCAGCACAGCCATTGGCTGCACACTCTAGTGACCTATTTATAACGGTCCCTAATTGGCCACAGCAGAGAAGGTAACACAAGTTACAACATGGCAGCTCCCAGTGTTTTATAGACACTAAAACTTTACACTTATTTTGTCACTTTTTAAACAACTAATGAAACTTAAAAAAATACATCTACATGTTAGTCATAGACTAATCTTTTCTTTGAATGCATCATTCTATCTAGCATGTATTTAGTGTTTAATGTCCCTTTAATAAAGAGGACAACACAACAAATTTGCTTTGTAGTTATTGTTACTATTCTTAAGAAATACCATTATATTAAATATTTATAGGTTTATTTCTCAGCAGAAAAGCTTAGCAAATTCATTCATCTTTCATCATTATACACAGCATACAGGCGTTTATTGGACAGGAGATACGAATCAGAACACGTCTACTCTGACTTGTACGTGCTTAAAGGCAAAAGTCCAAGGTGCTTTACCCTTGACCACTCAACTGTTGATTTTGGCGCTTTGGCGAGGAATTGGTTACAGGCATGCTCCCATGCTCCCATATACAATAAATGTACATATACTTTGTACACATTGATGTTTTTATAAATTAACTCTGAATCCTCTGTACTGTATTTGTGCTTACCTCTTCCACTATTGTTCTGAATTCTAGTGTTTCTATTTCTTTAAAAAATAACCTAAAATGTATAAAACATCCTTATGGTTTCTATCCTATGACTCCTTTGCATTCTCCCTTCAATGTTATTTATATTTGGATCATGAAATCTTTCCATATATGATAAATGGTAAATAGGCCGTTGTAATATACGTAATTTATAAAATTGTTTTTTCTGCGTCTACAACTTTTTCGTAAGATGTAAACAGAAAAACGTGGTTAATCTCAAAAGATTTAAAAATGTGATGAAAAAATTCAAACAATTTACATATACTAAAACAATATGACAACAAAAGGACAGACATCCTTGTGCCAATGTATTTAGAAACAAAATGCACTTCCATAAATAATTAAATCATTAAAAAGCTAAGTTAAAAAAAATTGCTAATTAATTCAAGAATACTGTATCATGAAAAAATTAAGAAAATTAGTTCATAAGTAAATAAAGATCATTTAGCTTGTAAGGTTAAACCAGAGGTAACGTTTCTTATAAACACTAGCTAAAACTAATAGATAGATAGATAGATAGATGATAGATAGATAAACAGATAGATAAACAGATAGATAGATAAACAGACAGAACTAAATATATATGCACACAAATACATGTTCGTCATAAACTGATAAGAAGAATCTCCAGTGTGTGCAAACTATGAAGTTTCTACATAGTTCTAGGGTAGCAGAGATATTAAGAATCTAGAATAATTGTTAAAGGGACACTGAACCCAAATTTTTTCTTTTGTGATTCAGATAGAGCATGACATTTTAAGCAACTCTCTAATTTACTCCTATTATCAAATTTTCTTCTTTCTCTTGGTATCTTTATTTGAAATGCAAGAATCTAAGTTTAGATCCCGGCCCATTTTTGGTGAACAACCTGGGTTGTCCTTGCTGATTGGTGGATAAATTCATCCACCAATAAAAAAGTGCTATCCAGAGTTCTGAACCCAAAAAAAGCTTAGATGCCTTTTTTAAAAATAAAGATAGCAAGAGAACGAAGACAAAATGACAATAGGAGTAAATTAGAAAGTTGCTTAAAATTGCATGCTCTATCTGAATCACGAAAGAAAAAAATTGGGTTCAGTGTCCCTTTAAGCAAATAGGAGTGCAATATTAGGTATATAGTCTATGACGTAATTTTACTTTACCAAAAGTAGTATACAAAGCATGACTTTAAAATAATAATAATTTAAAATTTAGTTAAAAGTAGATCAACAATGCAGCAATACAACAGGAAAGGCATAGAGATGTTTGTTTGTATACAGAAGTATTAATAGCAGAAAAATGAAGGTTCATATGCCACTATATAAATCACTGGTGAGGCCTTCACTTGAGTTTTATGTACAATACTAGAGAGAATATGTACTAGAAACCATTCAAAGGGGTGTTACTAAATGTCACAGTAAATCCTTCATAGAAGAATGTAATGATCTTAGTATGCATAGCTTAGAAGGGAGAAAGGAGAGGGATTTAATGCAGGTCATTAAAATGACAAATACTAGAATAAGAGGTCATGAATTCAAGATGGATGGTTGCATGTTTGTAAGTAATTTACTGAAAGAGTAGATGATGCATGGGATAGATTTCCAATAGGAGCGATGGAGAACATTCAGCGTGAGGACTTAAGGTAAGTCTGAGATTTGCATGTGGTTTCAGATAAGAATCATGTATATTAATGCAATCATAATCTTTGTTTATCTATTTATTGTTAACGTGTTTTATATCTATATAACTATGTTTTTTAACAGCGATACCACTTAATGCATGCATAGCATTTATTTTATCATCTTTTCCTCCTGTAAGCAATGGCATAAGATATAAAGTACCTTAAGGATGTCTCCACCAAGGCAGTCAATGTTTACAAAGTTGTATTCAATGGTGATTATTTCCTCTGGCTGCGCAATGATGAAAAGAGCACAGTGCAACTGAGGTTGGTCTGCTTTAAATGTGAACTGTCCGTCTATACCCAGCATGTCGATGCATCCTAGTAAAACAGAGCATAGGTACAGATGTAAGTACAGCAACCTCAGATGTATACTATCAGCATCATTACTAGTAGCTGACATTAATTACATGTAATGAAATGAGTCCGGGAAAGGTTAAACATTTACAGTTGTTTTTTGTATCTAAGGTGTGAGGAGATATTGGTGTTTTGAGTCAAATATCATGTGATCCTATAGCTTTGACAATAATATAATGTAGAGGGAATAAGGTATCTGTCTGACCATTTCAAAAATATTTTAAAATCAATGTTATTTAATCTCTGTAATCATGTTTGCAACTTTGTAATTCATAGCTTCTATGACACCCACTCTACTTGTCTATTGGTTTTTATTAGGTAAAACTCTAATGTCTTACTCATCAGCTGCAATTTGTCCAGGACTAGTGGAAATTTATATATATATATATATATATATATATATATATATATATATATATATATATATATATATATATATATATATATATCAATATACATTTTTGCATAGAAAATAGCACATCTAGGCAAGTTCCCCACTTGCCTAGATGTGCTAATTTTCTATGCAAAAATGTATTTTGATTTACTTTTGAGACATGGAGGATTTTAATCTCAGATTTTTATCTCCCCCATAATTTTAATGAATATATATATATATATATATATATATATATACACACACACATATACATACATACACACACATATATATATATATATATATATATATATATATATATATATATATATATATATATATATATATATATATATATATATTTATATATATGTATATATTTAAAGGTAAGTAATTTTATTTTATCTCTGGAATGTTTGCAAATTAAATAGTTTTTTATCGGTATTTAAGGCCTATATTTATTTTCAATTCCACAGCACAGATGGCTATAAATAACTGTCCATAATAAGGAGCTAATAAAAAAAACCATATGAAATAAAAATGAATTAATTTAAAAAAATAAAAACTACTAAAAATAAAATTCCCCTTTTCCTTACAAATTTGAAACAAAAATATCAAGTTTTTCCAAATTAAATTCTCTATGACCTCTACAAATAAAACACAATTTAACATCACAAATGGGTTGTTAAAAAAAATCTCCTTTTCG
Organism: Bombina bombina; assembly: GCF_027579735.1. Classification (NCBI taxonomy): domain Eukaryota; kingdom Metazoa; phylum Chordata; class Amphibia; order Anura; family Bombinatoridae; genus Bombina; species Bombina bombina. Next base: position 185,998,722 of record NC_069500.1, read on the forward strand.
AGCCTGTTGCAGCTCCACACTGAGCTATAAAGGCACTGCACCATATCTCAATACTTACTGAGAGATCTGCGATATATTTGTCCCTCAGACAGTTCTCTTTTAAGATCGGAGTTTAGGAAAACAAAAGCATCTTCTGCAGGATCACTGACCTGTTATAAAAAGTGCAATTCAAGTCAAAGGCTAATAAATTCATAAACTATTATGTAAATAAGAAAAATAATTATAATTATATTTTATCTTCTCTTGTGTATGAAAAGTTATTTTTAAAATTAATTCTCTCCTTAAAGGCACTTTATATATATATATATATATATATATATATATATATATATTTCCAATAAAGGACTGCACTCACTGGATTTGGTTAAAGAAACCTTTAAATCTTTATTGTGGTAACGTTTCGGGGTTCGCAGACCCCTTCCTCAGACCATCTGGTCTGAGGAAGGGGTCTGCGAACCCCGAAACGTTACCACAATAAAGATTTAAAGGTTTCTTTAACCAAATCCAGTGAGTGCAGTCCTTTATTGGAAATAGATTGCATACTTGATTGACTTTGCACCCTGGTGGATGACCACACAGCATTGGGAGTGCAGACACACACGGTGGATATATATATATATATATATTTTTTTTTATTTTTTTTTTATTATATATATATATATATTTTATTATATATATATATTTTTTTTTTAGATTTATTTTTTTAATTATATATATATATATATTATATATATATTTTTATTTTATATATATATATATATATATATATATATATATATATATATATATATATATATATATATATTAGATTTATTTTTTTAAATTACTTCTCTATTTTCCTCAGAACTTTAGTTGATAAATATTTAAGAAATCATCAAAAACTCATATAAGCTAGATACATTTTTAAAAAGAAAAAAAGAAGAAACAAAAATTAACATAGATAACAATATATATTAGAATAGCCATATAGCTGTGTAGACAAAACAAGGCAAACTTTAGCTATTTTAAATATAACTACATGGGCTAAAAAGTCAAATATATGAATATATAAAATTGACTAGAATCTTTTGAAATATGAAATAATAATTAGAAAATGTGATAGACATCCCACACGAGATTTAGATACATTTAATATATTAAAACTATATACAAAGTGAGAATAAAAAGCAATATCCTAAGCTCACAGTATGTCCCTGTGAAAGATGCCTTAGTAGGTGATGGCTAAAATCTCACCTGTATATATCTACTCTCTCCCTTGAGAGCTGCCAGGACAACTAGCACAATATGCCAGTGAAGTTTACAGGCTGAAGTCATGCTGCTAACACCCTCTCTTGTAGTCTGTTTGCCTCTCTCTATTTTCTGGTGTGTGCTGATGTCTAGGAGGAGCTAGAGGGGTTTCTTTGACAGACCCCTTTATATAGAAACTTGAAGGGGAAGGCACTGGGTTTTTACTGATAAGAGCTCAGTAACCATGGGTTACCCTGCCTGACAAAATACGTGGATCTGACGAGGTGCAGGTACACCAAATCCTACCCAACTTAAACCTCTACATTGAGCACAATTATTTTTTCTATATAAAAGCCTGGCTTGATTAAAATGTCATGTCAGGTAAAGCAAACGAATTGTGTGTTTGATTTTCTGGTACAATTATGTCAGGGCAGGCTATTTATTTTAATAGTGTAAACTAACATATTTTATTGTACTGTTAGATAAGGTTTTATATATTAGCTCTGCACAGCTTTTCTTTCTTTGAAGTAAATATTTGATGAAAACGTTTTATTATTTGTAAGTTTTATTATATTTGTAACAATTAAAAATGGTTCTACTGGTTTTGTGTCCACTATGTTACTAAAAAGTAGTTGTGGGATATTTCTAATCTTAATTACAAACGGCCAAATGTTAAAGGGACAGGAAACCCACATTTTGTTTTCATGATTCAGATAGAGCATTATGATCTAATTTGCTTTGTAATTTAGGTATCCTTTGTTGAAAATCATAGCTAGGCAGGGTCAGCGTCTGGATGCTATGAGCTGATTGGTGGCTGCACATATAAAATGTGCAGCCACCTGTCAGCAAAAAGCACCCAGGTGCTGAGCCTACCTATGATGAAGAAAATGATACAATAGAAGTAAATTGGAAAGTTGTTTAAAATTGTATGCTCAAGCTTAATCATTAAGGAATAAAAATTTAATATGAGGAAATATAAATTACATTTGCATGATATTACCCAGAAATCTCTGCTGCAGTAGAACCATAGTGTGGGAAATAAAATTATTTGTACATGTGCAATACAATACATTTTCTATCTGAAGTTTACAAATACAACATGAAGGGGTAAAGATGAGTAAAAATACAGTCTTAATGAAATATGCAATAAAATTGCAACACAGGTTTTGGTGACTGCTTAACCCCTTCATTACTAGAGGGGCATGCATTACATTGGATCAAATTCATTATAATCTATTTGTAAAATCTATAAATTGTGGGGGAGAAATTGGAGCATTGCAGTTTGAAAATTAAATAAGCGTTGTAGCCATTTCTCTTATTCCACACAGCCATTTGCTGCACACTCTAGTGACTTATTTATAACTGTTTCTAATTGGCCACAGCAGAGAAGGTTACCTAAGTTACAACATGGCAACTCACATTCAGCTAGATTACAAGTGTGTTCGTCTTTTAACGCTGAAAATATGGTCATTTCAGCGTTAAAACAGCACCGCAGCCATTTCAGCGTTAAAACAGCACCGCAGCCATTACAAGTCTTGTCGGTATAGGTGTACCGCAAGCCTTTTAGCCTGTAACGCAACGTCAGTACCGCACTCTTAAAAATTACGTTTTTTAATGGGATTCCCATAGCGCTTGTATTACGAGTTTTGCGTTCTGGCTAAAAAAACTGTGTTACAGCCTAAAATGTCAAGATCCGTAATGCCATCTAAAGTCAGTAGTTATGAGTTTTACGCTACAAATCTGTAACATAAAACTCATAACTAAACTGCTACAAAGTACACTAAACACCCATAAACTACCTATTAACCCCTAAACCGAGGCCCTCCCGCATCGCAAACACTATATTAAAATTATTAACCCCTAATCTGCACCTCCCGACATCGCCGCCACTAAAATTTTTTATTAACCCCTATTCCGCTACTCCCCGACATCGTCAGCACTATAATAAACGTAGTAACCCCTAAACCGCAGCCCTCCCGCATCGCAAACACTATTTAAATATTATTAACCCCTAATCTGCCCTCCACCCACATTGCCCCCACTATACTAAAGTTATTAAGCCCTACAACTCCGCCTCTATAATAAACCTAATAACCCGTAAACCTCAAGCCCCCCACAATGAAATATACTAAAGTAAAAAATTAACCCCTTAACCGAAAACCCCCACATCACAATAAACTAAATTAAACTAGTAACCACTAACATAACCATAACCCTAACTTTAGATTTAAATTACAATTTCCCTAGCTTAAATTAAATTAAAACTTACCTGTCAAATTAAACAATTAAACTAATATAATTATTAAACTAAAATTAAACTAACTACCAATTAAATTAAACTAAACTACTCTAAAAATTACAAAGTATCTAATAACAAAAAAAGGACTAAATTACAAAAAATAACAAACAAAATTATCAAAAATAAAATTATACCTAATGTAATAGCCCTATCAAAATAAAAAGCCCTCCCAAAATGAAAAAAAAAACCCTAGCCTACAATAAACTACCAATAGCCCTTAAAAGGGCCTTATGTAGGGCATTGCCCTAAGTTAAACAGCTCTTTTACCTGTAAAAACTACAGACCCCCCCCCAACAGTAAAACCCACCACCCAACCAAGCCCCCAAAATAAAAAACCTAACTCTAACAAAAACCTAAGCTACCCATTTCCCTGAAAAGGGCATTTGGATGGGCATTTAGCTTGTTTAGGAATAGCCCAAACCATAATCTAAAAAAAAAAAACACCCAAAAAAACCTTAAAAAAAAACTAACCCCGAAGATCCACTTACAGTTTTTGAAGTCCCGCTTGAACGATCTTCATCCAGGTAACAGGAGAAGTCTTCATCCAGGTGGCCTCTTCAATCTTCATCCTGGTGGCGAAGTCCTCATCCAAGTGGCGAGAAGTCTTCATCCAGATGGCCTCTTCAATCTTCACCCAGAAGGCATCTTTTATCTTGATCCCGGCGGCGCGGAGTGGGTCCATCCTGAAGACATCCGGCACGGAGCATCCTCTTCATACGGTCGCCGCCGTACACTGAATCTTCAATGCAAGGTACGCGATCCAAGATGGCGTCCCTTGCATTCCTATTGGCTGAAAAATGTAAATCAGCCAAGAGGAATTAGAGCTGCTAAAATTCTATTGGCTGTTCAAATCAGCCAATAGGATTTAAGCAGCTCTCATTCTATTGGATGAAATCATATTGCGGAGCTATTTCATTACAAAAAACATACAATTTTTATAAAAATCTCTGGATATTTATGGTCACTTTAAAACATTACAGAATATGGGGGAGGGGGGGGGGTTCCAAGGTGAAACAGTCCACTTTAACTTTTTGTAATTCAGACAGAGCATACAATTTTAAAAATAGTTTCCAATTTACTTCTGTTATCAAATTTGCCTAATTCACGTAGTATTCTTTGTGTAAGAGATACCTAGGTAGGTGTCTGAGGCACTGCATGGCAGGAAATAGTGCTGCTATCTAGTGCTCTTGCAAAACTGCGGCCATATAGTACTCAAGACATATGCACACTCCTGAGCATACATCCCTGCTTTTAAACAAAAGATACCAAGAGAATGAAGACAATTTGACGTCAATTAGAAAGTAGTTTAAAATTGCATGCTCTAGTATAGCTGAATCATGAAATAAAAACATTTGGGTTTCATGTCCCTTTAACTGTTGTCTGCAGTAGTTGTGGATATAAATATTGTTTTCTGCTTTGGTTGTTATTTTGTGCGTGAGATATCATGTAGTGGACACCACTATAGACATTAGGGACAGGAATGCCAACTAAGGAATCTGCTGAAAATATAGGTGGAGCAATGTTCAATTAATTTAGAACATGGTCTGGCCTTCACAACAAAGACTCTCGGCAACCTAACGAGCATCTATGAATAAAAGCCATTACGTTGGAGCCATCTTTGGCAGCCAAAATGGTTTAACTAAAAGCCTTAGACATGAGTTTTTTCTCCTCATTAATAAAAATATATATAATAAGCTATATCTTTCCAAATGTATGTTGTGTTGTAGACAAATTCATTTATCCAACCTATATTGGTCATTAAGTAGGTTTTAATAATGAAAGTTTTTGCTAAATAAAGCTTTGGACACTAAATGGACATTAAACCGTTGATTTACTCCTTTATACATTGTTTAATTATTAATAGTGAAAAAAATAGTTGCGCAACAACTACAATTGCATAATCAACAACTGCATAACAAAAAGACAAGGCAATAGTGTTTACTCTGAATTTCAAATGAGTAGTAGATTTCTTTTTCTGACAAATATCAGTTACATGCCTTTTCCCTGTCCCCTTTATCACATGACAGCCACCAGCCTATCACAGACACATATACGTATGTACTATAAACTCTTGCACATGCTCAGTAAGAAATGGTGCCTCAGAAATTGGGCTAATAAAAAGAATGTGCACATTTTGATAATGCAAGTAAACTGGAAAGTTTTTTTTTCTTAAATTGCATGCTCCATCCAAATCATGAAAGTTTAATTTTGAATTTAGTGTTCCTTTACAGTTGTAGGTCTTTCATTGTCCCCGAGAAACTACATGGTGCATAGTAATTGCTAAATATGTTCAGGAGCTCATTCATATTTGTCACTAATTGGGCACAGCAAAAGAGATAAAATAAACAGCAAGCAGGAGGCTTTTTAAGGAGTGCATCTCTAGAAATGTAGCTAACAAAATGACACCTTTAACATCTAAATTCCCCTTTAACATAAATAAAGATGTATTTTTGCTATTTACGACTATATGTGTTGTTTTAGCAGATCAGTCGCCTTAATATTGAAATAAACAGGCTTGATAAACAGTGCTAATTTAACTCTATTACCACGTGTAACCATGGTAGCTGTGGTTTGTTATTGCAATGAAACATAAACAAGCACCATCCCATGCTCTTCAAGACATTAAATAGCTTATAGGCCAAGACAGTCTTCGTATTCATTACTATACATACCACGTGCAGATTGGCCCCCCTGAGGCTCAGCCTTGGAGTCATTAATGTACGGCATGTTCTGTCATTTGGAAAACAAGGAAATTCATTCATTAATATAATATTATACAATGCAGGCAAATGTGAAGAAATGACCAGTTCTGGATCACTGAATTGTAGTAATCATTAGTTGCTTATTTTACTGTCAATACATCCCAAGTAATGTTGTAAATATAGATCCCTGCACAATTATCTGCTATATGAATTATAAGAATTAGATAGTGGAGGTCATATGGTTCATTGATTACAATTGGAGGTAAATGTTCAGCAAATAATTGGAGACCACATTCTCCTTTTAAAGGGACACTAAACCCATTTTTTCTTTAAAGGACCAGTCAACATATTATATTTGCATAATCAACAAATGCAAGATAGCAAGACAATGCAATAGCACTTAGTCTGAACTTCAAATGAGTAGTAGATTTTTTTATAACAATTTTCAAAGTTATGTATATTTCCACTCCCCTTCTACCGTGTGATAGCAATCAGCCAATCACAAATGCATATACGTATAGTCTGTGAATTCTTGCACATGCTCAGTAGGATCTGGTGACTCAAAAAGTGTAAATATAAAAGACTGTGCACATTTTTTTTTAATGGAAGTAAATTGGAAAGTTGTTTAAAATGACATACTGTGGAGGAGGAGCCCAGGTGCAAGGTCAGGTGATGCACCTGCTCTGATCTACCTTCCTCACAAGCCTTGGCGAGACTCGTGCCCAAACCTTCTGACCGTGGGTGGCTTGTTTAGCGAGCAAATACCGCTACTCGAACCTTTAGTGCCATAACATTGCACTAAAAAGCTGTTCTTGCAGCTTTTACTGGGACCTGATTTTTCTTGCAAGTACTCACAGAAAAAACAAACAATAATTCATGACACCGTTCTCTGTATATGAGAAACTACTTCGTACTGAAGTTATGATGTGGGGTCTAGCGAAGGAACGGTACACTGCTGCTTAAAAATTGAGGCTAACTAACTTTGCTTAGGCATCACAGCCGTTCCCGCTCCTGCAATATCTATTTAAATCAAGTGCTCCGGCTGGCTACAAGCTGTGGTGAAGTTGCCTGGAGCTGATTTACATAGCCGCATACCTGGATTGAATACCCGCTACCTATCTGATGTGCCGCACTGCTGCTGTAAGGCTTACCTTGCTGGAAATGGTACCGGTGCTTGTTGCCTGTTGTGGCCCTTAGAGTGACTGTGTTTGCCCTGCCCGGAGTCACTGGGAGTCCTCAATCTTCCCCCCTTGTCGGCCCCTCCCACCGGTGCTGCGCGAGGGGTGCAGGTCGATGCGCCCTGGTGCGCTCCTGGGGTTCTCTGGTTGCTCCACTATTCAGCCGCACGCTCAGCTCTTTCCGTGCATCGACTGGAGGGGAGGATCTCTGTAGCGCCCTGGTGCGCTCCTGCGTCTTCCTGATTCCTCTGCCCCATAGCTGCACGTTGGGGCTCCTTTTCACACTGACCAAAGGGAAAGATCATTGCCACGCTTGCTCCGCTCCTGTGGTCTTCTGGCGGATTTGCTTCACGGCTCCACGGACAGCTCTCCCTTTGCAACAACATAGCTGTACTTCTGTGTTCTCCCTCTTTGAAAGGCGTCCCTCTCCCACCGGTGTTGCGTGAGGGGGGACTGCCCTGGGCCAAGGTGACTGTTAGAACTCCTGGGACAAGTCAGGTAACTTTTCTGCATGCTTGCCTACAATATATGGTTGGATCTTTACTGACTATTGCTTGTTCCCCAGTACCCTGAGGAGGGAAAGAAGAAAATATATATACTACAGGATATAGACTGCCTCATTTTTGTTATAAATGTTTTCATGTAGTACTATGAATGTCTGCACTATTATAAGAGTTCTATAAAGCTATAAGATCACTACAAAATAATGAAGGCTGACCCTAATTGCTAGGTGTCTCTAAATCGAGAACTAAGTTCATATTGTGTCTAAATAAAAACAAGTGGTTTGAGGGGCTAACATTTAACCCTTTTTAATAGTAGATCCATTGTTCCTCTTACATACTTCTTTCTGAAACAACTTTCTGGATATATTATTGATGTTATAAAAACCCCATCTTTTTAGCCTCCTTTATATGCACTTTTCAGAAATATCTATGCTGATATAAAGGTCTATACCTCTAGGACAGTGCAATTAATACCTCTGGAACTTGCAGGCTTAGAATTTGAATTTTTTTTTTCTGTACACTAATAATAGGGCATAACTCAAGGGAGTCTCTGTTAAAGATATGTTTTAGATCTTAATAAACTTACACAAACTAAGTATTTAGGGTATAATAATATTGTCATAACCTATTAATTGGCTCTAGGTTCAAGGTAAACCTGTTTGTTAGCTATATATTCTCTCCTCACTTCTGAAGTAGGAAGGGAAGAGGGAAAGGGAGGAGAGAGGGTAGGGAGGAAAAATCCTCCTTGGAATCCAATATTAAAGTAAACATTAGCCTTCCCTAGAAGGTCTCTGTAACATTGATTCTCTATATTAAATCTACTTTTATAAGTTTATTAAAGATCTATCTGGATACAGGGATAGCCTAATATAGACTCCCTGTACACAAATAAATATCGGTTAAAGCACAACTCTATATGAATATCCACTGGTAATATATTTCAATAAAGCGCACACAAAGTGAATTAAAGACGCAAAATTAACTAGAGGATATTGTTACTTTGTAGTGAGGATCTAAAAATTCACCCTCTTTTTTTTGGGTGTAACCAAGTGGGGTAAAACTCACACACTATCAACAAATACTCGCTTTTTTCTACCTCTGTGGCTGGACCTCTCACATAAATAGCTAATCACCCCCATATAGGCACTTCCCTTTTCCCTTCTACCTTCACGCAACCTGCACTAGCTCACTTCATCCTCACCCTCTAGTTGGAGGATTAATTACCTCCTTAAAACTTCACACTCACCCCTGGTTTTTTCTTTTTTTTGTTTTTTTTCTCTCACAGTAATAATTTTCACTATTGTTTTTTTTTTCAACTCATGGACAAATTTTTACACACTACACACAAGACACCTTCTCCAGCCATGGCAGCTAGACAAAGGGATAGGAAATCTAGGAACACGCAAGAAACTGTTACTGATATACAACCAAGTATGGCTAATGTATCAGAATTACAAGAAGCAACAAGCATTCAAAATCTTGTTACTAGTATTTCAGAGGCTCTTACCCCTAAATTTGACGCCCTCAAAACTGAACTTAGACAAGATATTTTCCTGTTAACACAGGAAGTTCGGCAGTTTTCCACTAGACTGCAGGAAGCGGAACAAAGGGTATCTGATCTGGAGGACCTAACAATTCTACACGGTTCCAAATTTGAAAATGTAAATATCAATATACAAAAAATTCAAAACAAATTAGAGGATTTAGAGAATAGATCCAGAAGGAACAATGTAAGAATTGTGGGTCTTCCAGAGGAACAACAAAATGAGAACCTTATTTCCTTTATTTCAGAGTTACTACCCAAAATTTTGAAAATACCATCCACACATCAACCTATTTTGATTGAGAGAGCGCATCGACTTGGTCCCCTTCGTACAGATAACAAAGGCAGAAATAAACCTAGACCGGTTATAGCAAAATTACTGAACTACCAGGACAAAGTTATTCTATTTCAGTATTATCGTAGACAACAACCGATTACTTTTGAAGGGGCCAAAATCTTATTGTTTCAAGATTTTTCTGTGGATACAGCAACAAAAAGACGGGAGCTTGCTCCCATTTGCTCCAAATTTATAGAAAAAGGCTATCGGGCGACGATAATATACCCCCACAAACTTAAGGTCATAGCACTTGAGAGAACGCACTGGTTTGATGAAGCAGTCAGGCTGAAAAGTTCTATAAAACACTTGAACCTTTAACTTAATAATAGAGGACAGGAGTCCAATAAATACTGGAAGTTAATAAAAAATGGCTGAAATTCAGGTTCTTACTAGGGTAGACCCTTGCTGTTCAACAGACATGGGTCGTGGGACTCTCTTCCCCCACGTGCAGGGTGAATTAAGAAAAGAAAAAAACTTTCCTTTCTTTTTTTTTTTCCTTCCCCTGTCTCTTCTCCCCTTCTCCTTCTCTCTTCCTCTCCTCTTTTCATATATTAAATGGATCCAATAGATAAATGTAAAATAGTGTCTTGGAACGTAGGAGGGATTTCTACACCCATTAAACGAAAGGCAATCCTTACACAATTACGTAAATCCCAAACTGATATTGGTTTCATACAAGAAACCCATTTATCTGCTGAAGAATCTTTAAAATTAAAGACTTCCTGGGTTAAAGAAGTATATTTTGCTGCTGGTATTAAGAGAAAGAGGGGGGTAGCAATATTAATAGGTAAAAGGATTAAAGCAGAAGTTGTCAACTTTGTCGCCGATCCGGGGGGAAGATATGCACTATTAAAAATAAAAATTGCACAGAGGATATACACGCTCTGTAATATCTACGGCCCAAATGTGTTTGATGCAGAGTACTGGAACACTCTCCAGTCGAAGCTCTTATCCTATACAGAAGGTCTTTTGATTGTTGGAGGTGATTTCAATATGGCACCACAATGCCCAGTAGATAGGCTAAGACAAGATACTAAACACCCGAAACAAAAAAGAGATAACTTAGAATCTAAAATGTATAGAAAAATCAAGACTAACTTAGCTTTATGTGACATTTGGAGGATTCAGAACCCATCTGCTCAGATGTTTACATGCCTTTCGAAGGCTCACAAGACTATGTCTAGAATCGATGTATTTTTGATTGATGAGCGCTTTGTATCAACAAGGGTCAAGGCTGAGATAATGCCTATACTCATATCAGACCATGCACCTATCTCTCTCGTGCTACAATTAGCTCATATATTCCCTAATCCAGCTCGTTTCTTTTTTCCATATTATCTTGCATCTGATTCAAAATTTAAAAATCGGCTTTTAAATACATATAAAGAATATGTACATTTTAATAGAGAGCATTTGGAAAATCCTGAATTATTCTGGGAGACTGCGAAAGCAGTAATGAGGGGGGAAGCATACAATGCTGCTCTACTTAAGAAAACTAGATTAAAAGAAAAAGAAGCATCTAAGTTTTTGCTTAATTCTTATAATCAATATCTACTTAACAAAACCCCCCTCAACTGGGAAAATATGTGAGAGCTAAAAACGAGAGAGACATCTTCATCTTATTCCAAGAATCTCAAAAAGAACTGAAAATCCAGGCTAGAATGTACAGATATGGTAACAAATCTGGTAAAATGCTGGCTAAATTAATTAAAAATGAAAAAAAAAAAAACCAAATATAGATAAACTCCAGCACAAAGGGGAATACCTTACCAAACCTGACGATATTCTTGGTGTATTTCATCAATATTATAAGGAGCTTTATACACTCAAAGTTAATGATACAAAGAAATCCGCTGATTTCTGGAGCGGAATTAAATATCCTACATTAACCCCAGAGGTTACTAACAGTCTCAACACCCCTATCACGGCAGAAGAGATCGGGAAAATAATATCTAACTTATCTATCAATAAAGCAGCTGGTCCCGATGGTCTCCCTAGCGAGTTCTACAAAATTGTGTCTACTGAAGTTATTCCGCATCTTTGTATTCTTTTCAACAGTTTCTATATTGATGGTAAACCCATCCCTCCCTCATTTTCGCATTCCTATACAACACTGATACTCAAAGGAGGTAAAGATCCTTCTTGTAAGGAGTCATATAGACCAATTGCTTTACTTAACGGTGATTATAAAATCTTAGCTGCAATCTTGGCATCCAGACTACAAGGGGCTCTTACAAAAATCATTCATACAGATCAATCAGGGTTCCTAAATAATAGGAATTCTGCCGCAAAAATCAGGGAGGTCTTGGTTGTGACAGAGTATTATGAGGCAGTATCTGAAGGGGATAGTGGGGGAGAGGGTACACAGGATCTTGCTATCATATCCATTGATGCTGAAAAGGCGTTCGACTCAATCACTCATGAGCATATTTACTCTTCTTTAAATCATTTCGGTATCAGGGGTAATTTTTCTGATTTTGTTGCGAATCTTTATACCCAACCCTCCACAAAATTGATAGTAAATAGGAACATCTCCTCTTCTATCTTTTTAGGTAGAGGAACGCGTCAGGGTTGCCCTCTCTCCCCGCTTCTTTTCAATATTGCTATTGAGCCGTTGGCAATTAAAATAAGACAATCTTTATATGGTATTAAAATTCACAACCATGAAATAAAAACTGGGCTCTATGCAGATGATTTGCTTGTTTATATGACAAATACCAAATTAAATATGCCTAAGCTTTTTCATATAATGGATCACTTTGGTTCCTTTTCAGGTTACAAAGTAAATATGACGAAATCTGAAATATTTTGGCTCAGGAACAATATAAACTCAGTAACAAATATCCCCTTCCGACAGGTTACGGAATCCTTTAAATACTTAGGGATTTATATACCAGTTAAAAGCGTCAATCTCTATAATCTTAATATTCTTCCAGTACTAAAAATGATTAAAGAAAAACTTAAAGATTGGCAAAACCTGCCATTATCATTATCTGGCCGGATTGCTTTATTTAAAATGGCCCTCTTACCGAAATTACTTTATATTCTTCAAAATACACCATTATTACTACTTGGAAAAGACATTCGGTCAATTAATAGTGCACTTATAGAATTTCTTTGGCAAGGGAAAAGATCAAAAATTTCTTTCGGAAAACTTTCAGCACCAAAAGAATGTGGAGGACTGGCCTTACCTGATATAAGGCTTTATAATCTCTGTTTTCTTGCGCGCATAGTCACAGACTGGATTTCATGTAATAATTATGTTCTAAATAACGAACTGGAATCCAGTGTCTCTCATCCTTATTGGCCTTCCGCATTGACCCATCTAGATATAAAAGAAATCCCGAAAGAAATTAAAAAGCTCAAAACATTTTACAACCCGCTTAAAGCCTGGCAAAAAATAACCAAGCTCCTTCTAATTAACAGTAAAGCTTCTATCTATCTGTCAATATTAGGAAATCCTAAATTTCAAGCAGGAATCCATTCTGCGGTTTTCAGAAGATGGGACTCTGCGGGTCTAAAGAATGTTCACCAAATAATAGACAAAGAGAGACAATGTATTAAATCATTCCAGGAATTAAACACAGAGTTTAATTTGCCAAACCGAGACTTCTTTGCTTATCTGCAACTTCGACACTTTGCGCTAGAATTAGTCAAAGAAAAAGGTTGGAACTGGAGCATGGGCAAACTTGATGACTGGTTAGTATTAACTAGAAATGCTCATATGTCCATTTCACCATGTTATTATTTCTTGGGCTTAAACAAGGGTCTCTCCGTGTTAACACAGCTGGCATTATTCTGGAACACACTAATTGTTCAGTGCAACATAGATATAAAAACTCTGCAACTTTCAATTAAAAAGGTGGCTCAGAATACACTCTCGGCCACATGGCGAGAGGCCCATGTTAAATTTCTCCATAGGGCATATTTTACCCCCGAGAAAGGCTATAGATCTGGCAATTTAGGGTTTAATAAATGCCCCAAATGCTCATACTTTGCAGCTGATTTCCCACACATGGTATGGCACTGTCCAAAAATTAAAATTTTCTGGCTTAAAGTGGAATACTGGTTAAGAAATGTACTAAAAATAGCTCCTCTTTCTCTAACATTCTATCAGACAGTACTCTGCTTAAAGAAAGAACATGATAAACAAAATAATGAAAAAATTGTAATCTCCACTATCCTTGCTACCAGATATCTAATCTGCAAAAAATGGAAGAGTCGCTCAATTCCTAGTATCTCTGAAGTTAAAAATTGCATGAAAAAACATTGTATGTTAGAACAAAGAGATACAAACCTAGAAAATGATCAGGACATCAATAGGTTTTTCAATAATTGGGCAACTTTCTTAAAAATATTTTCTCCTACTGAAATAAATCATATAATTTTCCCTTTTAAAAATACAGAAATAGCTTTACTAGCGAACTGGTAGCTATTGGGAGGTGGGCAGGTGAAGGAGACGGGAGGGAAGGATCCTTTTCTGTTTTTCCTTCCTTCCTTTTTTTTTTTTTTTTTCTTTTCCTCGCACGTGGGGGAGAAGGTAAAGGGTAGGGATGAAAAAGCAAATAAAATCCCAAGACATTTTCAGAGATAAATGTATAAGTTGTTAAGATGTAACATTATTATGAATTGTATGAAATATAATCTCAAAGTTATATGTTAAGAGGAATTAACATAACAATGTTTAGGTTAAGCAAGGTAATAAGATTATACTGCGCTTTAATAGCATGCTAGTGTTTAATTGTCTACTTTTCTTATTTTTTGTTTTTCTTATGTACATGATAACAAATATTTTATTTCTGTTTTCTGAATTATGTTTTGGTTCATAAATAAAAGATTTAAAAAAAAAAAAAAAATGACATACTGTATCTGAATCATGAAAATTTAATTTAACCTGAGTGTCCCTTTAATGATTAAGATAGCGCATGCAATTTTAAGCAACTTTCTAATTTACTCCTATTATCACTTTTTCTTCATTCTCTTGCTATCTTCATTTCAAAAGCAGGAATGTAAAACTTAGGAGCCGGCCCATTTTTGGTTCAGAAACTGGGTTACGCTTGCTTATTGGTGACTAAATGTAGCCACCAATAAGCAAGCGCTATCGAAGGTGCTAAAAATAAAATGGGCTGGCTCCTAAGCTTTACATTCCTGCTGTTAATATTATTTTATGCAAAAAAACAGTAGTATCCAGCACTGAAACCCAGGAAACAGGAGACCGGTGCAAGTAACTGCCTACTTGCTAGCAATAGTATGAAAAACAAACAAGGTGGTCTCCTTGCAAAAAATTCCTTATTTTATTGTGTACAAAAGGAACAGGAACAAACAAAGTCACGACGTTTCGGGGCCGTGCCCCTTAATCATGTGATAACATCACTCATTACACACCTGTGTTTTATAGGCAATACCTGGGAATTTTTAACCCTTACATTCTTAAAGCTTCACAAAGTTTGTATGTAGCGCCATCTTGTGTCACAATCAGTGTGAATGAAAAAATTTAAAAACAACAGTTAAGAGGCCTCAAGGAACTATGATATGCTTAATATCAAAATTGATGGTGTATTTTAGAACAATTTAGCAATTTACAACTACAGTGGATGAACTTAGATAGATAAATGTAACAATGTATGGCTCATTAATATCAAAGATGCATCATATACAGTGTACAATTAGCAGTATACTTATATCACTTCAAAGTCAGCAACATCAACTCAAGGGAATCAGGACTGGCAATGGTCATAGAGATCTAAGATGCAGAATAAAAGTAACAATTACATTACATAAATAATGACAGGACATTAATCCCAAAAAAAGTTTTAACTTAAATATTAGCTTTAATATTAAGATGGTAATTAATAAAAAGGGGTCCAATCTATCTCTCTATTTATGCCTTTAGGTTCCAGGGTATCGAGCTTAAATATCCAAAATGTTTCACGCTGTTTGAGCAATAGCTCCCTATTACCCCCACGTCTGGGGGTGCGGATTTGCTCGATAACCTGGAACCTAAGTTGGTTAACCTGATGACCTGCAGATAGAAAATGGTGGGCTACAGGTGCAGATAGTACCTTGCATCTAATATTGCTTTTATGTTCCGTGATGCGGTCCCCTATGCGTCTTGTTGACTCCCCCACATAGACACGCCCACACGGACATTTAATTAGATAAACCACGAATTTTGTATTACAAGTAAAAAAATCTCTATAAATAAATTTATAACCAGTGTGTGGGTGCAAAAAATTAGGACTTTTAATAATAGACCCACAATTGCTGCAGCCTAGGCATGGAAAACAACCTAGGTTTTTCTTTGTGATATAAGTCTGCCTAGAGGTTTTACTAGGACCCAAATCAGCTTTGACAAGAATGTCACGTAAGTTTTTGGACCTTTTAAAAGCAGGCATAGGAAATTGCTGAAATTCTTTTATCTCTGTATTGCATCTCTGTAGAATGCCCCAATGTCGGCGGATAATGTTTGTTATTGATTTACTCTGTGTGCAATATTCAGAGACAAAAGTCATTCTGCTTTGGTCAGTTTTAGGAGGTTTGGATTTCAAAGGTTCTTTTCTCTGCAAGGGTAAAACATCCTGAATAGTTTTGGTAACCAAGTCTGGAGGGTACCCACGTTTCAAGAGCCAAACCCCAAAAATGTCATCAATATAGCGCCACCAGGTGGTGCCATACCGATGAAAAAGTGGGTGTTCAAATACAAATTTTTCCTCATAGGAATTCATATAGATATTGGCATAATTGGGGGCGACGTTGGAGCCCATGGCGGTACCCTGTAATTGGAGAAAGAAAGAATCTTCAAATAAAAAAAAATTGTTATATAAAATAACCTCTAATAACTGTAAAAGAAAATCAATCCTATCAGCCGAATAGACACCTTTAGATTGTAAAGCATTCCTAACTGCACCAATGCCACTTGCATGTGGTATGGAAGTGTAAAGGCTGCTAACATCTAGACTGAACAAAATAAATTTGTCTGTCTGTAGTTGTAAATTATCTAATTTAATCAAAAAATCATTGGTATCCTTAATAAAAGAACATGACTGCTCCACCAGGGGTCTCAATACTTTATCCAAATAAATAGCTATGTTTGAAAAAATGGAGTTAGTACCCGCAACAATTGGTCTTCCTGGTGGAACAGTCATGGATTTATGCACTTTTGGCAGTACATACAGGACAGGAGTAATGGGATTTTTAACCTGTAAGAAAGAACTCGTTTTGGAATCAATAAGCCCATTTGTCAGGGCTGTCTTAATGATAAATAGAATTTCCTTACTTATAAGGGATAATGGATTACCCAACATTCTGCTATAAACTTGTGTGTCACCCAATTGGGAACAAATTTCTTTCCTGTAATCACATTTATTTAGCAAAACTGTGGCCCTGCCCTTATCTGCCTGCTTCAGAATGAGATTATTATTATCTTTAAGACTTTTGAGTGCATTTCTATCAGCAGTGTCAAAATTACACATACCCTTAGATTTAAAAGATTGCCTTGTGCTGAATGATCTCATTTTATCAATATCAGATAATACTAATTTCTCAAACGTTTCAACACTATGATTGGTATTGTAGGGTATGAAATTACTCTTATTGCGTAACCCAAGACTCTTGATATTCAATAAATCTATGTTAGCAGAACTGTTGTTATTAACACTAGATGGCAAGGTAACAGTGGGAACAGTATTGGTGGCATTGTTATTATGCCAAACTTTAAGTCTAACATTCCTGAAAAACCTTTGCAAATCAGTCCTTAGATTGAAAAAATTGCAGTCAGTTTGTGGGCAGAATGATAACACCCTTTGTAAAACAGCCCTTTCACCTGAACTGAGGGGGTAGTCCGAAATGTTGATCACTATGTCTTCTTCCTCGAGCAGGTTGTTCGTTGTTGCTGAACCCCTGCTTGTTTTTGCTGAGCCTTCTTGCTTGGGACGATGATGTTTCCGACCGCCCCGCCGCCTGGACCGTTCTCCCCTTCGCTGTTGGAAAAATCCGCCGAGTCAGAGCTGGTGTTCGATGAATCTGTGTGCCGCTGATGATGTCTGCGTCGCCTGAAGCCGGAACTGGCCTGACGCTCCTTCCCCTGTGGATCGTAGACCCAGCGGTAGACTCGATTAGTCGAGTAGTCTTGCTCATCACGGCAAAACTTAACCTCCTAAAACTGACCAAAGCAGAATGACTTTTGTCTCTGAATATTGCAGACAGAGTAAATCAATAACAAAAATTATCCGCCGACATTGGGGCATTCTACAGAGATGCAATACAGAGATAAAAGAATTTCAGCAATTTCCTATGCCTGCTTTTAAAAGGTCCAAAAACTTACGTGACATTCTTGTCAAAGCTGATTTGGATCCTAGTAAAACCTCTAGGCAGACTTATATCACAAAGAAAAACCTAGGTTGTTTTCCATGCCTAGGCTGCAGCAATTGTGGGTCTATTATTAAAAGTCCTCATTTTTTGCACCCACACACTGGTTATAAATATATTTATAGAGATTTTTTTACTTGCAATACAAAATTCGTGGTTTATCTAATTAAATGTCCGTGTGAGCGTGTCTATGTGGGGGAGTCAACAAGACACATAGGGGACCGCATCACGGAACATAAAAGCAATATTAGATGCAAGGTACTATCTGCACCTGTAGCCCACCATTTTCTATCTGCAGGTCATCAGGTTAACCAACTTAGGTTCCAGGTTATCGAGCAAATCCGCACCCCCAGACGTGGGGGTAATAGGGAGCTATTGCTCAAACAGCGTGAAACATTTTGGATATTTAAGCTCGATACCCTGGAACCTAAAGGCATAAATAGAGAGATAGATTGGACCCCTTTTTATTAATTACCATCTTAATATTAAAGCTAATATTTAAGTTAATACTTTTTTTGGGATTAATGTCCTGTCATTATTTATGTAATGTAATTGTTACTTTTATTCTGCATCTTAGATCTCTATGACCATTGCCAGTCCTGATTCCTTGAGTTGAAGTTGCTGACTCTGAAGTGATATAAGTATACTGCTAATTGTACACTGTATATGATGCATCTTTGATATTAATGAGCCATACATTGTTACATTTATCTATCTAAGTTCATCCACTGTAGTTGTAAATTGCTAAATTGTTGTAAAATACACAATCAATTTTGATAATAAGTATATCATAGTTCCTTGAGGCCTCTTAACTGTTGTTTTTAAATTTTTCATTCACACTGATTGTGACACAAGATGGCGCTACATACAAACTTTGTGAAGCTTTAAGAATGTAAGGGTTAAAAATTCCCAGGTATTGCCTATAAAACACAGGTGTGTAATGAGTGATGTTATCACATGATTAAGGGGCACGGCCCCGAAACGTCGTGACTTTGTTTGTTCCTGTTCCTTTTGTACACAATAAAATAAGGATTTTTTTGCAAGGAGAACACCTTGTTTGTTTTTCATACTGTTAATATTATTTTAGTCATTTATTGGTACAGCCTACTGTGTATTTTATTTTAAGACATCTTTAAAGAAAACTAACAACCATTTTTCTCCTTAAATATGAACATTTTAGTTACTAATACTCAATAAGCATGTGTAATTGAAAAAGTTTATGTACTGATTATATGTCTATTAGTGATGTCCCGAACTGTTCGCGCGCAAACGGTTCACAGCGAACATAGCTTGTTCGCGTTTGTGGGCGAACACATGGCGATGTTCGATCCGCCCCTATGTGTCATCATTGTGGAAACTTTGACCCTTTATGTCACAGCCGCCTGACACATTAGAGCCAATCAACATCAGACACTCCCTCACAGACACTCCCAGCTACTCGGAATCTGCCATTTTAGACTCATAACGACCTTGCTTTCTTAATGAGAGGACGTGTTGTGTTTTTGCTCCTGACATTAATAGGAAAAACATAGCTAGGCTAGTGTATTTACAGTCCAGAAGGACTCCACTCATCTCTGCTGCAAGCACAGCACCCCAAAAAGCCATTTTTAGGGCTATATTTCGTGCCGTTTTTTTTTTTTTTTTTTTTTTCGTTTTTTTTTTATTAGCATTTGCCTGGCTTTCAGCTGTGTGTTTAAGGCTCACAGCATATGCTGTGACTACTGCCACCACTGATATCTCCCTAACAACATTAGTTTAAATTTAACTAACCAAAAATTTTTATTATTTTTCTAGTGTAATTTTTTTTCATTTTCTATCAGGCCAGTGTCACACAGCATATACTCTGGTTCATTGCTCTGTGCCAGCCAGCAGCCAGCAGTGTTAATATCCGTTTATAACATTATTTTAAATTAAAAAAAAAAAAAAAAATATTTTGCTAGTGTAATCTAATTACATTTACTATCAGGCCTGTGTCTGTCAGGCTCACTCAGCATTAATATACCTCATTTTTTTCAGTCTTTTGGTTAATTGGTCTGTGCCAGGCAGCCACCCAGCACTCATACCTATTCTTCTTCACCTTAATTTTAATATAAAAAAAAAAAGTTTAAATTTGTTTGCTAGTGTAATCTAATATAATTTTCTATCCGGCCTGTGTGTTTTGCTGACATACAGAGCCTACTGTGTTTACTTGCTGCCCTCCCTAGTCTATGAGCCACGACTCATATGTGTTTAACCTTTTTTAATTACCCCCCCCCCCAAAAAATAATTTCAATCATTTTTCTAGTGTAATCTAATAGTATTTTCTATCAGGCGTGTGTGTATCCGACTTACAGAGCCTACTGTTTTTAATAGCTGCCCTTCCAAGGCTATCAGCCACGACTCATATGTACGTGCTTAACCTTTTTCTTAAAATTTCCAAAAAAATGTCTTTAAATCATTATGCTAGTGTAATCTAATTGTATTTTCTATCAGGCCTGTGTCTAACTGTCTATCTGCCCTACGTAGCAGCCAGCCAGTGCGACCACTCATAGAGTCATATGTGCATTGCACTTCTTAACATAATTTTAATATTAAAATCTAAAATTTTACAATATTTATTTATTTTATTGCAAACAATTTAGGAATGTTATATGATTTAGGCCCTTTATGGTTTAAAAGCAGACTCTGCATCAACTATGTAATTTTCCATGGGAGTTTTGCCAGGGATCCCCCTCCAGCATGCGACAGTCCAGGTGTTAGTACCCTTGAAACAACTTTTCCATCACTATTGTGGCCAGAAAGAGTCCTTGTAGGTTTTAAAGTTCGCCTGCCTATTGAATTCAATGGCGGTTCGCGCGGTTCGCGCGTTCGCGAACAATACCGGAAGTTCGAGTCCGCCGTTCGCAAACCGAAAATTTTAGGTTTGCGACATCACTAATGTCTATATGCTGATTATGACTTGGAGCCAAGGCAGCAATGAAGGAAGGGGTCATTTGGGAGTTTTTAAAAAAAAGATAGCATTCTAAAATGAATTGGTTTATTTGCAAATAAAACCATAGTGGCGCTCTGAAGTATGCAAATAAACACATTTAAAATAAATAGCCTTATTCAATTTAAGTTATTTGTACAACAAACAGTAAATAACTAAAGAACAAAAAAAATGTCCTGAACATGTAGACATTATCAGAATAAGTCGTCAGTTTTTCCCAATGGTTTTGCAATCAATCTTCTCAATTACTAAAAAAACATGCATGTCAGCACTGTCATTTGATGTCGTTAATCCAACAAAAAAATGCCCTGGCACTGGGTCCAAGCTCAGCTCTGTGGACCTCCACTCAGAGTTCCAAAATCACAAAGGTCCCTCATGTGTTTCTCCGACAACTTCTTGAGTTTGGTGGCCCTTTTGTGACTAAAAACCTCAGAGGGACCAGTGTGATTTTGGAACTCTAAGTGGAGGACCTCGCAACTGAACTCAGACCCAGGACACTTCTGTTGGATAAAGTGTGTGCACCAAGGGGTTGTCAGGACAATTGTCCAGTATAATTCACCATTTTGATATTGCATATTAATCACATATGTCTGTGCTATATAATATAGGGGTACAATTGATCATGTGTATTTACTTATATATTCAGGTACACATGCACATATATATTATTTTTCAGTATTAATATGTAGCTATTAGCTAGTGCTGCTTGTCAGTATATAATTGCTTACTGTGAAGTTTTTGTACTTTATCAAAATAATCCATGTTTTGTTACTATGATATTCAAGGTCTCCAACATAGCTGCATGATTCCTATCATTATAAAAACTGGTATAAATATCTACAAATATCCCCATATTTGTCATACATGGTTCCAGTAAGTCTCTTTTTCTATAAACATTAGTGGGGTTCAACCTTGGTTAATGGTCAAATACGGATACTGACTTGTTTTTCAGAATATATTTACAAAATACATATTTGTCTGATATAGCTTAGTGACGAGTGCCATCTTCCGAGGGAAAAATATTCTTACTTCTAAATCTTAGCTTATTGACAAAAATGTTAATTAATCTGTAATTAGTGTTAGCCAATCAATTATGTGAACCTAACCTTATCAGTTGGGGTGGAGTTAAGAACTTTCCATAAAATACACACTCACCCACAAAAGGGGAGGGTGGGACACAAGCAGACGGCACAAGGGGCCACACTGAGCATGCATGATGACCACACCCTATCCAGAGGAGATGGGAGGCTAAGCTGACCAGATAGGCAAGTCAGGATAATGGCAAAAGAGGGTCCAGGGGTAACCTAAGAGGGTCTTTTTACACTGAACCCCAGTGAAGGATCCCACAATGTTGACAAGTATGAAACAAACCTATATGAAACAGTTGTGTTAATATGATTTATGCTCTTTACATTTATATTCAAAGTTTTATTATTGAATCAGGTGAGTTAATCAATGCTGGTTTGCCCTTTATAGTCACAAATATTTTTGTTTGGTAATTCCTGTTAAACCGGTCTTATCTGTCGACAATAACACTGGGTCAATCAGGAATCTGGTAATAATATAATTTTCTTCTGGTTTGCCAGTATTATTAGTTTACCTGATTCTTGCCAGCTATGCTGAGAATTTATATAACAAAAGTTTCTGTTTCTCTATTATACACGCAAGTTACTGCAAACAAAATAATTTAGTGATTGTTTTCATTAGTTTTAACCTGATAATCATTAAATCATTGTAATGATGTTTGCTTATTGATTTGCTTTATTCAAATATTGCTTATTATTTCTAATGATTCTTTTAATAAACTAAGTTTGTTTATTGATCTGGTCTCAGTTTAATTAATAGACAAATCAGAACTAAAAGGATTCAGGTTATATATATATATTATCCTTTGCAAATAATATAATTCAGAGTGTTATTAAATTGCACACATTGGGGGGTAGTTATCAAGCCGTCTACTTTTCTTGCTTCGCCGGCCCAATACGCCCGCCTAAGCTCGCCTACCTTCGCCGCCGCGGACCTGAAAAAATACGCCTTAGTTATCAAATAAAGCTGTCAAAAAGCCGCGGGGCGATGAGCAGCGGACTGTGACAGTTATCACTCATCCGATCTCGCTGCCCTTCGGCTTTTTCCCAGCTTTATTGCTAGCCTGTCACTAAGCACTCACACTAAACTACACTGTTCTATCCCTATACCGGCGCCCCCGGAGCCTCCCGCAACTCAATAAAGTTACTAATCCCTAAACCGCTGCTCCTAGACCCTGCCGCAACTCTTATAAATGTATTAACCCCTATCCTGCCCCCCCATACCGTCGCCCTCTATAATAAAATTATTAACCCCTATCCTGCTGATCCCGCACCTCTCCGCAACTAAATAAATAGTTTAACCCCTAAACCGCCGCTCCATGAACCCGCCGCAACCTATATTAAACCTATTAACCCATATCCTGCCCCCCCTACACCGTCGCCACCTATAATAAATTTATTAACCCCTAATCTGCCCCCCACTATGCCGCCGCCACTGTAATAAAATTATTAACCCCTAAACCTAAGTCTAACCCTAACCCTAACGCCCCCCTAACTTAAATATTAATTAAATAAATCTAAATAAATTAACTCTTATTAACTAAATTAATCCTATTTAAAACTAAATACTTACCTTTAAAATAAACCCTAATATAGCTACAATATAAATAATAATTATATTCTAGCTATCTTAGGATTTATATTTATTTTACAGGTACCTTTCAATTTATTTTAACCATGTACAATAACTATTAAATAGTTATTAACTATTTAATAGCTTACCTAGCTAAAATAAAGAGAAATGTACCTGTGAAATAAATCCTAACCTAAGTTACAATTACACCTAACACTACACTATACTTTAATAAATTATTCCTATTTAAAAATAAATACTTACCTGTAAAATAAACCCTAAGATAGCTACAATGTAATTAATAATTATATTATAGCTATCTTAGGATTTATATTTATTTTACAGGTAACTTTGTATTTATTTTAGCTAGTTAGAATAGTTATTAAATAGTTATTAACTATTTAATAACTACATAGCTAAAAGAAATACAAAATTACCTGTAAAATAAATCATAACTTAAGTTACAATTAAACCTAATACTACACTATCATTAAATTAATTAAATAAATTAACTACAAATAACTACAATTAAATACAATTACATAAACTAACTAAAGTACAAAAAATAAAAAAAGCTAAGTTGCAAAAAATAAAAAAATAAGTTACAAACATGTTACAAATATTACAACAATTTTAAGCTACTTACACCTAATCTAAGCCCCCTAATAAAATAACAAACCCCCCCAAAATAAAAAAATGCCCTACCCTATTCTAAATTAAATAAATTTCAAAGCTCTTTTACCTTACCAGCCCTTAAAAGGGCCATTTGTGGGGGCATGCCCCAAAGAAAACAGCTCTTTTGCCTGTAAAAGAAAAATACAACCCCCCCCCCAACATTAAAACCCACCACCCACATACCCCTAATCTAACCCAAACCCCCCTTAAAAAAACCTAACACTAATCCCCTGAAGATCATCCTACCTTGAGTCGTCTTCACTCAGCCGAGCCACCAATGGAACTGAAGAGGACATCCGGAGCGGAAGAAGTTAATCCTCCAAGCGGCGCTGAAGAAATCTTCCATCCGATGAAGTCATCATCCAGGCGGCGCTGAAGAAAAGTCTTCGATCCGTCCGATGTCATCTTCCAAGAGGCGCTGAAGAGGTCTTCTATCCGGGCGAAGTCATCTTCCAAGCCGGGTCTTGAATATTCCTTCCGCCGACGCGGAACCACCTTCTTCACCGACTGACTACGACGAATGACGGCTGCTTTAAGGGACGTCATCCAAGATGGCGTCCCCTCAATTCCGATTGGCTGATAGGATTCTATCAGCCAATCGGAATTAAGGTAGGAAAATCTGATTGGCTGATGGAATCAGCCAATCAGATTCAAGTTCAATCCGATTGGCTGATCCAATCAGCCAATCAGATTGAGCTCGCATTCTATTGGCTGATCGGAACAGCCAATAGAATGCGAGCTCAATCTGATTGGCTGATTCCATCAGCCAATCAGATTTTTCCTACCTTAATTCCGATTGGCTGATAGAATCCTATCAGCCAATCGGAATTGAGGGGACGCCATCTTGGATGACGTCCCTTAAAGGAGCCGTCATTCGTCGTAGTCCGTCGGTGAAGAAGGTGGTTCCGCGTCGGCGGAAGGAAGATTCAAGACCCGGATTGGAAGATGACTTCGCCCGGATAGAAGACCTCTTCAGCGCCTCTTTGAAGATGACATCGGACGGATCGAAGACTTTTCTTCAGCGCCGCCTGGATGATGACTTCATCGGATGGAAGATTTCTTCAGCACCGCTTGGAGGATTAACTTCTTCCGCTCCGGATGTCCTCTTCAGTTCCATCGGTGGCTCGGCTGAGTGAAGACGACTCAAGGTAGGATGATCTTCAGGGGATTAGTGTTAGGTTTTTGTAAGGGGGGTTTGGGTTAGATTAGGGGTATGTGGGTGGTGGGTTTTAATGTTGGGGGGGGGGTTGTATTTTTCTTTTACAGGCAAAAGAGCTGTTTTCTTTGGGGCATGCCCCCACAAATGGCCCTTTTAAGGGCTGGTAAGGTAAAAGAGCTTTGAAATTTATTTAATTTAGAATAGGGTAGGGCATTTTTTTATTTTGGGGGGTTTGTTATTTTATTAGGGGCTTAGATTAGGTGTAAGTAGCTTAAAATTGTTGTAATATTTGTAACATGTTTGTAACTTATTTTTTTATTTTTTGTAACTTAGCTTTTTTTATTTTTTGTACTTTAGTTAGTTTATGTAATTGTATTTAATTGTAGTTATTTGTAGGTAGTTTATTTAATTAATTTAATGATAGTGTAGTATTAGGTTTAATTGTAACTTAAGTTAGGATTTATTTTACAGGTAATTTTGTATTTCTTTTAGCTATGTAGTTATTAAATAGTTAATAACTATTTAATAACTATTCTATCTAGCTAAAATAAATACAAAGTTACCTGTAAAATAAATATAAATCCTAAGATAGCTATAATATAAATATTAATTATATTGTAGCTATCTTAGGGTTTATTTTACAGGTAGGTATTTATTTTTAAATAGGAATAATTTATTAAAGTATAGTGTAGTGTTAGGTGTAATTGTAACTTAGGTTAGGATTTATTTCACAGGTACATTTCTCTTTATTTTAGCTAGGTAAGCTATTAAATAGTTAATAACTATTTAATAGCTATTGTACATGGTTAAAATAAATTGAAAAGTACCTGTGAAATAAATATAAATCCTAAGATAGCTAGAATATAATTATTATTTATATTGTAGCTATATTAGGGTTTATTTTAAAGGTAAGTATTTAGTTTTAAATAGGATTCATTTACTTAATAAGAGTTAATTTATTTAGATTTATTTAATTAATATTTAAGTTAGGGGGGCGTTAGGGTTAGGGTTAGACTTAGGTTTAGGGGTTAATAATTTTATGACAGTGGCGGCGGCGTAGTGGGGGGCAGGATAGGGGTTAATAAATTTATTATAGGTGGCGACGGTGTAGGGGGGGCAGATTAGGGGTTAATAAATTTATTATAGGTGGCGACGGTGTAGGGGGGGCAGGATAGGGGTTAATACATTTAATATAGGTTGCGGCGGGTTCAGGGAGCGGCGGTTTAGGGGTTAATACATTTATTATAGTTGCGGTGGGCTCCGGGAGTGGCGGTTTAGGGGTTAATATGTATAGAGTAGCTTGCGGTGGGCTCCGGGAGCGGCGGTTTAGGGGGTAATAACTTTATTTAGTTGCGGCGGTGTAGGGGGGGGCAGATTAGTGGTGTTTAGACTCGGGGTACATGTTAGGGTGTTAGGTGCAGACATCTCCCATAGAAATCAATGGGATGTCTGTCAGCAGCGAACTTGTACTTTCGCTATGGTCAGACTCCCATTGATTCCTATGGGATCCGCCGCCTCCAGGCTGGCGGATTGAAAACCAGGTACGCTGGGCCGTAAAAGTGCCGAGCGTACCTGCTAGTTTTTTGATAGCTAGCAAAAGTAGTGAGAATGTGCCGCACTTGTGTGCGGAACATCTGGAGTGACGTAAGAATCGATCTGTGTCGGACTGAGTCCGGCGGATCGATGCTTACGTCACAAAATTCTACTTTTGCCGGTCTCGAGCATTTGATAACTAAGGCGAATCAGCCTCGCCACAAATACGCTGCAGAATTCCAGCGTATTTGAGGTTGACGGCTTGATAACTAGGCCCCATTGCCCCTGCAAAGTTGGTAACCGCTATTATATAAATATTGAGTTACATTATCAGAATGATGTAGAGGTTCCATAATATTTATTGTGTCTAAACACATAATACACTTTGCAGGTACACTACTGAAATAATAATAATAAAAATAATAATAAGGATAATATTCATAACAGGGTCAATCACAATCCTGTAGAAAAGTTTGTCTAATGATTTTCAACAGAAAATTACCATTTAAGGGAGAGAAAGGTCAAGACTAAAATGTGCATGGGTGCATTTCAATTTTTAAATAGAAGCATTTTTTCCAATATATGTCCATTTGCAAAAATGCTTGTAGGAAAATGTATTAGTTTTTCAGTGGTATACTGAAAATGTTTGGAGGGCCAATGACAAGAGGCATGTGTGTTTAGCCACCAATCACCAACTAGCTCCACGTGGTGCATTGTTTCTCCCAAGCCTACCTAGATATGCTTTTCAACAAATGATACCAAGATAACAATGTCAATTTGATAACAGAAGTAAATTGAACATTTTCTTAAAATTGCAAGCTATATATCTAGACCACTTAAGTTAAATTTTGAATTTCATGTTACAGTGAAGGGTCATCTTAATGCTACAGGATACAGATACATTTTAGGGTGCTTGCCACTTTGTGGCAACCGTTTGTGGAAGGTCCTTTCCTATTCCAGCATTACTGTGCCCTTGTGCACAAAGCAAGTCTATAAAGACATGGTTTTTCATGGGTTTGATGTGGAGGAATTGAATTGGAAGAAAGAAAGAAAGAAAGAGAAAGAAAGAAAGAAAAAAAGAAAGAAAGAAAAAAAGAAAGAAAGAAAGAAAGAAAGAAAGAAAGAAAACCATATACTGGCACACTTGTGTGCAATGCACCAGGGGTAAATAACACAATACAGATAGGGAAAATAGGGTATGAAATGAGAAAGCCTATAAAATTAAGACTTAACTTTTATTACAAGTGTTAAAAATAGACTCACACTAAAAACAGACAAAAGCACTCTACTCCCCAAAAAAACAACACAATGGCCCCAGAAGTCAATATGGTGCTAGGTGTAACGTTATCTATAAGGTGAACAAGGTCAGCACAAAATGGGTGATTATCCCCATTAACAAGTGTACAGCGAATACAAAAAGATTCCCTAACTCAAGTTATATGATGCTCATAAGGCTTATCTATGCTTTGACTATGCTATCTGGTAATTATTATTTTAAAACCACTGGGTATCCCTGTGCTGTATCTCCTAGGAAAAATACTAATGACGCATATAAATTACAAGCACAGATATGATATGTTGTATATGAAAGCAGTGGCAAAACGAGCGTTAGACATTCAAACTGCTACTTCCATCCATATACTTGTTGTTTGATATACTACATATCATATGTGTTTGTGATTTATATGCGTTATTAGCATTTTTTTAGAAGATACAGCACAAATGCTCTTTTTGGTGAATGGGCACAAATTCCCACAAACGCATCCAAAATCTTGTGCAATGCCTTCCCATAAGAGTGGTGACTGTCATAGTCACAAATGGGGGCCAACTCCATATTAATGCTCATGGTTTTAAAATAGGATGTCCAAAAAGCTCATGTAGGTGTGAAGGTCAGGAGTCCAAATACTTTTGGCTATATTGTATTAATGAATGATCCCCAGGAGAGTTCATTTGTCCTATTGAATGTTTTTATAGAGGGAATATTCCTGGAATAATTCAAAATATGAGAACATTTTACATTAAATAAAAAAAAAAAATGTAAACTATTGCAACAAGTCAACAGCAGCACACAAAAAAAAGCTAATTTAAAAAAAATATCTTTTAATTGGGTCAGAATTGGACAAGAATAAAAGTGAAACATACTTATTGGCTGACACTGGAATCAATTCACTGAACATTCAAAGCCTTTCACACCTAAATATTGTACATTTTAACTTTTTGAAGCATTTTCCAACTGGAAAAAAAGCCTTTGTAATAGTGGTTTTAACTGCTGTCATTTTTTTTCTTGTTTTTGTACATTTGTTTGTTCCTTTTTGTTTAAAGGGGCTGCTTGTTTATTGTTTTCAGCTAATGCAACCAATAACAGAAATATAGTTACATTTTGACATTTGTTGAAATCGAGATGCAAATGTCTTTTGAATTCCATTTGTAAGCTTATAAAAGACAACATTAATACTTTACAGTTCATTCTAACGAAATGCTTATTCTCAGAAACATAGAATTCAATATAAATCTGTGAGACATAACAAAACAGTAAAAGGCAGCACTTGAATGTTGATTAACTTAGATTCATTATGTTTTCATTAAAAATCTATGAAACGTGGGAGGCTTTCTAACAGAGCTCCGTGGAAGGGCAGAGGAGTAAGCCTAAAAACAGTTATCAACAGAGCTTAAATGTAGCCCAAAAATCGTCCAGACAGCCCTTTATGACCACAGATCACTTTGCAGGGGAAAAAAAAAAAAAAAAAAAGAATAAGAGAAAAAAGTGGAAAAATAACGGTGCCATCTCATCGAGGGATACTACCTGCAGGGAAGACCTGACGCCATAACGGAGTGAAAACCACAGATCTTGCAGCACTAACCTGAACCGCTGAAAAGAAGTCGATCCCCGGACAAGAGTCATCACACTGCACACGGCAACGGAAAACAATGACACAATAAGGGATAAAGGATGAGCCGCGACAGTCCCATCAAAGCAGCACCTACTTAATGTGCGCAATAGGCCTGCGGCTTGCATATTAACACAGTTAACATATAGACACTGAGGAGATACACTGCAGAATAAACTGTGCTTATACATGGATCAGAGACACAATCTTTAATACAATAAATAGCATTGTAATCGCACCTAATTTGAATAGCACATCTCTAAACCAAGCGCAAGATAACCACTACTTAAAGAACTTTTACAAAGTTAACGGCTTATGAGCTATGCTTTAAACCTACAGCATGAAGCCCACCTACTAGAAAACACAGATTAATGGTCAGCGCTTGTGAGCATTCATCCTGAAAAAAAACAAACTGTAGATGCAAATTAATAATATTATGTTGGGGCATCTTGTTTTTATCCCATACCACAGCAATTGAAAACATAAAAACCGAAAGGGCCGAATATGTGTGATCACCCTACATAGCCTGAGTTCAGCAGCATCACGGTTTTTCTGCCTGTCAGTCAAAATAAAGGGGCTGTGACTACCCCAATAAAACAATCTCACAGAGCCTCTTCAGGATAAGCACCAGCACGAAGGTATACTCAAAATGGAGGTGGCAGCAATCGCACTTCTGAAGGAAATGGAGGCGACATGGGATAATCACTTTCTCGAGCTCCATACAATACTTACAGAGGAATGGAACTCCTCAAGAGTTGTCAGTGATCCTCCACGTACTAAACCCGAGCCTCCAGCAGAGTTTCTAGTGCCCCACCAACAACATACGGATCAAGAGTGTCCGGTATACGAATCTCCTGCACTAATATTTTTTGGTGACTCTCAATATTGTTCCACAGCAGAAACAGCCTACTTGGGAAAGCCTCAGATTAGCACATTAAAGATCACAGATAGCGGGTGTAATGTAGAGGGTCGGCCAACAGAATTAAGCAGTGCAGGGGATTCACCAGACAGCAAGGAGCATGGGACAGTTGATCTCATGGCTGTAGATGAGAATGGAGACTGTGTTTTGGGATTGCAGCCTCCTGCCCTTCTGATCGTTGGGACTATGATGAAACACTCCTTGCTACTACAAAATACAGTTAGTATATCTGATCCACAGAGGTCACTTCAACCAACAATTCAGAGACCTTTACAGTTTTGTCCTCTGAGAATCGGAGTCGGCTAGAACTCTTAGACTACCCAGGGTTCAACTGAGTTTAATGCTCATCAAAACATTGTACTGATTTGTCTCCCTTATATTCACCACGCATGTAGTTTCTTATTATTTGTGTTATTTAGTTGATACTTATATCTGGCTTTTTATGTTTTTGAGTTCAAAGTAATACTTCATGTAACTCCTGTATAATGTGATGTATACATTTCCTACTCCACGAGTTTAAAACTTTCTGATATATCGTGACTCACTAAACATCTTATAAACTCTAAACTGGGTATTATATGTTCCACTAACATTGTGATGTATAACACACCTGTTATAGCTAAACCCAGTATATTCCCCTAGTTCCATATTTCATAGTTTATTATTCCTATGATAAATCTATGGCTGAGTTAAATTAAGATCTGGCAGAGGCCCTTACTATCTACTATCCCCCAAACAATATAGGTACCTTTGGGACAGAAAAGTGGCCTGTTACATAGCAAGTGAAAGATATAACTAGAATGGAAAATAAAGACATTGATACACTCAGTCTGCACTCTAGGCTACATAATATAATCCTATTTTGACTGGTTTTCTATAACTTGTTAAAAATACCTTTACCTAAGCATGTATAAAACCTCCTAGATTCCCATCATTATCAATTAAGCTATTATATAACTAGAAAATGATTCACCTTATATTTATCATTTTCAGAATGATTAAGACTTGTGAATGTACTAAAAAAATTTAAAACATTGCTCAGTTTTAATATCTGCTCATTTGATAGGCTTTCCATGTTCTTTATCAGTTTCATTGTAAGTCACTTGATAATACATAGACCATATTTACAATTTCTATCTACTATATAAGTCATAACTGATATCGCCGATCATAAACTTCAGAGTGACCATGGGGGGTAGTTATCAAGCCGTCTAGTTTTCTGGCTTCGCCGGCCCAATACGCCCGCCTAAGCTCGCCTCACATCGCCGCCGCGGACCTGAAAAAATACGCCTAAGTTATCAAATAAAGCTGTCAAAAAGCCGCGGGGCGATGAGCAGCGGACTGTGACAGTTATCACTCATCCGATCTCGCTGCCCTTCGGCTTTTCCCCAGCTTTATTGCTAGCCTGTCACTAAGCACTCACACTAAACTACACTGTTCTACCCCCTATACCGGCGCCCCCGGAGCCCCCCGCAACTAAATAAAGTTACTAACCCCTAAACCGCCGCTCCTAGACCCTGCCGCAAGTCTTATAAATGTATTAACCCCTAAACCGCCGCTCCTAGACCCCGCCGCAAGTCTTATAAATGTATTAACCCCTAAACCGCCGCTCCCGGACACCGCTGCCACCTACATTATACCTAGTAACCCCTATCCTGCCCCCCCTACACCGTCGCCCTCTATTATAAAATTATTAACCCCTATCCTGCTGATCCCGCACCTCTCCGCAACTAAATAAATAGTTTAACCCCTAAACCGCCGCTCCCTGAACCCGCAGCAACCTATATTAAACCTATTAACCCCTATCCTGCCCCCCCTACACCGTCGCCATCTATAATAAATTTATTAACCGCTATCCTGCCCCCCACTATGACGCCGCCACTGTAATAAATTTATTAACCCCTAAACCTAAGTCTAACACTAACCCTAACGCCCCCCTAACTTAAATATTAATTAAATAAATCTAAATAAATTAACTCTTATTAACTAAATGAATCCTATTTAAAACTGAATACTTACCTTTAAAATAAACCCTAATATAGCTACAATATAAATAATAATTATATTCTAGCTATCTTAGGATTTATTTTTATTTTACAGGTACCTTTCAATTTATTTTAACCAGGTACAATAGCTATTAAATAGTTATTAACTATTTAATAGCTACCTAGCTAAAATAAAGAGAAATTTACCTGTAAAATAAATCCTAACCTAAGTTATAATTACACCTAACACTACACTATACTTTAATAAATTATTCCTATTTAAAAATAAATACTTACCTGTAAAATAAACCCTAAGATAGCTACAATATAATTAATAATTATATTGTAGCTATCTTAGGATTTATATTTATTTTACAGGTAACTTTGTATTTATTTTAGCTAGTTAGAATAGTTATTAAATAGTTATTAACTATTTAATAACTACCTAGCTAAAAGAAATACAAAATTACCTGTAAAATAAATCCTAACCTAAGTTACAATTAAACCTAATACTACACTATCATTAAATTAATTAAATAAACTACCTACAAATAACTACAATTAAATACAATTACATAAACTAACTAAAGTACAAAAAATAAAAAAAGCTAAGTTACAAAAAATAAAAAAATAAGTTACAAACATGTTAAAAATATTACAACAATTTTAAGCTACTTACACCTAATCTAAGCCCCCTAATAAAATAACAAACCCCCCAAAATAAAAAAATGCCCTACCCTATTCTAAATTAAATAAATTTCAAAGCTCTTTTACCTTACCAGCCCTTAAAAGGGCCATTTGTGGGGGCATGCCCCAAAGAAAACAGCTCTTTTGCCTGTAAAAGAAAAATACAACCCCCCCCCAACATTAAAACCCACCACCCACATACCCCTAATCTAACCCAAACCCCCCTTACAAAAACCTAACACTAATCCCCTGAAGATCATCCTACCTTTAGTTGTCTTCACTCAGCCGAGCCACCGATGGAACTGAAGAGGACATCCGGAGCGGAAGAAGTTAATCCTCCAAGCGGCGCTGAAGAAATCTTCCATCCGATTAAGTCATCATCCAGGCGGCGCTGAAGAAAAGTCTTCGATCCGGCCCATGTCATCTTCAAAGAGGCGCTGAAGAGGTCTTCTATCCGGGCGAAGTCATCTTCCAAGCTGGGTCTTGAATCTTCCTTCCGCCGACGCGGAACCACCTTCTTCACCGACGGACTACGACGAATGACGGCTCCTTTAAGGGACGTCATCCAAGATGGCGTCCCCTCAATTCTGATTGGCTGATAGGATTTTATCAGCTAATCGGAATTAAGGTAGGAAAAATCTGATTGGCTGATGGAAGTGACGTAAGAATCGATCTGTGTCAGACTGAGTCCGGCGGATCGATGCTTACGTCACAAAATTCTACTTTTGCCGGTCTCGAGCCTTTGATAACTAAGGCGTATCAGCCTCGCCACAAATACGATGCGGAATTCCAGCGTATTTGAGGTTGACGGCTTGATAACTAGGCCCCCATATATCTTTCATGGTATACAAGCCGTAAACTACAGGTACTTATTTCTCAAAATTTCGATATCATACTTCAACCCAGATCTGAGCGTAGACATCTTTCATCTTACATATAAGGGCATTGAACATCATTATTCCCCCCCTATACTCTAAATGCTATTAACTAAAACAGCCTTAATATGTACATATATTTAATGACCACTAACTATAGATACGGGATCCAAAACAGTAATAAGAATGTATTAGAGCTATATTAACAGCTCCTCAGCTCACATGGCCCTAGCTTATC
Source organism: Bombina bombina (assembly GCF_027579735.1). Classification (NCBI taxonomy): domain Eukaryota; kingdom Metazoa; phylum Chordata; class Amphibia; order Anura; family Bombinatoridae; genus Bombina; species Bombina bombina. The sequence continues at coordinate 186,033,463 of NC_069500.1, forward strand.
TATATTACCCACGCACTTATCTATAGATTGATACTTTTCTTATATGTCTACACTGAAAGCCTTAATATACTCGGTTTATAACTAAGGCGGCATTTAAGATATTTATGTACTCGAAACTATATATATATACACTAAGGACATGAGTGTATTATGTATATTCTCCAGCACAAGTAGTACAGATACATGCTCTTTTTTCTAGCTCTAGTTCCTTATTTAAAACCTCAGAGGTCCAAAAGTGACCATTCTCATCTCTGGTTTTTCTCCTCGTCAATATCCTCGTTGTCAATATAGCACAGGGTCCGGCCCAGACATGTATGTGAATAATATGAGACTGTTTGATATATTGTGTATCATTTATATCAACTACTTGCCCGTCGATGTATTTACTAATAACCTCCATACCTAAATATGGAAAGAGAAGACATTGTACACACCTTTATGGACCACAGTCTTTAAGTTCAACAATTGACTTAAGAGTGGCCTCCTTAATTTTCACTAATTATGTTTCATATTGTTCTTGCACTAATATTTTGCAGATTATATTTCTATGTACTTGCTAACGGTTATGTCTATTTAAATGTGTGCTCAATATTAATTCCCTGATTTCCTATATCAACATTTAGAAGGCCCACCGCCCCTCTCAATTTTGAGCAGATCTTGCCTGCTGATTTTCCCTAAATTTCCATATACTATTACATCCTATATTATACAGGCATACCCTGCTCATACAGAGGGTTAGGGACCGGAGCGCCGCTGTAAAGTGAAAACCGCATTAAAGTGAAGTGAAGGCAGTTTTAGCTTTCTTTTCACTTGCCAGTGTGTTTAAAAACTTGAAAACATGTTTGAACTAACATATATTAGGGGTGCAATAGTGCTACATTTAGTTTAACACTAGCACAGCACATTATTTAATTAGTATTCAATAAATTATGTACCTGTAAAATAGTGAAAATTAGTATTACTGTAGTAAAATTTGCAAGACTATAGCACTGAGTCACAGATTGCACTGTAATGCTGTAAACAGAGTGAACTGCGCATAACAAAGTGGTGGCAGTCACTTTTCTCGCAAACTCATGAAGATTACAGTACTGTTTCAAAATCCTTGGAGGTTTAACTTCAGCTCCACAAAGTGCTGTATTAGCGAAGCGCTGTAAAGTGAGGTAAACCTGTACTATGTAGAAAATGAGGCTTCATTTATAGTTTATAGTTCATAGTACTATTGACATCGGGTTGTTTGCTTTCATAATCATACTTCAATTCATATACTTAGTTCGCAAGTTATTACTTTTTTTGAAGTGATGCATTGTTTCATTGACTAACCGCTATATTGTCTTACTTTGACAATACCTTGTATCCTGTTATGTTGATGTACAAAGACCTCAATAAAAAAAATTTCAGCAAAAATAAATAAATCTATGAAACGTTGCATTCAAAGTAATGAAATGTAAATTTTCCATTTCTTCTATCATATATGTATACAGTACATGTGTGTGTATATATAGACACTTTCTACTGAGTGCGCTCAAGATGGCTGCTTCCCCCTTTCACTGTTCCTGAACCTCTCCAGAAAACAATTGGCTGCCCTGCAAAGGACATAAAATACCACATCATTTTATTTTTTAATTGACCGTGTGCCACAAATCTCTTTACAAAGGGAGTTAATTTAATTCCTACTCTGAGACCCACACTGGATTAGCTTTTCACAATGAACCAAGTCTCGTGGATTAAGTGGACACTTCCTTTGTTTTAAATGAAGAGACTCCAATGGAAGCTACAAAACCTCAGTGAATACAGCTAGATACATCTTCACTACAAAAAATATATAAGGTATTGTGATGATACTCTTGCACCAAGATGTTCCTTGCCTGAAGACTGAATTATATCCAGCACAAATGGTTCATCTCTAGTAAAGTAACTTAAATCCAGCTTTCCAAATCTTGCAATTTTCATTTCATTTAACAGCTACCCTAATCAACATACCCATGTGGCCGAATCAGACTGAATCTATGGAATATACAACTCAAAGAATTCTCTCACCTCAGTCTAGCTAAAATGTTCAAACCTCACCAAGCCTGAAAGATAATGTATTCCTACATCCCTTGTATCATGTGAAAACCAAGAGGAATTCCAACTATTACACCATAACAAATACCCATTTTACAGGATCTTGACATTTTGAAAAACACACAGATGCTTTAGAGGTGGACAAAGAGAAAACCAAGCAAATTTTCCACACTTCAGTTGACAGCATCTGCCAGTTCAGAAAGAAAAAATACACATTTAGATGTGGTTTCCAATGCAAAACAGAACATATTAGATTTCAGCCAAGCAGCCATCATCAAAGATCCAGCACTAATTAAAAAGAACAAAAACATTCACATCCCCTGGATAACTTCATTAAGGTTGTACTCTGTAATGCAAGATCCTCAAGGGTGGCGGATTGAAAACTAGGTACGCTGCTTCGGAATAGACGCAAGCGTACCTTATAAATGTTTGATAAACTAGGAAAAGGGTCAATTAGAGTCGAAATGTGAATTCAAAACATCTGTTATGATGCAAGCATCGAACTGCGTCAGATTGAGATTGCGGGAGCGTATATTTCGTCACACATTTCAATATTTGACGACCTTGACGTTTTGTTAACTACAGCGCTAGTGAACTGCTTGTGCAATGCCGCCCCCTGCAGATTTGCGGCCAATCCCCGCTAGCAGGGACTGTCAATCAACCAGATTGTATGAGATCGGGTTGATTGCTCTACGCTGCTCAGAGGCGGCGGATCCAGTTAAGGAGCAGCGGTCTTAATATGGCCAGAGTCACTCACTCTCCAAGGAGAGTAAAACAGCTTTACTTCCCATAGTTGACAAAGTGAGGATCTCGCATTGAGCACTGTTAAAGTAAAATTGCAATTTTTATGTTTTCGTTTCCCAAGGCAATTTAGAACGCGGGTTAAATCAATCTCCGGATCCTCTCCATCTACAGTAAAGTACTGCAAACCGTCCCGACTATGCAGAGGAGAGTGGTCTTCCTGTCCTCCATATAAAAGTCCATTATTGAGTTGCGATCTCCCTGTCAGTACAAGCACTGGATTGCCGGTGAAAAAGTCCTCACTACATAAAACGGCAGTGTCTGATATTGTTCCAATCTTTAACTGTCTGTCTACGGCAATCTAATCTTTATCCACATGTGCCTCGGTAACCAGGTATTCAGTTGTTACAGACAGGGCGGATAAATTCAGTCCCTGGTCCGGTAACTTTAGCAGGACCTCAGTGGTATATTCTGTATCAAAGTGGTATAACTAACCAATCAGCAAGTGCAAGCCAGGTTCTGAACCAAAAATGGACCGGCTCTTAAACATACATTTTTGCTTTTCAAATAAAGATACTATGGGGCCTATCTATCAAGCTCCGAATGGAGCTTGAAGCCCTGTTGGTGCAATGCTGCATACAGAAAGCGTATTGCTCTCCGCATTCAGAGATGTCTGTCGGACCTGATTCGCACTGTCGGATCAGGTCCGACAGACATTTCATAAATAGGCCTCCAAGAGAAGGAAGAAAAATTGGTAATAGGAGTAAATTAGAAAGTTTATTATAATTGCATGCTCCATCTGAATCATGTGGGTTTACTATCCCTTTAAGCGCTATTGGTAGTTTATTTTTAGAATATTTTTTGTTTTTTGGGGGGTTTTATTAGAATAGGAATATTTTTTTTTATCTTTGGTAATTTCGTTTGTTATTTTTTTGTAATTTGTAGGTTTTTTTGTGTGTAGTTTTTTGTGTGTAAATGTTTGTTTTTTTATTTGTTGTAATGTAAGTGTTTTATTTTTAAATAATATTAGGTTTATCTTGTTAGGGTAAGCTTAGGTTATATTTTAATTTACAGGTAAGTTTTTATTTATTTTAAGGTAGTTAGAACTTTTTAAAATTAATTTATGGGTATATTAATTGGGGTTAGGTTAGGTAAGGGGGTTTGCGATGTGGGGGGGATGGTGGTTTAGGGGTTAATAGTTTATTTATGTAGTTTGCGATGTGTGGGGATGGCAGTTTAGGGGTTAATAGTTTATGTAATTTTCTATGTGTGTGGGCGGCGGTTAAGAGATTAGTAGTTTATTAATGTAGTTTGCAATCAGGGCCGGATTTACATCTCAGGTGCCTGTAGGCACAAAAACCTGAAGCGCCCCCCCCACCCCCCCACCCCCCCTAGAAAAAAGTGGAAAAAATGAGGACTTTTTTTTATTATTATTTAGGACAACTAAAAATAAATATTAGATGTAAAATTACATTTTCCCTTTTATGGAGATACACAAATACACACACCAATTGCAATATTTGTTGTAATGGAAGCTACACCAAAAATCAATATTCACTTGACTCAAATGGCCATACAATTTCTATTATGTATAACAAAAACAAATCATGTTAAACTTTTAATGCAAAATATTCTAAAGAAAACCCTATTTAAAGGGACATCAAATGTGACAGTTTGCTGGGCATTTTATTATTGCACTAGTGCTTGCAGAGAAGTGTGTTAGCCTCTTGCAAAAGAGTTAAACACATAGTCAATGTCAGTTCTGAGACAGCAATACACATCTGTGCAGACCCAGATGGGCTCATAGGACATGTTTATTGACAAGCCATTAGTGTATTGCTTTTCTGGAGATGACTTTGACTATGTGCTTAACATTTTGTTGGAGTCAAACACAGTTTTGTGTAAACAATAGCAATATTAAAACTAGCAGCATGCAAGCTCATCACCATCAACAACCTGTGCAGCCAGTGGAAGAAAATATAAAATGTAGGGAAAAAAATCTTGTAAACTCTGATATTTTTGGTACAAACACACACAGATGTTACATTTATTTTGTTCTGAAATATAAATATCATATGATGTTGCTCTCAAAGGAAAACATGGAATGTTGTAGATTATATGTAATCCAGGGGTCAACAAATGTGTTTAAAATTAGAATTTAGAAATTCAATGGGAGGGGTTTAGTTTTAATCTTTGCCCCTCTCTCCTTCATGGCTCCCTCAACTGCTGTAACATATTCCCAATGAAACACTCGACTTTGTAGGCACCTGGCAGCATAATTCTTACTAAAATAAATGCCCTCATAAAAAAAAAAAAAAAAAAAAAAAAAAAATTTTTTTTTTTTTTTTTTTTTTTTTTATTATTGACAGGCAGGCGCCCCTCACTGCAAGGCGCCTGTAGGCACATGCCTACTGTGCCTAATGGGAAATCCGGCCCTGTTTGCAATGTGGGGGGTGGTGGTGGTTTAGGGGTTAATAGTATTATTAAGTGTGATGTGGGGGGATGGCAGATTAGGGGTTATTAGGCTAGAGGCTTATGGTAGGGTGTTTTTTTAACCGTTTCGCGGATAGGGCGTTTTTTTTTCTCCATTGATTTCTATCGGAAAACACATGCACACGCATGCCAAAACTCTGCTAGCGATGTTTTTAATTCTTGGACTACTGCTAGCGAAAAAAACTTATTTTTTTCTACTTGTAATACCAGAGGATCCCGAGAATCGTATAACTATATCGCTAGTGGTGTTTTAGCTAACAGTAAATTTAGATTTACCGCAGGACTTGTAATCTGGCCCTAAGTTATTAATATTCAGCTAGATTATGAGTTTTGCGTTATGAGTTAAAAAGCATCGTTATGCTTTATAACGCTGCTTTTTCCCTAACGCCGCTATTACAAGTCTTGCAGGTATAGGTGTACCGCATACCTTTTTGGCCATCACGCAACATCAGTACCGCACTTTTAAAAAAGTCATTTTTTAATGGGTCTCCCATAGCGCCGGTATTATGAGTTTGCCTGGGAGGCCAAAAAGTGAGCGGTACACTCTATAACCACAAGATGCCTAGGCCGAGGCCCTCCCGCATCGCAAACACTAAAATAAAATTATTAACCCCTAATCTGCTGCTCCGGACATCGCCGCAATTAAAAAAAAATATTAACCCCTATTCCGCCTCTCGTCGACATCGTCGCCACTATAATAAACCTATTAACCCCTAAACCACGCCCTCCCGCATCACATACACTAAAATAAAATAATTAACCCCTAATCTGCCGTCCGCCCACACTGCCGCTATAATAAACATAGTAACCACTAAACCGCAAGCCCCCCACAATGAAATATACTAAAATAAATGATTAACCCCCTAAACCTCTGACCTCCCATATCACTAACTCTACATAAATATATTAACCCCCGAGGGCGGAGTTAACCGCCGGTCTCAACTTTACGATAATATCCAAAAATAGCAGGAGTTTTACCTAAAATATCCTCTAACAGTTGAAACTAACTACAGTGACACCGGACAGCCTCCTTCTTGAAGCTTGTGGTCCGTCTTTGACCGTTTGGAGCAACTTAGATTCTCATAAGTTTTTGAGACATCATAGCTGTATCCAACAGCCACCAGCCAGAGCATCGGGAGTCGTCCTAGAGTGAAGCTGTGTGAAAGTGAGGGGGAGTGAGTTGTCCGATGCCAGAATGACGCCATTAGTGTGAGTTTCTGTGGCCTTCAGGAGGAGGATAACCGTCGCCCCTGATCCTTTGGGACCCACTCCACAGCGGATCACCGGATTCCTTGGGCAGGCGCTGGCACTTACCTAGAGAGCTCCATAGTACAGTGGCAGATCCAGAAGCCGCCAGAGCCAGAGTGAAGAGAAGTGGCATGAAAAGACGACATTTTAATCCCAAGGCCTACTAGGCAGACCAGTCCATCGCAGATGACGCACAGCATCTCCCGAATGTCAATCAGTGGAGGAAGATAATTAGCCTAGCAGCATCTCCCAGCAGGGGTTTCCAAAACTGAAGTAGGCCCACGAGTTTCGAATGAGGCCCACAGTGTTCACCGCTATTGGATTATAACCGGCTATGAGAGGCCTCAACCTCTTTCCACTATAGACATTTAAGATACACACAGACTATCGGGCGACAATCTCTTTATTCAAACCGGTGGGATTGAGATAGAACTTCTAGGTTATTTTAGGCATGTTTTGCAAGGAGGACTGTAGTGACTGGGGGAGATATCCCATATGAGAGAGAGGTATCGTCAATAAGATATCTGTACGAAAATCTAGGACATTACATTCTAGGCCACCTTGCAGATCTACAGGCTAGGTCCCCCTCAGAATAATAAAAAGTACTCTCGCCCAGGTCACTGCAGTGACATGATGTAAATATATTCCTGCTAAGGGTGTTCAGCCTCTCCGCTCCATACATTGGAATGTGTTAATGATTCCTGCCTCAGCTCCACAGTGGCATATCATAGGGCCTGAGAAACAAGCAGGTCTCTACCAGCTGGACAACCAACTCCTACCAAAATCTCACAAGCGGACTCATGATTGAGGTACATTCCCTCTAACAATAAGTATGTCTGTATCCTCATAGGTCCCAGTTTACTGTTCTCATGGTGTTACATAAGCAACGATACATGGTGGTTCTGTATATTTACCTAGTCAATATACTGTAGACATTTTGTAAAGGTACCACTCACAACCTGAAGCTGGACAAAAACTATATAGGCCAGACAATATTCAACATACAATGAAGGGAAAGACCCAATCAGTCAGGGACTGCATATCCAAAGCCCAAGCAAAGAAAAAAAACATGCTCCAAGACAGAGTGGCCTTGCATGAGGCAGAACTGACAGATACCATGCTAGACACTAGTACAGAGGAACAGGCACGCCCTCCACTTGCACTCTAGTTCAACAGATTAAAGAAGTATTTCAAATAGAGCTAAAAGCTGCAATCAAGGATATAAGAAGTGAGATTAAGGAAATTTATAAGAAAACCTCTGCTCTAGAGGACAAAGTTGGAGAGATTATCGAGGAACTTTCTAGCATCCAAAATTCTGTGCAAGCTCAACACAACAAGATAGAACAGCTGGAGTCACAACTTGAAGATCTAGAAAACAGATCCCGGAGGTCCAATGTCAGACTCAGAAACCTCCCAGAATTGTATGATAAGCTCAATGATGTCCTTCTTAAGATCCTACACCACCTGCTTCCAGAGGTTGAGGAGAGCTTTTTTCTTATTGACAGAATACATAGAGCTCTAAACAAGCCAAGAATCCCAAATACACCTAGGGATGTCATCCTCAAATTTCACTATTACGCTACCAAAGACCAGCTCCTGCAGACCACTAGAATGCAGTGAAGTATTTGAAGGTCATCAACTACAATTTTTTTGCTGACCTCTCGCCTATTACTCTGCATAAGAGGAGGGAACTTAAACCAGTTACCATGGTTCTAATGAAAGCGCAGATCAAATATCGATGGACATTACCATTTAGACTTGTCTTTCTTCACAATAAAATCACTTACTCCTGCACCTCTCTGGAGGAAGGCATAGACCTCATCCGTCAACTGCGTTTAGTAAGAGATGATACTCCTCTACCATTACCACCAAGACCTCCAAAGAAACAGATCCAACAGATGTGGAATAGAGTTTCCAAGGATGCGACACCCATCAGAAGAGACAAAGACCGTCTGGGAGAAGACCCAGACTTACAAGTCCAAGTTGCAACTAATGAATGAGGAGAGCTACTTTGCCACTCTGTTATCCTACACCACTGTCCTAAGCTGTTAAAAAGCCGCGCACCAAGTACGGCATGATGAGCAGCGGACTGTTGTTAATTAACAGTCATCGATCTCGCTGCTCTTTGGCTTTTTCCCAGCTTTATTGGTACTCTTCACTAAACACCCACACTATACTATACTGTTTTACCCCTATCCCGCCACTCCCTGACCCCGCCGCAACTAAATAAAGTTATTAACCCCTAAACCGCCGCTCCCAGAGCCCACCCTCACCTATATTAAATTTATTAACCCCTAATCTGCCGGCCCCAACGTCGCTGCCACTATTCTAAATGTATTAACCCCTAAACCTAAGTCTAAAACTAACCCTAACACCCCCTAACCTAAATATTATTTAAATAAATCTAAATAAAACCTACAATTATTATCTAAATTATTCCTATTTAAAGCGAAATACTTACATATAAAATAAACCCTAAGCTAGCTACAATATAACTAATAGTTACATTGTTTCTAGCTTAGGGTTTATTTTTATTTTACAGGCAAGTTTGTATTTATTTTAACTAGGTACAATAGTTATTAAATAGTTATTAACTATTTAATAACTAACTAGCTAAAATAAATACAAAAATGCCTGTAAAATAAAACCTAACCTAAGTTAGAATTACACCTTACACTACACTACAATTAAATACAATTAAATAAATTAAAAACAATTAACTAAATTATATACAATTATCTAAAGTACAAAAAAACACTAAATTACAAAAAATAATAAACAAATTGCAGAAATTTAAACTAATTACACCTAATTTAATAGCCCTATCAAAATAAAAAAAGCCCCCCCAAAATAAAAAAAAAAACCTAGCCTAAACTAAACTACCAATAGCCCTTAAAAGAGCAAACAACCCCCCCAACAGTAAAACCCACCACCCACACAACCAACCCCCCAAAAAAAATACTAACTAAAAAAAAATAAGCTCCCCATTGCCCTGAAAAGGGCATTTGGATGGGCATTGCCCTTAAAAGGGCAGATAGCTCTTTTGCAGGCGCAAAGCCCTAAGCTAAAAATAAAACCCACCCAATACACCCTTAAACCGGGCCAAAGTCCTCAACGAAGCTGGGAGAAGTCTTCATCCAAGCCAGGCAGAAGTGGTCCTCCAGATGGCAGAAGTCTTCATCCAGACGGCGTCATCTATCTTCATCCATCCAGCGCGGAGCGGGTCCATCTTCAAGACATCCGACGCGGAGCAACCTCCTCGGCCGACAACTACCCGATGAATGAAGGTTCCTTTAAGTGACGTCATTCAAGATGGCGTCCCTTAGATTCCGATTGGCTGATAGAATTCTATCAGCCAATCTGAATTAAGGTAGAAAATATCCTATTGGCTGATGCAATGAGCCAATAGTATTGAACTTCAATCCTATTGGCTGATTGGAACAGCCAATAGAATGTGAGCTCAATCCTATTGGCTGTTCCAATCAGCCAATAGGATTAAAGTTCAATCCTATTGGCTGATTGCATCAGCCAATAGGATTTTTTCTACCTTAATTCCGATTGGCTGATAGAATTCTATCAGCCAATCGGAATCTAAAGGAAGCCATCTTGGATGACGTCACTTAAAGGAACCTTAATTTGTCGGGTAGTCGCCGGCCAAGGAGGATGCTCCGTGTCGGATGTCTTGAAGATGGACCCGCTCCGCGCCGGATGGATGAAGATAGAACATGCCGTCTGGATGAAGACTTCTGCCATCTGGAGGACAACTTCTGCCCGGCTTGGATGAAGACTTCTCCCGGCTTCATTGAGGACTTTGGCCCGGTTGGGTGAAGACTTCTCCCGGTAAGGTGATCTTCAAGGGGTTAGTGTTAGGTTTTTTTAAGGGTGTATTGGGTGGGTTTTATTTTTAGGTTAGGGCTTTGGGCCTGCAAAAGAGCTAACTGCCCTTTTAAGGGCAATGGGGAGCTTAGGTTTTTTTAGTTAGTATTTTTTTGAGGGGTTGTTTGTGTGGGTGGTGGGTTTTACTGTTGGGGGGGTTGTTTGTATTTTTTTTTAAAGGTAAAAGAGCTGATTACTCTGGGACAATGCCCCGCAAAATGCCCTTTTAAGGGCTATTGGTAGTTTAGTTTAGGCTAGGGTTTTTTTTATTTTGGGGGGCTTTTTTATTTTGATAGGGCTATTAGATTATGTGTAATTAGTTTAAATTTCTGTAATTTGTTTATTATTTTCTGTAATTTAGTGGGGGGGGGTTGTACTTTAGAAAATTGTATATAATTTAGTTAATTGTTTTTAATTTATTTAATTGTATTTAATTGTAGTGTAGTGTTAGGTGTAATTGTAACTTAGGTTTTATTTTACAGGTACTTTTGTATTAATTTATGCTAGGTAGTTATTAAATAGTTAATAACTATTTAATAATAAAAAAGAGAAAAAATAACTGATCCTCACTCTTATCATAAATGAAATAAACTTTAATCCATATTGCTTAAAATAGGAGACAAAAAACAGGACAAAACAAACGCAGCCAAGCTGAAACGTCTGACCGGTTTCGGTCACACAGGACCGTAATCATAGACATTGTCTATGATTACGGTCCTGTGTGACCGAAACCGGTCAGACGTTTCAGCTTGGCTGCGTTTGTTTTGTCCTGTTTTTTTCTCCTATTTTAAGCAATATGGATTAAAGTTTATTTCATTTATGATAAGAGTGAGGATCAGTTATTTTTTCTCTTTTTTATGCTTAATTTGTAGTGAGTACAGGGACCCGCTTCCTGATTCTTTCACTCGTTTTCATATGTATACATAGTATTGCACTATAGCCCAATTGAATGCTGTTTTTTCTAAAGCCTACAAGTGATTGACAAGTCTTTCCACTGAATCTAATTGGAGCAGCTGTACCACGTGGTCCTTGTTTGTTTGCCTGGGGGCCTTGGAGTTTGGAGTGGCCACAACATCGCCGGAAGCACTTTGCGGACGAAAGTGGCATTTGAAAAAGCTCGTCTCCACGGGACCATTGGAATCAGCGCAACTAGCGAAACAGCACTAGGGGTGAGTGAAGTTACTGACGAAGTGTGCTTTGTATACTGTGTCTTTGCCCCGGTTGGTCTGGAAGTGGCTTATACCCGGATGACCCGCTAAGCATAATCCAGTTCCCCGGTCCGTGATAAATACGGAGGGTGATCAGGTCTTAGTGCGGCTTACCTGAGGGCAGTGTGCATGAACTGAAGTAAGTCTCACCTACCTAGGCTATGTTATGCTATTCTGTACAGAGAAGTGGTTGAGTTTGCAAAGTAATATCATTTACTGACACCGCTTGTTCATCTTCCTACTTTATCAACTATTTAATAACTATTGTACCTAGTTAAAATAAATTCAAACTTGCCTGTAAAATAAAAACAAACCCTAAGCTAGCTACAATGTAACTATTAGTTATATTGTAGCTAGCTTAGGGTTTATTTTATAGGTAAGTATTTAGTTTTAAATATGAATAATTTAGCTAATAACTGTAGGTTTTATTTAGATTTATTTAAATAATATTTAGGTTAGGGGGTGTTAGGGTTCGGGTTAAACTTAGGTTTAGGGTTTAATACATTTAGAATAGTGGCGGCAACGTTGGGGGTGGCAGATTAGGGGTTAATAAATGTAATGTAGGTGGCGGCGGTGTGGGGGTGGTAGATTAGGGGTTAATAACATAATGTAGGTGGCAGTGGGCTCCGGGAGTGGCGGTTTAGGGGTTAATAAGTTTATTTAGTTGGGGCATTGTCCGGGAGCGGTGGTTTAGGGGTTAATAAGTATAAAGTAGGTGGCGGCAGTGTAGGGGGCGACAGATTAGGGGTGTTTAGACTCAGGGTACATGTTAGGGTGTTAGGTGTAAACATAACTTTATTCTCCCATAGGAATCAAAGGGTTATCGGGCAGCAGCGAACATGAGCTTTCGCTGCTTTCAGACTCCCATCGATTCCTATGGCATCCGCCGCCTCCAGGGTGGCGGATTGAAAACCAGGTACGCTGGGCTGGAATAGTGCCGAGCGCACCTGGTAGAAATTTGTTAACTTCCAAAAGTAGTCAGATAGTGCCGACTTTGTATTCGGAACATCTGTAGTGACATAAGCATCGATCTGTGTCGGACTGGGACCGACGGATCGTATGTTACATCACAAATTTCTACTTTTGGCAGTCTGTAGGCTTTCATAAATATGGAGAATCAAGGTCTCCACAATTACGCTGCAGAATTCCAGCATATTTGCGGTTGCAGGCTTGATAAATAGGCCCCTTTAGCTTCACTAAGGATTATTGATGCACAATATTTTGTCTACGCTAATAAGCCTGACCAAATGCTGGCCAGGAAAATTAGAAACATCACCAGGTCCATCTCTATCCCCCAAATCCAGCTACCCTCCGGTTTGCCTACTTTTATCAATCCTTATACAAACTGCAACAGACCCAGACAGACTCTAGAATGGATAAAATAAAAGCCTTCCTAAACAACTGTCATCTTCCTAAACTAGAAAAAATTGCTTCAGATCAACTGAATTCCCCAATTACAGCCCAAGAAATAGCCATAGCAATAAAACAACTCAAAAATAATAAAGCCCCAGGTCCCAATGGATATTCAGGAAGTTTTTATAAAAGGTTCTCAATAGAAATTATCCCACACCTGGTTGAATCATTTAACTACATAATGGGAGGGGGTAGTATCCCAACAGAATTATTGGCAGCTTGAATATGTGTTGTCTCTAAACCAGGCAAGGACAAATTCACTTATTAATTTGAACCTTAAGCTTCTCACTAAAATCCTAGCCACTAGATTAAATCTACATATCCCTAAATTAATCTCAAATGACCAAGTGGCATTTATAATATGGAGAGAATCTCCTGATAATATTTGTAGGGTTATTGACTTGCTGGACTTTGCAACGAACGAAATAGTGCCTTCTCTGTTCCTATCCTTGGACGCAGAGAAGGCATTCGAGAGAATTCATTGGGACTACATATTTGAAACCTTATCCCAATTTGGAATTTCGGGGACATTTGCAAAAGCCATACAAGCCCTTTATACAAGCCCGTCTGCATACCTCAGAGTGGCAGACTACCAATCCAAAAGAATTAGTATTCCCAACAGAACTAGGCAAGGGTGTCCGTTGTTGCCCTTATTGTTTGCCATATGCAGTGAGCCTTTAGCTTTTAATTGTAGGCAACACGGAACACAAATTGTCCTTATTCGCAGACGACATTATACTAACAATCAACAAACTATTGTTGTCACTACCAATCTTATACGACCTTCTACTAAACTTTGGAGCCTTGTCTGGTTATAAGGTAAACAATGACAAATGTGAGGCAATTGAGCTGCATCTCCCTAGTCATACAAAAAGCAATTACAAATTAATTTTAATTTTAAATGGGCAACTCAGGCGATCAAATATCTTGGAGTTTTAATCCAATATAATTTAAGAGATCTGTATAAACTTAACTATTCCAACCTCTATAAATATCTCCATAAAGGAATGAAAATCTGGGGCACATACAAGATATAATATTTATTTTTTTTACTTTGTTTTTTATTAAGGCAAAATAATAAGAAGATACAATCTTTAAACAATAATATCATCAAATCATTTATACATGAAAATACAGACAAAAAAAATAAAAAATAAAAAATAAAAAAATAAAACAGAAAATTGGCTATCATTGATACTTCATCATCCAAAACAAAAATATGCCAAAACATTGTGTTCTTTTTGTCTGTATTAATAAAATGCTAAGCAGTAATAGAAGCCTCTTATTTTCTATTATTTATCAGTTTTCCTTATCCACCTTGTTCTTTCAGGCTAAGTAGTATATATTATCTACCCAACACAGCCTATTTAAGGGGGTGCGGGGAAAAGGGGGGGGGAGAGAAGAGAAGAAAAAAAAAAGGGGGGGGGGGAGAGAAGGGGGAGGGAGAAAGAAGAGGAGGGAAGAGGGGAAGAACTTAGAGGCCAATATAAATTGCACAAGTATGGGTATTGGAAGAATATAAATCTAACTATTACCATAGACCCAATAGGACTATCTCTGTGTATCTAAAGGGGTATATTAATTGATTTATTTCTTCTGGCGAAAATATTTTTATAAAGGCTGACCATTTTTTAAAGAATGAGATCACTTCCCTTTCCGAAGTTAAGGATACATCCATTTGTTCAATAATGCATTGTTTTTTCATATAATTTTTAATTTCTTGAATACTAGGTACTGAGAGGTACCTCCATTTTCTAAAAATTAAATTTCTCGTTGCCAGAATTGCCCCATTTCTAATTTTTTTTTTCATCTGAATTTGTTGATGATTCTATCAGAAATACCACCTCAGCCAATGAGAGAGAGAGAATAGAGAGCTTTAATGCATTAATTAGCCAAAATTCTACTTTTTTCCATAATTGCCTAATCTTTGGACAAGACCATATCATATGAACTATATCAGCAGCTGGGAGAGAGCATTTGGGGCATATATTAAATTCATAGTTATGCCATTTAAACCCTTTAAGTGGGGTGTAGTATGTTCTGTAAAATAGCTTAATATGTGATTCCCTCCAACTTGTAGATAATGTAGTCTGGGCTACAATAGTTATAGACTTTTCCACCTGTTCTACCTCAATATCTAAATCTGGTACTAATAAATTCCACTTTTGTGTTATTTGTTGAAGATTAAGTTCTCCCTCTTGACTTATCAGCAGGTTATACCAGCATGATATAGAAGATAGTTCATTTTTGGCTAGGATAGGCCAATTGTCTAATTTCCCCCACGACCATAACCATCCGAACTTTTCCATGAGTGAAAATAAATAGTGTCTGGCCTGAAGATAAGCAAAGAAATCCCTATTATTTAAATTAAATTCCTGTTTCAACTTTTCAAAAGTTTTAATCGATGCAGTGTCTTGTTCTATAAGTTGAGACATAAAGAGAATACCTTTTTTCTGCCAAGTTTGAAAAACTTGTGCTTGAGTACCTTACTGGAATTCTGGATTACCGCAAAGACCTTGATATTTTGGAATATTTAAGTCGATATCTAATTTACGCCCTAGTTTTTTCCATGCTTGTATGACCTTATATATTGATTGAAGACCTCTCACCTTTTTTGGAATTAACTGAATCGGACAGTGAATTAAGGCTGAGGGATTATAGGGAAACACGATGCTTCTCTCCAGGTTGTTATTAGTAAAGTAATCCTTATTCAAAATCCAATCTATTGCGATACACGAGAGAAAAACCAAGTTATATTTACTAAGATCCGGGAGCGCCATACCACCATATTTTTTGGGAAGATAAAGTTTATTTAAGGAGATTTGCGGTCTTTTACAATTCCAAATGAAGTATCGCAGTGCCCTATTTAAACTTTTCCAGTCTCTGACTTTCAATATTACTGGAATATTTTGAAGAGGGTAAAGAATTTTAGGGAGTAAAACCATCTTAAACAGAGCTATACGTCCTGATAGAGATATTGGGAGATTTTGCCAACCTACCATATATTCTTTGATTCTAACCAAGATAGGAGAAATATTAAGGTTATACCACTCTTGTGGTTTCGTTGAAATATAGATCCCTAAATATTTAAGATGAGTCAAAACAACTTTGAAGGGTATCGTATCAATTGAAGTCTCATTTTTCCTGACCCACATTAACTCTGACTTGGAAATATTGAGCTTATAGCCTGTGAATGATCCAAATGACTCAGTTATTGAGATCAGCCTTGGAATATTAACTGCTGTATTGGACATATAGATTAACACGTCATCTGCATATAAAGCAATTTTTGGTTCCACTAGTCCAATTCTTATCCCTTGTATTCTCTGTCTAACTTTAATGGCCAAGGATTCAATCGCTAAATCAAATAGAAGTGGTGACAGAGGACACCCCTGTCTTGTACCCCTTTGAAGATTAATTAGATTAGATTCTAGTTTATTAATAATCAGTCTAGTTGTAGACTTATTACAAAGATTTTTAATAAAAAAAGGAAAATTATCTTTGAAACCGAATCGTAACAGAGAGTTAATAATGTGCTGGTGGTAGACCGAATCGAACGCTTTTTCTGCGTCTAATGCAATAATTGCTATATCGGTTTGATCTTGAGTTGGAGCTTCCCGGTGATTATAAAAATAATCAAGGACTAGAAATAATTCCCTAACCTTGGCTGCTAGATTTCGCCTAGTGAGAAAACCTGCCTGATCTTTGTTTATAAGATCCCCTAATACTTTTTGAAGTCTTTTAGCTAAGATAGATGATAGTAGCTTATAATCCGCATTAAGTAATGCAATAGGTCTATATGACTCTTTTTTCAGGGGATCTTTCCTTGGTTTCAAGATTAATGTTGTGATAGATGCTGCAAAGGATAAGGGAATAGGTTTGTTATTTGTAAAAAAAATGATTGAAAACATTCCTTAAATGGGGAGTTATGATAGGAGCGAGAATCTTGTAAAACTCAGTAGGGAGAGAGTCTGGGCTAGGTGCTTTATCCAGGTGAGCTTCTCTAATGGCCGTAGCGATTTCTTGCTCAGAGATAGGAGCGTTAATTTTACTCACTGCTTCTTCATTTAGAATTGGATGATCAAGTCCTTCCCAGAAAAGTTCTGAAGCTTCTTCGTCTGATTCTTTGTATGAGTAGAGGTCTCTAGAGTAGGTATAAAAAGCATCGATAATCTCTTTTGGATTTTGAAGTAGAGTTCCTTGTTCTGAGAGTGAATCAATAGAAGAGCTTCCTTGAGCATTTTTAACTAGGTTGGCTAACAATTTACCTGCCTTATTTCCATGCCTATAAAACTTGGCTCTTGTTTTATAATCCTCTTGGATTGTAACATGCAGTAGGAAGTTATCTCTCTCTCTCTTAGCCAAGGCGTACCTCCTCCAATTTATTGATGTTGGTTGAGATAAGTATTTGCTATAACTATTAGTAAGTGCTCTCAGGACTTCGTTTTCCCGCAGAGCCATTCTCCGTTTAAAATCAGACATATATGCAATTATTTCCCCCCTCATTACAGCCTTACCAGCTTCCCATAGCGTATTTGGATCATTGACAGTATCAACAATTATGGTAAAGAATTCAGTCATTCTGGTTGTCAACCACTCTCGAAATTTTACGTTTTTCATTAAAAATTTAGGGAAGAAAAAACGCTGTGTAGTAGGTTTATTTTCGTTTAATGGTATTTTTAGTATTATTGGCGCGTGATCTGAGATAGTGACTTGCGATATTTTTGATGTAGTACCCATTCTTAATAAATTCTCACTAATTAGAAATAGGTAAATTCTGGAAAAAGATCTTACACTCTTAGCTTTGCATGTAAACTCCCTTTGATCCGGGTTCTGAGTTCTCCAAATATCTTTAAGGGCTAGATTTCTAAATAAGCTTTTAAACATTTTGCCTTCAAGCTTATCTCTTTTAGCCATTCCTTTAGTAGGTTTTTGCCTGAGCCTATCTATCTGGGCCTTTGGGGTCATATTATAGTCTCCTGCTACAACTATGTAGCCTTCACCTATTTGTAAAATTTTAGTTTGAAGAAATTCCCAAAAACTTCTTTTGAAGTTGTTAGGGGCGTATAAGTTACATAGCGTGAAGATGGAGCCAGCCACTCTAACTTTTAAAATCAAGATTCTGCTTTTAGGATCTATATATTCTAATAAGATTTCATACGGGTTTTTTTTTCCTATAAGAATGGCTACGCCCCTCTTCCTGCCTACACTTGGCGCAAAAACCACTTCACCTACCCAGGAAGATTTTAACTTGAGGGATTCTTCTGCATTTAAGTGTGTCTCCTGAATAAATGCAATATCTGAATTAAGTTTCCTCAATTGAGAGATTATCATCTTTCGTTTCATTGGAGTTGAGATTCCCCCAACATTCCAAGAGGAGAAAGTCAATTTTTTTTATGTTAGACATTCTTTAGCCTCTCCCTCTTTCTCTCCTCCCCTCTCTCCTCTGAAAAAAAAGAAAAAAAGAAAGGGGACCCCCCCTCCCCACCCACCTCTCCCCCAGCACCCCTGCCATTGTTTATTCGGTTTTACCGCCTGAAGGATATTAATAAAAAAAGTGAGAAACACCAATTGCAGATAGTATTTGTAACATACCGAATTCATCAACCCCTTCACTCTTAATTAACTAAATGAATAAATAAAATGACTCCTGTTACTTAACGAATTTTTCTGCATAGAACTTTTCTGCCTCTATAGAAGTATCAAAAAAATGTACCTGACCCTGAAACTCTACTTTCAGCCTAGCTGGATAAATAACTGTTGCAGTGAGGCCCTCTTTAATCATCCTACCACAGATTGGTGAGAGCTCCCTTCTTCTCAAGGAGGTTTCATAAGCGAAGTCTTGGAATTACAAGATATAATTTTATGGGAAAATGGTGGTTAGCAAAATGGTAATACTTCCAAAAATATTATACCTGTTTAGATCACTTCCTATCAATGTTCCCCCAAAGGATATCAAAGAACTACAGAAACATGTCCTTGAATTTATTTGGTCTCATAAAAATGCGAGGATCAATAGGAACACCCTCTTAAAAAACAAAGGGCAGGGAGGGTTGGGGGTACCAGATCTCCAGGTTTACTTTAATGCAGCTAGACTAGCTCAAACAGTGCAGTTACACCACTCTAAATTTTACTTAGCTTGGGTTCAATTAGAGAGTGACATGTTAAATCTTAATCCAATTTATCGGATGTTCTGGACGCCTAAAAAAGACAGACCAGACACCTGGACAAAATACGTCTCGCTAGCACATACCTTGGCTCTATGGGATAACCTCCAAAAAATATATAATTTGATCCCTAAGGGTTCGCCACTGATACCTTTGGCTGTTTTCCCAAATTGTAGCAGAAACAAGACCAGCAAAATATGGGCTAACAAAAGCTTATATATAATAGCTGATACATTATGAGATGCTGATGTCCTCTCATTTGAGCAATACAATGACCTTACACCTACCACACCACACTACTGGTTTCACTACTTCCAGTTAAAATCCAGAATAGAGGAAGTCCGAAAACCTAAGGACCCATATAATCCCACACTGTTTGAAAAACTATGTAGCTCCACAACTAGGGTTAGAGGTGCAATTTCTAGTCTATACAAGTTTTTGGGCTCAGGCCAGCTACCAGAGAATTTAAACTTCATCAAAAAATGGGAAGGAGAAGTTAATCTCTCTAAAGATATTTAAGAATGGGCAGACATAATTCAAAAAGGTTTGGCTTGGTCCATCAGCGCACATTTGAAAGAAAACTATATAAAGGTTGTTTATAGATGGTATACTCACCCAAGTAGATTCAGACACTATCAGGTAGACCCAAACGACACAAGTTCACTCCAGTGCTATCGAGGTTGTCAAGCTGAGGGCACATACATTCACTTGTGGTGGGAGTGTTTGAAAAGTGCGAATGTATGGGTAGACACTTCCGAGCTACTGAGCAAAATATTTAATGAGCAAATTACACTCAATATGGAGCAAGCCCTCCTACATTTTCCAATTATGGGTCTCTCAAGGCATTCTTTAAAGCTAGTGGGTATCATATGTACTGCTGTTAGAACAGTTATAGCAAAATATTAGAAGACTTCAATCCCTCATTACGATGTTATACTAAACAAAATTAAATATTACCATCAAATGGCCAGCATTGCTTCCTCTCTACTATACAACAGAAATGAGTACTTAAAGGTCTGGGAGGATACTATTAGAATGCAGACGAGGAGGTATGTTGGTCAGGCTTGATGGGACATAGTTAAAACTATAAGCAGATACCACGAGTGTTCATCTCAGATCTTTCTTTTACTCTCTTTCTCTCTTCTTTTCTCTCCTCTCTACTCTCTGAACTGAAAACACCAGAAGTTTATTACTTTCTTAAGATAATGGACCAAGTCAGACAATCATCATAGACTTAATATGCAGTCACTGTACAATCATATTCTATCATATCCACTGAATTAAGGAATGTAGCAAATCTTATTATAATTTGTAAAGGTCCAATTATTATTGTTAAATTATCTGTTCAAATTGAAAAACTTCAATAAAAAATATTTCAACATAAATATATTAACCCTTAATCCTAACCCTAACGTAACCCTAAACCCAACACCCCCTAAATTAAATATAATTCAAATAAATCTAAATAAACCTTACAATTATTAACTAAATAATTCCTATTTAAAACTTAATACATACTTACCTGTAAAAAAGAACCTAAGCTAACTACAAAATAACCAATAGTTATATTGTAGCTAGCTTAGGTTTTATTTTTATTTCACAGGAAAGTTTGTATTTATTTTAACTAGGTAGACTAGTTAGTAAATAGTTATTAACTATTTGCTAACTACCTAGTTATAATAAATACAAAGTTACCTGTAAAATAAAACCTAACCTGTCTTACACTAAAAACTAACATTACAATAAAATGAAATAAATTAAATTAATAAAATACAATTTACTAAATTACAAAAAATAAAAAACGAAAATATCAAAAATAAAAATGAATTACTCCTAATCTAATAGCTCTATCAAAATAAAAAAGCCCCCCCCCCCCAAATAACCCCCCCCAGTCTACTCTAAACTGCCAATGGCCCTTAAAAGGGCCTTTTGCTGGGCATTGCCCTAAAGAAATCAGTTCTTTTACCTTTTACTGGTAAGTATGTATTTAGTTTTACATAGGTTTATTTAGATTTATTTTAATTATATTTAAGTTAGGGGATGTTAGGGTTAGGTTTACATTAGGGTTAGGGTTAGACGTAGGCTTAGGGTTACGTTAGGGATGGGTTAGGTTTAGGGGTTAATAGCTTTAGTATAGTGGCAGCAACATTGGGGGCGTCAGATTAGGGGTTAATAACTGTAATGTAGGTGGCGGCGATGTTAGGGGCAGCAGATTAGGGGTTAATAACTTTAGTATAATTGTGGCAACATTGGAGGCAGCAGATTAGGGATTCATAACTGTAATGTAGGTGGCGGCGATATTGGGGGTGTTAGGGTTAGGGTTACGTTAGGGTTAGGGTTAGACTTAGGCTTAGGGTTACGTTAGGGTTAGGTTTAGGGGTTAATAACTTTAGTATAATGGCGGCGATATCGGGGGCGGCAGATTAGGGGTTAATAACTGTAATGTAGGTGGCGGAGATGTTTGGGGCAGCAGATTAGGGGTGTTTAGACGTGGGGTTTATGTTGGGGTGTTAGGTTTAAACGTAACTTTTTCTTTCCCCATAGACATCAATGGGGCTGCGTTACGGAGCTTTTGTTCTGCGATTGCAGGTGTGAGCACGTCAAAGCAGCGCTTGATTTCGGTGCAGTATGGAGCTCAACACTACCATATCGCGCAAGCCTGCTTTTTTAAAACCTGTAATAGCAGCGCTATAGGGAGGTGAAATTACGCCGAAAATTTTGCGGTCGTTAATTTCCCTATAGCTCAAAACTCGTAATCTAGTTGATTGTGAATAATGTCAAATGGTGAAGTGCTATATAAGTGCTATAAAGTGAAAACTTTGATTAATAAATAAATCAGTTTTGAAGGCTATGAGTATATATCAGACACACCATGTTCTGCTTGCATATTATTGTTTTTGGAGTGTTTAATTCACATTTACTTCCTGCACAGGTGTAGGGGTGATTGAGGCAGGTGTGAGTTTATCTCAGGAGATTAGGTGGCTGTAGAAAGCTGGTTATTTTAACTGTGAGGATGTTTGACATTTCAGCTTTTTCTCATATCGTGATAAGATTTATAGAATTTAACAAAGTTATCAGCTATCGCTTTAGGATTTAAATGTGTAAGACCAGAAACTAATACTTCTCAAACTTTTCTTTACTAATACAACAGCAACAAAAATATATAATATACTAAGAGAGAAATCCAGAAATATTTAAAAATACTTACAATTAATATGTTGTTGTGTTAAGATGATTGAAACAAATTCCTTCATTTGTCCTTTAATAAGTAATTGATCCTTATATTCCAAGACATCTTTCTTTGCGGCTCCTCAGTGAATCATGTTATGTATTTATTTTCTTGGCAGATATTTTTTTAGTAACATTTTTAATTTGTTCACACTAAGGGCTAGATTACAATTGGAGCGCTAATTTATCGCGCACCCGCAAACGTGCAAATTGAGAGCTGCTTCAATCCTGTTGGCTGATTTGAACAGCCAATAGAATTTAAGCAGCTCTCATCCTATTGGCTGATTTGAATATTTCAGCCAAGAGGAATGCAACAGTACCCCAATATAAAAGGGGTGCCTTGTAATCAAGCTTCAATGTGCGGCGGACAATTGCATGAAAAGGAGGCTCCGCACTGGATGTCCCTGCTGGGGTTAGTGTTAGTTTTTTGCTTTTTTTTTTTTTTTTTTTTTTTAAGACTAGGGATTTTTTTATTTTAATGGGTGCAAAACAAATGCATACAAATGCCCTTTTAGGGGCAATGGGTAGCTTAGGTTTTTATTAGACTGAGGTTTTTTATTTTGGGGGGTTGGTTGGGTGGGGGGTTTACTGTTATGGGTGACTTTGTAAGTTTATTATGTAAAAGAGCTGTTTAACTTAGGGCAATGCCCTACAAAAGGCCCTTTTAAGGGCTATTGGTAGTTTATTATTAGGTTAGGGGGTGTTTTTATTTTGGGATGGCTTTTTTGTTTTATAGGGCTATTAGATTAGGTTTAATTTGTATTATTTTGGATAAATTTGTTTATTATTTTTGTAATTCTTAGTGTTTTTTTATTTTTGTAATGTTAGATAATTTTAAATATTCATAATTTAGTGTTTTGTTTTTTTGTAATTTAGTTTTTTTTATTTAATTTAATTTTAAATAGTTATGTCACGTTCATTTATAGTTTAATCTTAGGTTTTTATTTATTTTAAGGTAGCTATATTGTAATTTTAATGTAAAGTTAGGGGGGTTTAGTTTTAGGGGTTAATAGTTTAATTTAGTGTTTTGCGATGTGGGGGGCCAGCAGTTTAGGGGTTAATAGGTTTATTATAGTAGTAGCGATGTGGGGGGCCGGCGGTTTAGGGGTTAATAGGCTTATTATAGTAGTAGTGATGTGGAGGGCCGGCGGCTTTGGGGTTAACAGGTTTATTTAGTGTTGGCTATGTGGGTGGGCGACATTTTAGGGGTTAATAACTTTATTATACTATTTGCAATGCGGGGGGATGGCAGTTTAGGGGTTAATAGTGTAGTTTATGGGTGTTAGTGTACTTTGTAACATTTTTGTTATGAGTTTGTGAAACATTTTTGTTTCGCAAAATCCGTAACTACTGGTCTCAGATAGAGTAATGGATCGCATCAGTATAGACTATAACGCTAGCGTTATAGCTGGACTGCACAACCTGGAATACAGGCGCAATGAAAATCCCGCACTCAAAAGCCATTTTTTGAGTGCGGAATGGAGAGTTGCGTAAAGGCTAAAACACTAGCGGTATAGCTGTATAACGGCGACTTGTAATACGGGAGACCTGCATATTCCGCGCTATGGACAATTTTTCAGCGGTATACCGTACTGTACCGCACAACTTGTATTTTTTCTGAAAGATTGTAGCATCTTTATTTTGTAATAAAATAACTGCAAAAAGCATTTTTTGGGGCCTAAAGGGAGCGGGTGCGGAAAATAAAAACAGCACTGAAAAGTGTCTTTAGAATAAATATGTATGTAAATGATATCGAAAGCAATATTTAGCGCTTCACTTGTAATCTGGCCCTAAATATTTTCCAACATTCATCGTTTGGCATAAGTTTGTGGGTTTTATCCTTGTTATAAGGTTTCCTGTCAATTTCTTCTGCTTTGTCTAACTAGAGCTACCAGACTTTCATTTATGCAACCACCATCTTTTTCTCACAATATAGTTAGATCACTTTACACATGCATGGGGCATCCATATCATTGTACAGAATATGCCCACTAACATTTTGTTGTAGATCAATGTAAATGGTTATTTTACCTGTTTTCTCATATGCCCCACTCAAATGCCACTTCACTGACAGAATCTTCCCTCACATGCACCATTTTCAGCTAAAAATTCACATTCAAACCTCTCACCACCTAAAAATAAACATGTCCAAGACCAAACTACTTCTAATCCCACCTCTAACTCCAATTGCTCTTTTTATCCTGAGCGCTGAAACTACTATACAGCTAATCCACTCCCTGGTAATTTCCCAACTTGACTACTGTAATAACCTACTAACTGGCCTCCCTCTCTCCTGCCTCTCCCGCCTTCAATCCATCCTAAATGCCTCTGCCAGGCTAATCCACCTCTCCCGACGCTCTGTATCTGCTGCACCTCTCTGTGAGTCCCTTCACTGGCTTCCCATTCACAGCAGAGTTAAATTCAAAATTCTCACCCTGACCTACAAAGCCCTCACCAATGCTGCCCCACCCTACCTGTCCTCACTCATCAACAAATATACTCCAGCCCGCCCCCTAAGATTCAACAATGACCTGCTCCTTGCATTCTCTACCATCACCTCCTCCCATGCTAGAATACAGGACTTCTCTTGTGCGGCACCAACCCTCTGGAAGACACTTCCTCGAGCTATCAGACTTTCGCTTAATCTGTCCTCCTTTAAACTCTCCCTAAAGACCTTTTTGTTCAGAGAAGCTTATCACCCAACTCAGTAACAAATTAATTTCACTTACCCAACAGTTACCCTCATCTAACTCCTCACTAACATCATTCTTACCTTTGCAGTCCCCACCTCCCATTTCCCATCCTCCTACCCATCTAGCTTGTATGTTCCCATGGGAATAGTGCCCTCAATCCCCCCTGTATTTGTCTATAAAATTTTGTCTTATATTGTCTTGTTTCTCCGTTGTACTTTTATCTTTGTACCCATGTAGGGTTGCCACCCGCCCCTTAAAATACAGAACACTTTTAAATTACACATTCTGCAGGGTGTGCAGGGAGGAATATGAATAGTGCTGTCCAGAAACACAATACATGTTCCTCCCTGCACACCCTGTAGCATGTGTAGCTCATAAGTGTCCAGGAAAACATGGCTGAGGTGGCAACCCTATACCCATGGGCAGCATTGCTGAATCTGTTGGTGCTTTATAAATAAAGAATAATAATAATTCAAACATCTTTCACAAACTCTGCAAGCCTATATTTTAGGTTACCATGACATTTATTTCTTTTTTAATTATAAAACATACTTAAAGGGACATGAAATACAATTTTTTTTCTTTCATAGTTCAGATAGAGCATGTGATTTTAAACAACTTTCCAATTTACTTTTGATATCTAAATTGTTTTGTTATCTTGGTATCCTTTGTTTAAAAGGATACCTAGGTATGCTCAGAGCTGCTGATTGGTGACTGCACATATATACGTCATGTTATTGCTGCTTCTTCATCAAGAGAATGAAGTAAATTAAAAAGTTGTTTAACGAACTTCCGGTGGGTGGGCACCAAGGATGGCAGCAAGCAGTGAGAACTCCGAGCTGACCTCCCTTTAGTAGTTGTAAATCATGATCTTTTGCCCAAAATACTCACTCTCCTTGGTGGGGGAAATATCTCTTCCCATCTGGAACACATAGAATCAGGAGCCTAAGCATCGGCTCCCCTACCGTGAGGACGACAGACAGAGAAGCCGGCGCACATCCCGGAGCCGCACCCGCAAGACGCATCAGACCCTGAGTGCAGGGGATACTTGGGGACTCAGAAATATACCCCGAAGCCTCAGAATTAGACCCTTCAGACAGGAGGTTCAAGATACTGAACACAAGAGACTATAAAAGCTTAAGATATAATACTTAGGAGAGAAGGAATCAAACTAATACCGCAAGTAATAGGCAGCAATAACTCACAAGGCCTTAGGTCAAATATACCTATGCAACTTACGAAAACCCTACATAAAGTGCCCCACATAAGGCCTGTTTGTAACAGCACACTTTTTGGGAGGATATCAGGCAGAAACTAAGGCGTGGGAACAGAAGGGTTAAATAGAAACAGCACAAAACAATTCCAAATATAAGGAATGACTTTAATAATTATCACCCAAGTGCGAGTTGATGCACATGTAGTCAAAACTACATAATCTGCCGAACTTTACCAAAACCATTCTATTATAAGGAACAAATGTCTTAATTTGAGTGAGTAACCAGGGGTCCCCATAAACTCCCTCCCTCGCAAATATCTCCTCAGTCCAAACATATTCTTCCAAATACTCAAAATGTCTGGGAAGCAAAAGCAACAGGATAAAAGGAACAAGCATCAAGTAGTAAATCATACGGTTGCGAGCAATGAAACAGAAGATGTAGATAATTCTCAATATGACACCCACCCTATTGTCACACAATTATTGGCACTTTTTCTTCTGAAAATTGACCAACTCCAAACTGGCCTAGATACCCTAATGTTTGATTTTAAAATGTTTACTACAAGGCTAGCAGCGGTAGAGCAAAAAGTTGTAGAGCAAAAAGTTGTAGAGCATGAAACACAGACTAGGGAGCCCACTGCAAACATCGCACAACTACAAAGGCAAAATAAACTCCTGCAAGAAAAAATGGATGACCTGGAAAACAGCTCCAGAAGAAATAACATCAGAGTGGTAAGATTACCTGAAACTGTACCCAATTCAATGCTGATAGAATTTGCAGAGAGAATACTACCAAGTCTGCTGAAAATCTCTCATAGCAACTTACCATGCATAGCAGAAAGGGCACAAAGGGTGGGAATAAATGCAACAAGATCTGACCAACCATCTGCACCCAGGCAGATCATGATAAAATATCTCAATTTCAAAGACAAGATGACCATTCTAAAAGCATACAGACAAGCACCTGAGCTAACACATGATGGAAAGCGCATATACCTCTATCAAGACTACGGAGGTGGCAAAGAGGAGAAGAGAGTTAACATCATACTGCAAAGAACTTTGGAAGAAGGGAGAGAAAGTATTCCTGATGTATCCTGCTCACCTCAAACTACAAACACCAGAGGGACCAAAGGTATTTGGCTCCCCAAAACAGCTTCAAGTATACCTACAACGAATGAGAGAAGATGAAGATCGTATTGAAGAAGCAGTAGATTGAACATTGTAATCCTTAAAGCAAGAAGACCTATTCAAATTTCTGGATATGTATGTAAAATAATGAAAAAGACTGAGGACTAACTACTACTGAATGAAAGGCCTCAATCAAGGTCTTAGATATCCTTTTAAAGGTGGGGGGATGGGGGGAAACAGAAATGTTCTGTATTGTTCATAAATGTGCACTGTTTTGTATTGTTCATAGACTTGCACAGATATTGTTGATATTCCTTTGTTTATGTTTGTTCTTCAGATATTTATGTATGTATATCATATATTGAATTATAAGAATCTTCTTTCTCCACTCTAGAGTTATACCAAAGTACAGTGTTTAGGCAAAGTGATCAAACAGCTTAACAGAAACCCCAGGGTGCTGAACTGTAAGTAACCTACATCCACACACTAACACTGCAATTTTCAAAAAGAAAAAGAAAAGAAAAAAAGAGCTATAACTTAAACAAATTTAACAAAACTCACTCACATTAAATAACAAATTGGGGCAACACATACAAGCAATATTATGGGAACAAGGGTTGTTTCTTGGAATGTGGGGGGAGGGTTACGTCACCCATCAAGAGGAAAACCATAGTAAGGCAACTAAAATCAAAATGAACAGACATAGTATTATTACAGTAAACACACAATAGAACATCAAGCAAGGTTGGGTTGGAGAGGTTATATACATGCAGTACGAAAGTACTAGAGCTAGAAGTGTGGCCATCCTTTTTAGGAAAAACCTAGATTATAACATTTTCAAAACTATAACAGACTCAGAGGGCAGATATATACTGCTCCAGTTGGAGATTGAGGGGAGACTGTTATCCCTAGGTGCCGTATATAGTCCACAAACACCCAAACAAGAATTTTGGAGTGCATTCAGAAAACAGCTGCTTAGCACATCTGACATACCACTGTTACTGGGGCGGATGTTAATGTGGCCCCACAGACTCCTGCAGATCGTTTCAAAAACCCTAATACAACACATAGCTCAAAGAAACCACCATCTAATGCAAAAAGAGAATCCCTGATGCTAAATAAATTCATGAAAGCACTATCTCTAAAGGATATTTGTAGGGACAGGAACCCTGAAGCAAGGGATTATACATGCATCACCCCTGCAAAAGATACTATGTCCCGCATAGTTTTATTTCTTATCTCAGACTTCCTAAGCCCAAGGGTCTTGGACGCCACCATAGACACACCTACTATATCGGATCACGCACCAATACTTCTCAAATTAACATTGGGTAAGAAACAAAATCTTTCCAATCACTGGTCATTCCCCAAATACTTACATCAAGACATAAATATTAAAAGACACTTAGTGGGGGAGTGGCTGGCATACAAGGCCTCAAACCAACAGCACATAAACGACCCAGTACTCTATTGGGAAACTGGTAAAGCAGTCCTGAGGAGGGGTGATTACCACGTATGCCATTATGGTGGGGAAAAAAAGAAACTTAGAGACAGCTGATAAATACTAGAAATAATCATCTAAGTCACCCAACAAGAGAACACAGGGACAAATATAAAGACATAAAAGCCCACAGAGACACCATGCTCACTCAAAACGCAGCAAAAGACATGCAAGCACATGCTAGATATTACAGACACAGAAACAAAACTGGGTGCTTGTTATCCAGATTAACCAAACTGACTAAAGGAACTAGAAATATCACAACCATAGTAGACAAGGGTATCCACCACACTAAAAATAGTGACTTACAGAAAATATTCAAAGAATACCACACGACTATACAGGACAGGAGGTAGATGAAGGAGAAAAGGCGTCATTCTGGAGTGCTTTAAAACTTCCCACATTGACAGAAGATCACCTGCAAACCATCAATACACCCATAACAATAGCCAAGATAATTAAGGTAATCTGAGACTTGCCATTAGAAAAGGCCCCAGGACCTGACGCCATGCCAAACGAATTTTACAAAATTATTAGATTAGTAGTGGCTGAGACCCTCTCAACACTATTCAATGGAATCATGAAAGGCACAGTCAAACTATCACAATGATTCACAGAGGCAAACCTTTTTCTAATCCCCAAACAAGTTAGAGAATCACTTTACCCAGCATCATACAGATCAATATCCCTCATGAATTCAAATTAAAAACTATTAACCAAAATCCTAGCAAATAGACTAGCGAAAGTACTGCCCTGCTTAATACACAAAGACCAGACAGGCTTCGTAAAAAGTAGAAACTCGGTTACAAATCAAGAACACTACAATATTTACTGACCCACTATTGGAACTAACAAGACCACACATAGTGCATGCGCTTTGTTAGTTGACACAGAAAAAGTCTTCGACAGGATTCTTTGAGACCATCTTTTTCTAACTCTATAAAATTTGGGGATCAGAGGGCACTTTGGGGAAATAATACCAACACATCCCCACAAGCAGCAATATTAGTTAATGGAACATCGTCCCAGCCTTTCACACTTGAAAGAGGCATGAGACAGGGCTTCTCACTTTCCCCCCTTCTATTTGACCTTGCCTTAGAACCCCTAGTCATAAAGATTAGAGAGGAAACAATGGGCTTAACAATAGGAAAGAAGACACTTCATTTATCCCTCTTCGCAGGCGATATGATATTACTCAAAGTAATGGACATCATAAACAAATTTGGATGGATATCGGGATATAAAATTAATACGGTCAAGTCAGAATTAGTATGGCTAAAGGCATATAAAACACCACCAAAACTAAACTATGATTTCAAAATAGTGGAAGGACAATTTAAATATTTAGGCATTAAATTAAACATAGACCCCAACACATGGTATGAAAAAAACTACTCACCCCTGAAAAATGAAGCCAAAGACTTAATTGAGCATTGGACAAAACTCCCCCTTACAATGACAGGCAGAATTAGTTTGATTAAGATGATCTTATTCCCCAAAATCCTCTATCTACTCCAAATGTTACCCTATGTGATAAGCAAAACTGATATAAAATTCTGGAACTCGCTTATGTTTTTGTTTATATTGGCAAAAAAACCTCATAGAATTAAAGAATGATAAGTACAGTGGATGCTGGGGGGATGGCGATACTTGACATAGAGAATTATAGCAGGGCGACCCAAGCAATGTATGTACTGGACTGGTTGACAGGTCAGGAACATTTTACTATACCAGATTTAGAGCAACAAGCAGTGGGACCCAGGTCCCTTGCAATGTTACCACATATGAGCGCCACGAAAGCTGAAAAATATTTACTAAAATATCCACCACTCCAGCAACCAGTGTATGCCTAGAGGTAAATCTGCCATAAAGACAGATAACGAAGTAACTAAATTCCTGCCGCTACAGGGTAATCCAAATTTTATATCCCGGCTTCACCACTTCAGTATTTAGAACCTGGAAAGAACTAGAAATAGACACAATCTCTAAATTAATAAATGTAAATGAGCAGACTACTCAGACTTTTACACAGCTACAAACAAAATACAATATACCACACAATCATCATTATGCATACTAGCAAGCAAAACACTTTGTAACCGAGCTGTTAAACTCCCAAAAACTACCATCAAAGGAAAATGGAAGTGGAGGGCCCTCTAGTGGGCCTGTAGCAAAATTAAGGGGCAAGGGACTTGAAGTCTGGATGGTTCTAGGTAAAACAATGTTGCAATTGAAGGGGCGGGGGTTTCTACTCACCTTTAAAGGTTCTTGTTGCAGTAGATCCGGCCTCTTTGTTCCAGTGCACAGACTTCAAGAAGAACTTTTGTTGCTGTAGCAGGATGAGGCGAGCAAAGAGAAGTTCTGTTCCTCCAAGGAGATATGCTGAAGTGGTGAAGGAGATTCCTGGGAGAAGAGGCCCTGCAAGGGAAAGACAAGAATCAGGTTCTGAGGGAGTTATACCTCCCACCCCCAGGGCTCTACCAGCTAGTAGGAGAGTGACCGGGCCCAGGCCAGGGGCCAGGAGAGGCCTTGGTGTGCAGGGCAGGGTTACGAGGCAGGGGGCTCAGCAGGGGGTGGGGGCACAGGAACCTAATGCCCTAGACTCTCCAGGGGTTCCCCTTAGCTCATCTGTTGCGGAGGTGCCATCGGGTAGTGGGGCAGTATCAGGGGCCTTATGCATTGGCCAGACCGCGCAGCGGCCTACAGTGGATGCTGCGGCCGCTTCTGGTTTATAGACCTTAGTTCAGGATGGAGCGGCGGGTCCCCATGCAGCAGCGCCGGGCGCGGCGGTGACGGAGTGGCTGGCCACATGCCAGCAACTTAGGGGCTTAAATCCGGCTGCATTAGCATCCGTTGCCTCCTTGGCCCAGTCCCTGGCGGCATTCATGGCCCCCGGTGTGGCTGGGGCAGGCGGCGACGGTGAGGCAGTTCCAGGGTGTGGTGGTGCGGCCTGCAGGCCTCAGAGGGCTACTAGGCCGCGTTGCGCGTCCCCGGCTGGCTCCGCCTCCTTGTTTACGTCACGCGCGTCCTCCCCATGTGACTCATCGAGTGGGGAGGAGCGCAGGCGTCCAAGGAGGAGACGCAGAGAGCGCAGCGGGAGCGGATCAACCTCCGGAGAGGCCCCAAGTAAGTTGGGGAGGCTCCGGGTGGAGGATGCGGCTCCCGACGGGAGGGGGGTCAGACGGGTTGGCGGCAAAGCGACACATAAGACCCCAGAAGGGGGTAGAGGCAGAAGGTCTTGCAATATCGCGCAGGCAAGGGGTGTGAGTGACTCAAGGGCTGGGCCTGCAGAAGGGGCATACGCAGTGGAAATGTCGGGCATAAGGATGTTTGATGCACAGGACAGGCAGCCTGCGTTGAGAGACAGGCGGCCTGCAGCGGGTTTGCATGAGGCAGGATGTTTGAGGGAGCAAGGCAGTCCGGGAGCATTTGGAGATAGGCAGCAGGCAGCGGTTTTGCAGGAGGCAGGAAACAGGAATGATCAAAGTGGCCAGGGTGCATTGGGCGACAGACCTAGGACAGATAGGGGGGTGACTGTATCCCGTCAGGAGACTTTGGTGGCAGCTATTGCGCAGACTGGGTGTGTGAATGAGGAGTTGATAAGGAAGGCTGTGGCTTCTGCGCTAGGAATGGCTGTAGGGGAAAGCAGTGGGGGACAGAGTTGTGTAAGGGAGGTGGCTGGGACCCCCTCGGGGGTTTCATCCTGCACGCAGAGTACTCCCCATGTTCCTTTATTTCCCCAGGTTGGCAGAGAGACGACAACGGCGCAGATGGATTCCCCGGCTGGGCAAGCCCCATCTGGATCTCAGACTGTTGCCCCAGCGGCGGCTGCAGCGGCAGCACAAAGCGGAACAGGAGCTGCACCTCCTTTGGCCCCGAGCGGTGAGTACCTACTTGGCACTTCCACACACACTGAACACAGGGTACCCTCTAGTGAATCAGGTTCAGATAGCGAGGGGGACCTAGGGCTAGTGGGTAAGGGCCAGAAGGAGATGTTTAAAATGATTAAGAAACTAGTGGCAGCACAGGTGCAGAACCAGGCAGCGCAGGCGGCGGGTTCGGCGTTGGTTCCTTTTATCCCCGGGTGGGTGCAGTTATGCAGCCCCCTTTGGGAGTGTCAGTGTCAAGGAGAGTGGCCTCGCAGGGGGATACTTACCCCTGTTTAGTCCACTCCCTTTATGGGCACCTGAAGGCGAAAGTGGTGAACAGGATTCAAGATGGTCGCTATGTGAACATCTTTGAACTTTCGCCTGAGGCATGTCGCGCTAAAGAGCGGGCAGCAGATGGCATGGGACCTAAGAAGGTCCAAAGGCCAGAGACATACGAAGAATGGCAGAGGTGCTTCAGAGTCCTCGCAACCTGCTATTTGGATAAGTGGCAGACGCAAGGGCATAACTTGTTTAAATATGAGGACACTATTGATGATGTCCACGCCAGATTCAGGGAAGGTGCATGGCGTGAATATGACATGGCCTTTCGTAGGAAGATGGTAGGGAATCCTATGCTCCACTTTGGGACACAGGATTTATACCTGTGGTCCAAATTGGGGCTAGAAGGGCAAGTGGGCCAGACGACTGGCCTACGGTCGGGTCCTGTGCGGCCCAGCACCCCGCGTCCGAAGAGACGTGGACGCGAATGCTGGAAGTTTCAGGACAAGCAGTGTGAAAGGGGGGCAAGTTGCTCCTTTCGTCACATCTGCAAGTTTTGCAGCGGCCCACACGCAGGAGTTGATTGCAACAAGAAGAGAGAGGCTGGCGGGGATAAACAGTTCCAAAAAGGGGCCCCTGGTAACAAGGGCCCCAACGCCACTTAGGCTTGAGGCCATGGCCATGTGGCTGGCATGGTATCCGGACAAGGGAGTAGCCGAACTCCTCCGCCGGGGTTTGGCTGAGGGGTTTAGGATACCCGTGTCGGGCCAGGTGGCGGGTTCCACGTTGCATAGGAATCTGAAATCAGCCTACGAGTTTCCCGGGGTGGTTAGGGAGAAGTTAGCTAAAGAATTGTCCTTGGGGAGAGTTGCGGGCCGGTTGGGGGAGCAGCCTCTCTCGGACCTGGTGGTGTCCCCGTTGGGGGTTGTCCCTAAAAAGGATTCAGGCAAGGTTCGGCTCATACATCACTTGTCGTACCCCAAAGGGGCATCTGTGAATGATGCCATTGACACCGAGCTTACTTCGGTGCACTACCAGTCCTTTGACGAGGCATTGTCACTGGTCAGAGACAAGGGGCATGCGGCCCTGATGTCCAAACTGGACATTGAATCAGCGTTTAGGCTTCTCCCTTTGCACCCGTCGGCCTTTCGGCTGATGGGCATGAAATTTGAAGGAAAATTTTATGTTGACCGTTGCTTGCCCATGGGTTGCTCGTTGTCGTGCGCCCTATTCGAGAGTTTCAGTACGTTTCTTCACTGGGTTATCCGGAAGGCGTTGGGTGGTGGGGCCATGGCCCACTACTTGGATGACTTTCTT
Source organism: Bombina bombina (assembly GCF_027579735.1). Classification (NCBI taxonomy): domain Eukaryota; kingdom Metazoa; phylum Chordata; class Amphibia; order Anura; family Bombinatoridae; genus Bombina; species Bombina bombina. Next base: position 186,067,904 of record NC_069500.1, read on the forward strand.
CTCGTAGGGCGCGCAGATTCATCGGAATGCAGGGTCCTAATGGACGTTATGCAAGACATGATGGGCAGGTTTGGAGTCCCATTGGCGTCGGACAAGACGCAGGGGCCGTGCACTTGTCTCACATTTCTAGGTATAGAAATTGATACAGTGGCTGAGGTCTGTCGGCTCCCACGTGAGAAAGTGGTTCGCATGTTGGGGACCGTGGGGGCTGTTAAAAGAGCGGTGTGGGTGTCCAAAAAAGATCTGCAATCTTTACTTGGAATGCTGAATTTCGCCGGTAGGGCTATTCCCATGGGTCGGGTCTTTAACAGACGTTTGGAAGAGCCATTGCGGGGACCTCGCGATGGGGCGCGTCGTTTTAAAGTGTCGCAGGGCATGAGGGATGACTTAGACGTTTGGGAAGAATTCCTGGGTCAGTTTAATGGCGTCTGCATTTGGCGGGATAAACCCAAGTCAAATCAGGCGTTGCACCTGTTTACAGACGCAGCAGGCAGCCACGGATACGGGGCTTACCTGAACGGGTCATGGAGCGCTTCTCCGTGGCCTAGTGAATGGGTAGCGGCTGGGCTTAACAGGAACCTGACGCTGTTGGAGCTGTTTCCTATTGTGGTAGCAGTTGAGCTGTGGGGACCGGCGCTGGCCAACAAATCTGTAGTTTTTTGGTCAGATAACATGAGTGTTGTATACGCCATCAACAGGCTGTCGGCGTCTTCCCCGAGGGTAGTCACCTACCTTCGGCACTTGGTGTTGTGTTGCTTGCAGCTCAACATTTCCTTCGTGGCTCGTCACGTACCAGGCGTCCATAATGTGATTGCGGACGCATTATCTAGGTTTAACTGGGAATTATTTAGGCAGGCCGCCCCTCGGGCGGAGCAGACTGGCTTGACATGCCCTCCTTTTCTTTGGCAGATGGCAGAGGCTGGGAAACTATTATCCCCTTGATTCGGGCTTCAGTGGCGCCAAAGACATGGACAACCTATGTGAGTCACTGGAAAGTGTGGGAAAGTTTTGCTGTTAATCATGGGTTCGAGGTGCATAAGGCATCGCAGGTACGGGTCTTGGAGTGGCTGGCGTGTTGGCGAAAAGAGGGGACCTCTAGGTTGGCTGCTCAAAGTAGGTTGGCCGCAATGGGATTCTTTAATAGAACGTTTGGTATTCCAGACTTTTCGGGGTCATTCCTTGTTAGGCAGGTACTGAAGGGATGGGGTCGTGTCGACCCTTACCCTCCTGACCACAGGGAGCCCATCATGCCTTCTCTCCTGCAGGCGTTGATGGGATGCTTGGGAGAGGTATGCTCCTCGGAGTACGAAGTTTTGCTGTTTCGCGCGGCATTTGCGTTGGCGTTCACAGGGGCCCTTAGGATTGGGGAGTTAGTGGCGTCGTCGTGTTCTGGGGCGCTGGCGGTATTCTGTGGAAAAATGTACGGCCGGCAGAAAATGGCCTTATGTTGCTCATTCCTAGGTCTAAAACGGACCAAGCAGGAAAAGGCGCATGGCTATGTTTGGGCAGGTTGGCGGAAGAGGCGTGTTGCCCAGTGCAGAATTTCGAACGGTTTTGCAAGGTTCACCCTGTGGGCCCCCTGCAGCTACTCATGCATGAGGATGGGTCATCCTTATCTGCCTTCCAGTTTCGCAGGGTTCTGGCAAGAACAGCGAGGGCGGCAGGGTTAGATCCTGCTAATATAGGATCCCATTCGTTCAGAATTGGGGCTGCGACGTCGGCTGCTGCGTGCGGATCTTCTGGCATGGATATTCAGAGGCTGGGGCGCTGGAAATCGGACAGGTATAAACTGTATATTCGGCCGGTGAAGGGTTCACAGGGGTCGGATCAAAACACAGGAGGTCGGGTCAATCAACGTTAGTTAAAAGATGGGCTTACGGGCTTCTTATGTCTGAAGGGGTGGGGCGATCTGTTTTGGTGTTGCTCAGATTTATGTCATGTCCTTTCAGGCAGGAATACCCCTCCATCACGCGTTTGGATAGTGGGCCACTCATTTATTCATTGGGCGGCCATCAGGGCATTGAGGTTACCAGAAGGGCAGCAGCTGGGAATTCCATGGTCAAGGGCCAATGTGCGTTGGTTGGGTCGCAGGGGATTGGCTTGGGATGAGTTGCCAGCCCTCCTCCAGGATGCTCACAGGAGGTGGGGGAAGCCTCATATTGTAATTTTGCATGTGGGAGGCAATGACTTGGGGGCTGTCCCGGTGTTGGATCTGATCAGAAAGATGGTGTCTGATTTACGGTGGGTGTATGCTTGGCTCCAAGGTGTACAAGTAGGGTGGTCCAACGTGGTTGCACGGCTGCGCTGGAGATATATTGTGACACAAAGGGCGGCATATAACGTTAAGAAAAAAGTCAATCGGGAAGTAGGGAGAGCGGTCACGGCATTGGGCGGCTTTGTAATCAGACATGACTCAATAACAGCTGACAAGAAGGCTTTATATCGTCCAGGCGGAGTTCACCTGGCGGATGCTGGGATGGACATTTTTCTGACTGACATTAGAAGGAGTTTGCTATCAGTTTTATAAATGTTTTAGGAAAGTTTTGCTCTATGGGCAGTGTTACATAGGTAAGTTAAGTTATTGAGTTAATGTTTCTGTATGGTGGCGGCAAGAGGGCAGGGAGCTGTTCTCTTGTGGCGGTCGGCTCGGTCCCCCGAAGCAGGTAGAGAGAGATTTGAGTGACACCCTTGGATGGGGGAGGGATGCCTGCCGGGTGCCGGCCTGGGGGGTCCTCCCCCTTACTAATCTTTGGTTGAAGATCTCTACAGTTCTGCAACTATCTCTCTCTGCCATTTTGGGCGCAAGCAACCCGTGCTGCGCTGCAGTCCCCCAATTGGGGGTCCGGGCCGGCTGTCAGTGGGGGGTTAGGTTAAGGAGTAGATGCTGCCACCAATTTTTGCTGAACTTGTTACAAGTTAGAAAATTGAAAGTTGCCTGATGCGGCATTTAGCCGTGATAAAGGTTAGGTTAATAAATCACATACATATGTGTTGTGTATTTATTTGAGTAAGTCTAGAATAATTTAAGACGGAATAGGAGGTTTGCACCTTATGGAAGTGGAGGGCCCTCTAGTGGGCCTGTAGCAAAATTAAGGGGCAAGGGACTTGAAGTCTGGATGGTTCTAGGTAAAACAATGTTGCAATTGAAGGGGCGGGGGTTTCTACTCACCTTTAAAGGTTCTTGTTGCAGTAGATCCGGCCTCTTTGTTCCAGTGCACAGACTTCAAGAAGAACTTTCCCGCCCGCCCAGCCCGGAGAGAGGAGATGCGGCATATTAGTGTAATGTGAGGGCTTAGTCAGACTCGGCCCGGGTAGGTTTATGTGAGCCAGCCCGGTAAGTCCAGGTCTTGTAATTTTAGTTTCCACCATGGATTGGCGTGTTTTTACGACTCGCCAGGCGTGGGTGCCTTCTCGGGCTGGAATGGAATACCCTAGCTGGCGGTCGGCTCGGTCCCCCGAAGCGGGTAGAGAGAGATTTGAGTGACACCCTTGGATGGGATGCCTGCCGGGTGCCGGCCTGGGGGGTCCTCCCCCTTACTAATCTTTGGTTGAAGATCTCTACAGTTCTGCAACTATCTCTCTCTGCCATTTTGGGCGCAAGCAACCCATGCTGCGCTGCAGTCCCCCGATTGGGGGGTCCGGGCCGGCTGTCAGTGGGGGGTTAGGTTAAGGAGTAGATGCCGCCACCAATTTTTGCTGAACTTGTTACAAGTTAGAAAATTGAAAGTTGCCTGATGCGGCATTTAGCCGTGATAAAGGTTAGGTTAATAAATGCGACCGTGGCCAACACATATGTGTTGTGTATTTATTTGAGTAAGTCTAGAATAATTTAAGACGGAATAGGAGGTTTGCACCTTATAGCCTTAATCAACTGATACACATATACACACAGGGAAGATAATCGATATCCCCAATCTACAAATCCTTGGTAGCCATTGACAATGCATGTACATTTCAATTTAACAGTGAGAAATAGTCCCACATCTTGGGTACGGACATAACAACCACATTAATACAACAAAGTATATCAAAAACATGGACACCCACACTCTCAGCTAGTGTAAGATTGTCACACACACTAAGATACTAAAAACAGCATACATAACACCTAAAACATATAAAACATGGGAACCCAATCATGATGGAAGATACCCAAGGTGCTCCTACCCAGAGGCAGACCTACTACATATGCTTTGGTACTGTCCTAGGATGTACAGATTTTGGGGAATTTTGGGGAATGCTGACAAGGTGGGGGAGCTCCACAATCAACAAAAACATAGACATCACAGCCCAGACAATGATATTTCTTGATATCCAAAACCTACCTGAAACAAGCTCATTACTGGTTTATAACATAATACTCCAGGCCAGGAATTCCATCCTACAACACTGGCTGAGTGACAAAGCTCCTAAACTTGCACATCTCAAACATAAAATACTCGAACAGTTATTATTCGAACAGATACACAGGGAAACCTCCAAAGACGAACAGTGCACTTCATGAAAAAGTGGGGGCCATATATCCTAACTCTAAACAACAAACAGCAAACTCAAATAATATATCCGATAAGAAACTCTGAATATATACTAAATGCCCAACTGAGGGGGGAATGGCAACTAAATCTGAAGGGATAGACCACATAAATAAAAATAAACCTAATAAACCAGTCGAAAATGGCTGGAGAACGCCCTGGGGAATAAGATGCATAAAGCAAGATCTTATAGATTAAACTGAATAACTTATTTGGTATCACTAATGTAAGACTCAACTATGAGTGTATGAGTAAGCAAAGAGAAAGATAACCCAACTAGTGGGCGCTGGTGTAGGGAGTGTGTTGTTGACTTTGTTGATTTTGTTTTGTTATATTTATTTTATTTTGTTTTATTTTGTTTATATAAAAACTGAAAAACTGAGGACATGTATACAAAATGTATCTACAATATTCAAGACTAACTCAAAGACTGTTATCCAAATGACACTGTAAAACATGGCATATAGATAAATCGTAAAGCGAATTCTCAACCAGTGTAAACAGCAGTTGTTTAACAGCAATGTTAAATTTGTATACTTACGGCTAGATTTAGAGTTTGGCGTTAGCCGTCAAAACCAGCGTTAGAGGCTCCTAACGCTGGTTTTGGGCTACCGCTGGTATTTAGAGTCAGTCAGGAAAGGGTCTAACGCTCACTTTGCAGCCGCGACTTTTCCATACCGCAGATCCCCTTACGTCAATTGCATATCCTATCTTTTCAATGGGATCTTTCTAACGCCGGCATTTAGAGTCATGGCTGAAGTGAGCGTTAGAAATCTAACGACAAAACTCCAGCCGCAGAAAAAAAACAGGAGTTAAGAGCTTTCTGGGCTAACGCTGGTTCATAAAGCTCTTAACTACTGTGCTCTAAAGTACACTAACACCCATAAACTACCTATGTACCCCTAAACCGAGGCCCCCCCCACATCGCCGCCACTCTATTAAAATTTTTTAACCCCTAATCTGCCGACCGCACACCGCCGCCACCTACGTTATCCCTATGTACCCCTAATCTGCTGCCCCTAATACCGCCGACACCTACATAATATTTATTAACCCCTAATCTGCCGCCCCCGCTATCGCTGACACCTGCATATTTTTTAACCCCTAATCTGTCACTCCGTACACCGCCGCAACCTACATTATACCTATGTACCCCTAATCTGCTGCCCCTAACACAGCCGACCCCTATATTATATTTATTAACCCCTAATCTGCCGCCCCCAACGTCGCCTCCACCTACCTACAATTATTAACCCCTAATCTGCCGACCGGACCACACCGCTACTATAATAAATGTATTAACCCCTAAAGCTAAGTCTAACCCTAACACCCCCTAACTTAAATATAATTTAAATCTAATGAAATAACTTAACTCTTATTAAATAAATTATTCCTATTTAAAGCTAAATACTTACCTGTAAAATAAACCCTAATATAGCTACAATATAATTTATAATTATATTGTTGCGATTTTAGGATTAATATTTATTTTACAGGCAACTTTGTAATTATTTTAACCAGGTACAATAGCTATTAAATAGTTAATAACTATTTAATAGTTACCTAGTTAAAATAATTACAAAATTACCTGTAAAATAAATCCTAACCTAAGTTACAATTAAACCTAACACTACACTATCAATAAATTAATTAAATAAACTACCTATAATTATCTACAATTAAACCTAACACTACACTATCAATAAATTAATTAAATAAAATACCTACAAATAAATACAATGAAATAAACTAACTAAGTACAAAAAATAAAAAAGAACTAAGTTACAAAAAATAAAAAAATATTTACAAACATTAGAAAAATATTACAACAATTTTAAACTAATTACACCTACTCTAAGCCCCCTAATAAAATAACAAAGACCCCCAAAATAAAAAAATGCCCTACCCTATTCTAAAATTAAAATAGAAAAGCTCTTTTACCTTACGAGCCCTGAAAAGGGCCCTTTGCGGGGCATGCCCCAAAGAATTCAGCTCTTTTGCCTGTAAAAAAAACCCATACAATACCCCCCCCCAACATTACAACCCACCACCCACATACCGCTAATCTAACCCAAACCCCCCTTAAATAAACCTAACACTAAGCCCTTGAAGATCTTCCTACCTTGTCTTCACCACGCCGGGTTCACCGATTGATCCAGAAGAGCCTCCGATGTCTTGATCCAAGCCCAAGCGGGGGGCTGAAGATGTCCATGATCTGGCTGAAGTCTTCATCCAAGCGGGAGCTGAAGAGGTCCATGATCCGACTGAAGTCTTCTATCAAGCGGCATCTTCAATCTTCTTTCTTCCGGATCCATGTAGTTCATTCCGCCGATGCGGAACATCCATCTTCACCGACGACTTCCTGACGAATGACGGTTCCTTTAAGGGACGTCATCCAAGATGGCATCCCTCGAATTCCGATTGGTTGATAGGATTCTATCAGCCAATCGGAATTAAGGTAGGAAAATTCTGATTGGCTGATGGAATTAGTCAATCAGATTCAAGTTCAATCCGATTGGCTGATCCGATCAGCCAATCAGATTGAGCTCGCATTCTATTGGCTGTTTCGATCAGCCAATAGAATGCGAGCTCAGTCTGATTGGCTGATCGGATCAGCCAATCGGATTGAACTTGAATCTGATTGGCTGATTCCATCAGCCAATCAGAATTTTCCTACCTTAATTCCGATTGGCTGATAGAATCCTATCAGCCAATCGGAATTCGAGGGACGCCATCTTGGATGACGTCCCTTAAAGGAACCGTCATTCGTCGGGAAGTCGTTGGTGAAGATGGATGTTCCGCGTCGGCGGGATGAACTACATGGATCCGGAAGAAAGAAGATTGAAGATGCCGCTTGATAGAAGACTTCAGCCGGATCATGGACATCTTCAGCCCCCCGCTTGGGCTTGGATCAAGACATCGGAGGCTCTTCTGGATCGATCGGTGAACCCGGCGTGGTGAAGACAAGGTAGGGAGATCTTCAGGGGCTTAGTGTTAGGTTTATTTAAGGGGAGTTTGGGTTAGATTAGGGGTATGTGGGTGGTGGGTTGTAATGTTGGGGGGGGGTATTGTATGTTTTTTTTACAGGCAAAAGAGCTGAATTCTTTGGGGCATGCCCCGCAAAGGGCCCTTTTCAGGGCTGGTAAGGTAAAATAGCTTTTCTATTTTAATTTTAGAATAGGGTAGGGCATTTTTTTATTTTGGGGGTGTTTGTTATTTTATTAGGGGGCTTAGAGTAGGTGTAATTAGTTTAAAATTGTTGTAATATTTTTCTAATGTTTGTAAATATTTTTTTATTTTTTGTAACTTAGTTCTTTTTTATTTTTTGTACTTTAGTTAGTTTATTTCATTATATTTATTTGTAGGTATTTTATTTAATTAATTTATTGATAGTGAAGTGTTAGGTTTAATTGTAGATAATTGTAGGTAGTTTATTTAATTTATTTATTAATAGTGTAGTGTTAGGTTTAATTGTAACTTAGGTTAGGATTTGTTTTACAGGTAATTTTGTAATTATTTTAACTAGGTAGCTATTAAATAGTTATTAACTATTTAATAGCTATTGTACCTGGTTAAAATAAATACAAAGTTGCCTGTAAAATAAATATTAATCCTAAAATAGCTACAATATAATTATAATTTATATTGTAGCTATATTAGGATTTATTTTACAGGTAAGTATTTAGCTTTAAATAGGAATAATTTATTTAATAAGAGTTAATTTATTTCGTTAGATAAAAATTATATTTAACTTAGGGGGGTGTTAGTGTTAGGGTTAGACTTAGCTTTAGGGGTTAATACATTTATTAGAGTAGCGGTGCGGTCCGGTCGGCAGATTAGGGGTTAATTATTGTAGGTAGGTGGAGGCGACGTTGGGGGCGGCAGATTAGGGGTTAATAAATATAATATAGGGGTCGGCGGTGTTAGGGGCAGCAGATTAGGGGTACATAGGGATGACGTAGGTTGCGGCGGTGTACGGAGCAGCAGATTAGGGGTTAATAATAATATGCAGGGGTCAGCGATAGCGGGGGCGGCAGATTAGGGGTTAATAAGTGTAAGGTTAGGGGTGTTTAGACTCGGGGTACATGTTAGGGTGTAAGGTGCAGACTTAGGAAGTGTTTCCCCATAGGAAGCAATGGGGCTGCGTTAGGAGCTGAACACTGCTTTTCTGCAGGTGTTAGGTTTTTTTCAGCTCAAACTGCCCCATTGTTTCCTATGGGGGAATCGTGCACGAGCACGTTTTTGAAGCTGGCCGCGTCCGTAAGCAACGCTGGTATCGAGAGTTGCAGTGGCGGTAAATATGCTATACGCTCCCTTTTTGGAGCCTAACGCAGCCCTTCTGTGAACTCTAAATACCAGCGGTATTTGAAAGGTGCGGGAGAAAAAAAGCACGCGTAGCTAACGCACCCCTTTGGCCGCAGAAATCTAGCCGTATGTTTTTCATGTAAATAAAATTATATTAAAAAAAAAAGTTGTTTAACATAGTAATGAATCATGAAAGAAAACTTTTGGGTTTCATGTCCCTTTAAATTCGTGCTTAAATACTATAACTTTCATAATAGTAAATTTAGCCTTCATTGTCACCTAGAGAGCCTCTCTACCTGTAGGCCAATTTGTATAAAAGTAAACCTACTACTTATTTTGCTCAAAGGCAGAAAATTTCTCTCAATTTTTTTTTTATATTTAAAAAATATAAATGATATTTTTATTAACGTAATTATTGTACTGTTTGTAGAATACTGTCACAAATGTTAGCTATTTGTATGTGTATCTATTGTACAGCATAGCATTGCGTAATCTGTTAGTGCTTTATAAGTAACTAATAACACTGAACAACCTCAACTTTCTGAAGTGATGTTAAAACATACACCAAGATTACAAGTTTTGCGGTATGGTGCGGTAAGGCTGTACAGCTGAAAAATTAGCCATTGCGTGCGGAATATGTAGGTCTCCAGTATTACAAGTTGCAGCGGTATAGCAATACTGCAAGCATTATAGCCTGTAACGCAACAATCTATTCAATACTCAAAAAATGACGTTTGAGTGTGGGATTTTTATAGCACTGTATTACAGATTATGCGGTCTGGCTAAAATGCTTGCGTTATGGCCTATACCACCCTGATCCATTCCTCGATCTGAGACCAGTAGTTATGGATTTTGCGAAACAAAAATATTTCACAAAACTTATAACTAAAATGTTACAAAATACACTAACACCCATAAACTGCCTATTAAGCCCTAAACCGCCACCCTCCCACATTGCAAATACTATATTAAACTTATTAACCCCTAATCTGCCGCCCAACACTAAATAAGCATATTAACCCCTAAACATCTGGCCTCCCACATCGCTACTTTTATAATAAACCTATTAACCCCTAAACCGCAGCCCCCCACATCACAACCACTATAATAAACCTATTAACCCCTAATCCACCAGCCCCCCACATCGCAACTACTATAATAAACTTATTAACCCCTAAACCGCCGCCCCCCCACATCGCAACACACTAAATTAAACTATTAACCCCTAAATCTAATACCCCCTGATTTTAAATTAAATTTCCAATACAACTAGCTTTAAATAAATAAAAACTTACCTTTGAAATTTAAAAAAAAATAATTAAACTATAAAGTATTACTACTATTATTACATTACTATTTTAAAACAAAATTAGCGAAAAATAAAAAACTAAATTACAAATGAAAAAAATCGTAGCACTACGAAAAAAATAAATAAATTACATTACAAAAAAAATTAAAACTCTAAAATTACGAAAAATAAAAAAACTCTAAGATTACCAAAAATAATAAACAAAATTATCGAAAAAAAAAAAAAATTACACCTAATCTAATACCCCTATAAAAACAAAAAAGCCCCCAAAATAAAAACACCCACTAATCTAACAATAAACTACCAATAGCCCTTAAAAGGGCCTTTGTAGGGCATTGCCCTAAGTTAAACAGCTCTTTTACCTAAAAATTACAAAGTCCCCCTAACAGTAAACCCCCCACCCAACCAACCCCCAAAATAAAACAAAAATGACATTACAAAAACTCTAAATCAGCCATTAGGATTTTAGTATCTCTTATCCTATTGGCTGATTTGAAAATGTCAGTCAATTGGAATGCAAGGTACCCCATTTTTAAACGGGTACCTTGCATTCAAGCTTCAGTGTACAGCGGTGATCGTATAAAGAGGATCCTCCACACTGGATGTCCGCGCCTCTACAGCTCCGCCCAACCGGGATGAAGATAGGAGATGCACCCACGATGGATGAAGATTTCACCGCCTTGATGAAGACTTTTCGCTGCCTGGATGAAGATGGATGTCCGGACTTCAGGAACTATGAGTAGATTTTCTGGGGTTAGTGTTAGGTTTTTTTTTTTTTTTTTTTGGCGTTTTTTTTCTTTTAATCTGTGGGGTGATTTGAAGAGGGCTGTCCATGCTCTGCAACCATCAAACCTAACTGAACTGGAGATGTTTTGCAAGGTGGAATGGTCCAAAATACCTTCATCCAGAATCCAGACACTCATTACAGGCTATAGAAAGCATCTAGAGGCTGTTATTTCTGCTAAAGGAGGCTCTACTAAATATTGATATAATATTTCTGTTGGGGTGCCCAAATTTATGCACCTGTCTAATTTCGTTTTGATGCATATTGCACATTTTTTGTTAGTCCAATAAACCTCATTTCACTACTGAAATATTACTGTGTCCTTCAGTTATTTGATATATCAAAATGAAATTGCTGATCCAAACACCCAATTATTTATAAATGAAAATCATTGAAATTGTCAGGGGTGCCTAAACGTTTGAATACAACTGTATGTTTTCAAACAATGTGAGCAGTCGATTTATTTTAGTTTTGTGATGGCTATGATTAAAAAAATGTATAAGTTGTTGGTGTGTAAACCAATCATTTACAATTAGTGGAGCTACTGTAACTCCATCAGCTCTTCCCTGGTTTTCAATTTACCATTGTGTATAATATTCTAACAAAGGGTTAGTGAATTAATGGTTGAGGTGCCCTTATTGGAATCTCAGGATTACTCATGGTCGGGGTTAGTGGAGAGAGATTTGAGTAAATGCCGGTAGGGTTGTTAGAGGTTTGATCCCAGATTCTGTGTGCTTCCTGTATTAATTGAGGTGAGGTTTTGTTTATGTTCCTATGCATTTTAGTGACCCAGCATATCCCAGCAAGTTGCTGTTCCAATTGAACCCATTCTTTACTGTCTCCATGTTTGCACCAGTTAATCACTCTATTGAGAATAGTTGCTTGTCTATAGTATGCTAGGCAAGGTACATCAAGACCCTCATTTTTTTCTAGTTATTTTTTTTGAGATTCTGGGCATTTTATTATGCCAAACATATGCGCTGACTAAATTTTGTAAAGCATTTAGGTAGGATTGTGGGATAGGTATAGGTATTGTTTGGAACATATAAAGGATACGTGGTAAAACAGTCATTTTAAATGCGTCCATCCTTCCCAACCATGTGTCAGGGTGCCAGGAGTCAGGAGCCAAAGTGAGTAGTCAGACAAGCCGGAATCAGGAAGGAGAACAGCATAGTCAGGAACAAGCCAGGGATCAGGGCAACTTGTCAGGATCCATGGGGAACCCTGCAAAGGAAATAACATTACCTAGGAAGGTTACTTGAGTCTGATGGAACTCACATTTCTCGAGTTTACAAAAAAGGCCGTTTCCACGTAGTCTCTGAAGAACCCGTGTAACATCAGAACGATGAGCTTCAAGTGTGGGTGAGTGTATGAGGATGTCGTCTAAGTACACCACAACACACTGTTGCAAAATATCTCGTAGGACATCATTAATAAATTCCTGGAAAACAGCAGGAGCATTACATAGGCCAAATGGCATTACAAGATATTCATAATGCCCGCTCCTGGTGTTAAATGCTGTTTTCCATTTGTGGCCCTCCTTAATCTTAACGAGATTGTACGCTCCTCTCAAATCAAGCTGAGAAAAGACCGTAGCTCCCTTGAGGAGGTTAAAAAGTTCCATAATGAGAGGAATAGGGTAAGCATTCTAAATGGTAAGGTGATTAAGACCCCTATAATCGATGCATGGTCTTAACTCGCCACCTTTTTTTTCACAAAGAAGAAGCCAGCCCCTGCAGTAGAGCAAGATTTGCGGATGATCCCCCGCGACAGAGCATCGGCAACATACTCCTTCATAGCACAATTCTCTGCAACAGACAGAGGGTAAACCCAACCCGAGGAGGAATGGCTCCGGGTTGCAGGTCTATGGCACAATCGTAAGACCTGTGAGGATGCAACGTACCAGCACACACCTTGTCAAAAATGTCTAGCCTGGGTGACTATGGAGGATTACGAGTTATGTGCACTATAGGGAAATTAACAAATGCAACAAAAGTTGCATTATTTAACCCTCTATAGGGCAGCAATTACAAGTTTTGAAACAGCCGGCTTGTGTGTGCGATATGGTTGTGTTAAGCTCCATACAGCACACAATCCAAGCGATGTTTTGACTTGCTCGTGCACACTTTCCCCATAGACATCAATGGGGAGAGCTGGTCAGAAAAGAGCCTAACACCTGCGATCGCGAAAAGAAAAGCTCCGTAACGCAGCCCCATTGATGTTTATGGGGAAAAAAAATAACATTTAAACCTAACACCCTAACATAAACCCTGAGTCTAAACATCCCTAATCTGCTGCCCCCAACATCGCAGTCACCTACATAATGTTATTAACCCCTAATCTGCCTCTCCTGATATCGCAGCCAACTAAATAAAGCTATTAACCCCTAATCTGCCGCTCCCAATATTGCCGCCACTATACTAAAGTCCTGCACCCCAACATCGCCCACACTAAATAAAGTTATTAACCCCTAAACCTCTGGCCTCCCACATCACTACCACTTAATAAACATATTAACCCCTAATCCGCCAGCCCCCCACATCACAACAACCTAAATTAAACTATATTAACCCCTAAACCTAACCCTAACGTAACCCTAAACCTAAACCTAACCCTAACACTCCCTAACTTTAACATAATTAAAATAGAGCTAAATTAAAGTTACAATTATTTACTAAATAATACCTATTTAAAACTAAATACATACTTACCTGTCACATAAAACCTAAGCTAGCTACAATATAACTAATAGTTAAGTAAGTTTGTATTTATTTTAACTAGGTAGACTAGTTAGTAAATAGTTATTAACTATTTACTAACAACCTAGTTAAAATAAATACAAACTTACTTGTGAAATAAAACCTAAGCTGCCTTACACTAAAACCTAACATTACAAAAAATAAAAAACACTAAAATTACAAAAAATTAAAAAAACTACCATTACAAAAAATAACAAACAAACGGCTAGATTTAGAGCTCTGCGGCCAAAGGGGTGCGTTAGCTACGCGTGCTTTTTTTCCCCCACACCTTTTAAATACCGCTGGTATTTAGAGTTCACAGAATGGCTGGGTTTTCAGTGCGTTAGGCTCCAAAAAGGGAGCGTAGAGCATAATTTAACGCCACTGCAACTCTAGATACCAGCGGTGCTTACGGACGCGGCCAGCTTCAAAAACGTGCTCGTGCACGATATCCCCATAGAAAACGATGGGGCAGTTTGAGCTGAAAAAAAACCTAACACCTGCAAAAAAGCAGCGTTCAGCTCTTAACGCAGCCCCATTGTTTTCTATGGGGAAACACTTCCTACGTCTGCACCTAACACTCTAACATGTACCCTGAGTCTAAACACCCCTAACCTTACACTTATTAACCTCTAATCTGCCACCCCGGCTATCGCTGACACCTGCATATTATTATTAACCCCTAATCTGCCGCTCCGTATACCGCCGCAGCATACATTATCCCTATGTACCCCTAATCTGCTGCCCCTAACACCGCCGACCCCTATATTATATTTATTAACCCCTAATCTGCCCCCCACAACATCGCCGCAAGCTACCTACAATAATTAACCCCTAATCTGCCGAGCGGAGCTCACCGCTACTATAATACATTTTTTAACCCCTAAAGCTAATTCTAACCCTAACCCTAACACCCCCCTAAGTTAAATATAATTTTTATCGAACGAAATAAATTATTTCTTATTAAATAAATTATTCCTATTTAAAGCTAAATACTTACCAGTAAAATAAACTCTAATATAGCTACAATATAAATTATAATTATATTGTAGCTATTTTAGGATTTATATTTATTTTACAGGTAACTTTGTAATTATTTTAACCAGGTAAAATAGCTATTAAATAGTTAATAACTATTTAATAGTTACCTAGTTAAAATAATTAAAAATTACCTGTAAAATAAATCCTAACCTAGGTTACAATTAAACCTAACACTACACTATCAATAAATAAATTAAATAAAATACCTCCAATTACCTACAATTAAACCCAACACTACACTATCAATACATTAATTAAATACAATACCTACAAATAACTACAATTAAATAAACTAACTAACTAAATATAATTTAAATCTAATCACACTGTCCAACCACCAGCACAGGGTGCTAACCCACACTCCAGACCATTAGGACCAGGGTCAACAAAGTGCAAACCACATTGAACACCTAAGGAACTGAAATATAATGTCCTTGGACTTGTAGAAATAGGCTGGCTAGCCCTCGTCATGCCTCTGACTTTCCTAACACTATTGGACCACCATAGTGATGAATCCCTCTAATGATTGCCACCTAGAACATGAACAGGGAGGGATAGGGTGAAAAACATGTACCCCGAGTCTAAACACCCCTAACCTTACACTTATTAACCTCTAATCTGCCGCCCCCGCTATCGCTGACACCTGCATATTATTATTAACCCCTAAACTGCCGCTCCGTATACCGCCGCAGCATACATTATCCCTATGTACCCCTAATCTGCTGCCCCTAACACCGCCGACCCCTATATTATATTTATTAACCACTAATCTGCCCCCCACAACGTCGCCGCCAGCTACCTACAATAATTAACCCCTAATCTGCCGAGCGGAGCTCACCGCTACTATAATACATTTTTTAACCCCTAAAGCTAATTCTAACCCTAACCCTAACACCCCCCTAAGTTAAATATAATTTTTATCGAACAAAATAAATTATTTCTTATTAAATAAATTATTCCTATTTAAAGCTAAATACTTACCTGTAAAATAAACTCTAATATAGCTACAATATAAATTATAATTATATTGTAGCTATTTTAGGATTTATATTTATTTTACAGGTAACTTTGTAATTATTTTAACCAGGTACAATAGCTATTAAATAGTTAATAACTATTTAATAGTTACCTAGTTAAAATAATTAAAAATTACCTGTAAAATAAATCCTAACCTAGGTTACAATTAAACCTAACACTACACTATCAATAAATAAATTAAATAAAATACCTCCAATTACCTACAATTAAACCTAACACTACACTATCAATACATTAATTAAATACAATACCTACAAATAACTACAATTAAATAAACTAACTAAAGTACAAAAAATAAAAAAGAACTAAGTTACAAAAAATAAAAAAATATTTACAAACATTAGAAAAATATTACAATTTTAAACTAATTACACCTACTCTAAGCCCCCTAATAAAATAACAAAGACCCCCAAAATAAAAAAAATGCCCTACCCTATTCTAAATTAAAAAAGTTCAAAGCTCTTTTACCTTACCAGCCCTTAAAAGGACCTTTTGTGGGGCATGCCCCAAAGAATTCAGCTCTTTTGCCTGTAAAAAAAAACATACAATACCCCCCCCCAACATTACAACCCACCACCCACATACCCCTAATCTAACCCAAACCCCCCTTAAATAAACCTAACACTAAGCCCCTGAAGATCTTCCTACCTTATCTTCACCTCGCCGGGTATCACCGATCGGTCCTGGCTCCGAAATCTTCATCCAACCCAAGCGGGGGCTGGCGATCCATAATCCTGCGGCTGAAGAGGTCCAGAAGAGGCTCCAAAGTCTTCATCCTATCCGGGAAGAAGAGGCGATCCAGACCGGCAACCATCTTGATCCAAGCGGCATCTTCAATCTTCATCCGATGACGAACGGCTCCATCGTGAAGACCTCCAGCGCGGATCAATCTTCTTCTTCCAACGTCCAACTGAAGAATGAAGGTTCCTTTAAGGGACGTCATCCAAGATGGCGTCCCGCGAATTCCGATTGGCTGATAGGATTCTATCAGCCAATCGGAATTAAGGTAGGAAAATTCTGATTGGCTGATGGAATCAGCCAATCAGAATCAAGTTCAATCCGATTGGCTGATCCGATCAGCCAATCAGACGCCTAGATTTAGAGTTCTGCGGTCAAAGGGGTGCATTAGCTACGCGTGCTTTTTTTCCCACGCACCTTTTAAATACCGCTGGTATTTAGAGTTCACAGAATGGCTGGGTTTTCAGTGCGTTAGGCTCCAAAAAGGGAGCGTAGAGCATAATTTAACGGCACTGCAACTCTAGATACCAGCTGTGCTTACGGACGCGGCCAGCTTCAAAAACGTGCTCGTGCACGATTCCCCCATAGAAAACAATGGGGCCATTTGAGCTGAAAAAAAACCTAACACCTGCGAAAAAGCCGCGTTCAGCTCCTAACGCAGCCCCATTGTTTTCTATGGGGAAACACTTCCTACGTCTGCACCTAACACTCTAACATGTACCCCGAGTCTAAACACCCCTAACCTTACACTTATTAACCCTATTCTGTCGCCCCCGCTATCGCTGACCCCTGCATATTATTATTAACCCCTAATCTGCCGCTCCGTACACCCCTGCCACCTACATTATAGCTATGTACCCCTAATCTGCTGCCCCTAACACCGCTGACCCCTATATTATATTTATTAACCCCTAATCTGCCCCCCTCAACGTCGCCTCCACCTGCCTACATTTATTAACCCCTAATCTGCCGAGCGGACCGCACCGCTACTATAATAAAGTTATTAACCCCTAATCCGCCTCACTCCCGCCTCAATAACCCTATAATAAATAGTATTAACCCCTAATCTGCCCTCCCTAACATCACCGACACCTAACTTCAATTATTAACCCCTAATCTGCCGACCGAATCTCGCCGCTACTGTAATAAATGGATTAACCCCTAAAGCTAAGTCTAACCCTAACACTAACACCCCCTAAGTTAAATATAATTTAAATCTAACGAAATAAATTAACTCTTAAATATTAAATAAATTATTCCTATTTAATGCTAAATACTTACCTGTAAAATAAACCCTAATATAGCTACAATATAAATTATAATTATATTATAGCTATTTTAGGATTTATATTTATTTTACAGGTAACTTTGTATTTATTTTAACCAGGTACAATAGCTATTAAATAGTTAAGAACTATTTAATAGCTAAAATAGTTAAAATAATTACAAAATTACCTGTAAAATAAATCCTAACCTAAGTTACAATTAAACCTAACAGTACACTATCAATACATTAATTAAATACAATACCTACAAATAACTACAATTAAATAAACTAACTAAAGTACAAAAAATAAAAAAGAACTAAGTTACAAAAAATAAAAAAATATTTACAAACATTAGAAAAATATTACAATTTTAAACTAATTACACCTACTCTAAGCCCCCTAATAAAATAACAAAGACCCCCAAAATAAAAAAATGCCCTACCCTATTCTAAATTAAAAAAGTTCAAAGCTCTTTTACCTTACCAGCCCTTAAAAGGACCTTTTGTGGGGCATGCCCCAAAGAATTCAGCTCTTTTGCCTGTAAAAAAAAACATACAATACCCCCCAACATTACAACCCACCACCCACATACCCCTAATCTAACCCAAACCCCCCTTAAATAAACCTAACACTAAGCCCCTGAAGATCTTCCTACCTTATCTTCACCTCGCCGGGTATCACCGATCGGTCCTGGCTCCGAAATATTCATCCAACCCAAGCGGGGGCTGGCGATCCATAATCCTGTGGCTGAAGAGGTCCAGAAGAGGCTCCAAAGTCTTCATCCTATCCGGGAAGAAGAGGCGATCCAGACCGGCAACCATCTTGATCCAAGCGGCATCTTCTATCTTCATCCGATGAGGAACGGCTCCATCGTGAAGACCTCCAGCGCGGATCGATCTTCTTCCTCCGACGTCCAACTGAAGAATGACGGTTCCTTTAAGGGACGTCATCCAAGATGGCGTCCCTCGAATTCCGATTGGCTTATAGGATTCTATCAGCCAATCGGAATTAAGGTAGGAAAATTCTGATTGGCTGATGGAATCAGCCAATCAGAATCAAGTTCAATCCGATTGGCTGATCTGATCAGCCAATCAGATTGAGCTTGCATTCTATTGGCTGTTAGGTTAGTGTTAGGTTTAATTGTAACTAAGGTTAGGATTTATTTTACAGGTAATTTTGTTATTATTTTAACTATTTTAGCTATTAAATAGTTCTTAACTATTTAATAGCTATTGTACCTGGTTAAAATAAATACAAAGTTACCTGTAAAATAAATATAAATCCTAAAATAGCTATAATATAATTATAATTTATATTGTAGCTATATTAGGGTTTATTTTACAGGTAAGTATTTAGCTTTAAATAGGAATAATTTATTTAATAAGAGTTAATTTATTTCGTTAGATTTAAATTATATTTAACTTAGGGGGGTGTTAGTGTTAGGGTTAGACTTAGCTTTAGGGGTTAATCCATTTATTACAATAGCGGCGAGATTCAGTCGGCAGATTAGGGGTTAATAATTGAAGTTAGGTGTCGGCGATGTTAGGGAGGGCAGATTAGGGGTTAATACTATTTATTATAAGGTTATTGAGGCGGGAGTGAGGTGGATTAGGGGTTAATAACTTTATTATATTAGCGGTGCGGTCCGCTTGGCAGATTAGGGGTTAATAAGTGTAGGCAGGTGGAGGCGACGTTGAGGGGGGCAGATTAGGGGTTAATAAATATAATATAGGGGTCGGCGGTGTTAGGGGCAGCAGATTAGGGGTACATAGGGATAACGTATTTGGCGGCAGTGTACGGAGCGGAACCTTAGGGGTTAATAAATTTAAATATAGTGGCGGCGATGTGGGGGGACCTCGGTTTAGGGGTACATAGGTAGTTTATGGGTGTTAGTGTACTTTAGAGCACAGTAGTTAAGAGCTTTATAAACCGGCGTTAGCCCAGAAAGCTCTTAACTTGACTTTTTTATGCTGCTGGAGTTTTGTCGTTAGATTTCTAACGCTTACTTCAGCCACGACTCTAAATACCAGCGTTAGAAAGATCCCATTGAAAAGATAGGATACGCAATTGACGTAAGGGGATCTGCGGTATGGAAAAGTCGCGGCTGGAAAGTGAGCATTAGACCCTTTAATGACTGGCTCCAAATACCAGCGATAGACCAAAACCAGCGTTAGGAGCCTGTAACGCTGGTTTTGACGGCTACCGCCCAACTCTAAATTTAGGCGAGATTGAGCTCGCATTCTATTGGCTGATCGGAACAGCCAATAGAATGCGAGCTCAATCTGATTGGCTGATTGAATCAGCCAATCAGATTGAACTTGATTCAGAATTTTCCTACCTTAATTCCGATTGGCTGATAGAATCCTATCAGCCAATCGGAATTCGAGGGACGCCATCTTGGATGACGTCCCTTAAAGGAACCTTCATTCTTCAGTTGGAAGTCGGAAGAAGAAGATTGATTCGCGCTGGAGGTCTTCACGATGGAGCCGTTCGTCATCGGATGAAGATAGAAGATGCCGCTTGGATCAAGATGGTTGCCGGTCTGGATCGCCTCTTCTTCCCGGATAGGATGAAGACTTTGGAGCCTCTTCTGGACCTCTTCAGCCGCAGGATTATGGATCGCCAGCCCCCGCTTGGGTTGGATGAAGATTTCGGAGCCAGGACCGATCGGTGATACCCGGCGAGGTGAAGATAAGGTAGGAAGATCTTCAGGGGCTTAGTGTTAGGTTTATTTAAGGGGGGTTTGGGTTAGATTAGGGGTATGTGGGTGGTGAGTTGTAATGTTGGGGGGGTATTGTATTTTTTTTTTACAGGCAAAAGAGCTGAATTCTTTGGGGCATGCCCCACAAAAGGTCCTTTTAAGGGCTGGTAAGGTAAAAGAGCTTTGAACTTTTTTAATTTAGAATAGGGTAGGGCATTTTTTTATTTTGGGGGTCTTTGTTATTTTATTAGGGGGCTTAGAGTAGGTGTAATTAGTTTAAAATTGTTGTAATATTTTTCAAATGTTTGTAAATATTTTTTTATTTTTTGTAACTTATTTCTTTTTTATTTTTTGTACTTTAGTTAGTTTATTTAATTGTAGTTATTTGTAGGCATTGTATTTAATTAATGTATTGATAGTGTAGTGTTAGGTTTAATTGTAGGTAATTGGAGGTATTTTATTTAATTTATTTATTGATAGTGTAGTGTTAGGTTTAATTGTAGGTAATTGTAGGTATTTTATTTAATTTATTTATTGATAGTGTAGTGTTAGGTTTAATTGTAACTTAGGTTAGGATTTATTTTACAGGTAATTTTGTAATTATTTTAACTAGGTAACTATTAAATAGTTATTAACTATTTAATAGCTATTGTACCTGGTTAAAATAATTACAAAGTACAGGTAAGTATTTAGCTTTAAATAGGAATAATGTATTTAATAATAGTTAATTTATTTCGTTAGATTTAAATTATATTTAAGTTAGGGGGGTGTTAGGGTTAGGGTTAGAATTAGCTTTAGGGGTTAAAAAATTTATTAGAATAGCGGTGAGCTCCGGTCGGCATATTAGGGGTTAATGCTTGAAGTTAGGTGTCGGCGATGTTAGGGAGGGCAGATTAGGGGTTAATACTATTTATTATAGGGTTATTGAGGCGGTGGTGAGGCGGATTAGGGGTTAATAACTTTATTATAATAGCGGTGCGGTCCGGTCAGCAGATTAGGGGTTAATAAGTGTAGGTAGCTGGCGGCAACATTGTGGGGGGCAGATTAGGGGTTAATAAATATAATATAGGGGTCGGCGGTGTTAGGGGCAGCAGATTAGGGGTACATAGGGATAACGTAGTTGGCGGCAGTGTACGGAGCGGAAGATTAGGGCTTAAAAAATTTAAATATAGTGGCGGCGATGTGGGGGGACCTCGGTTTAGGGGTACATAGGTAGTTTTTGGGTGTTAGTGTACTTTAGAGCACAGTAGTTAAGAGCTTTATAAACCGGCGTTAGCCCAGAAAGCTCTTAACTTGACTTTTTTCTGCGGCTGGAGTTTTGTCGTTAGATTTCTAACGCTCACTTCAGCCACGACTCTAAATACCAGAGTTAGAAAGATCCCATTGAAAAGATAGGATACGCAATTGACGTAAGGGGATCTGCGGTATGGAAAAGTCGCGGCTGCAAAGTGAGCGTTAGACCCTTTAATGACTGGCTCCAAATACCAGAGGGCGGTAAAAACCAGCGTTAGGAGCCTCTAACGCTGGTTTTGACAGCTACCGCCCAACTCTAAATCTAGGCCAATACGATCTACAACAATAAAAATTATTCCTATCCTAATACCCTTTAAAAAAAAAAAAAAAAAAAAAAAACACCCCAAAATAAAAAAGCCTAATCTAGAATAAACTACCAAGGGCCTAAAGACATCCGGCGCGGAGCATCCTCTTTATACTGTTGCCGCCATATACTGAATCTTCAATGCAAGGTACTTGATTTAAAATGGCGTCCCTTGCTTTCCTATTGGCTGATTTGATTTTGCAAATTCAAATCACCCAATCGGATGAGAGCTACTGAAATCCTATTGGCTGTTCAAAACAGCCAATAGGATGAGAGCTTCTGAAATTCTATTTGCTGTTCAAATGCCATATACTCCTCTGTGGGAAACAAAAATAATAACTTAACTATTTACATAACGTTTAATGTAAACTTTAACCTTATTTCTAACAACTTTTTGGTTATAAAACCCGCAGGTCACGTTTATTGTGGCAACGCAAGGAACCAAACAACCAGCACAAATAAACATGGACCAGGGGGCGGCAATCAGGTACTACCCATGCTTATAAGATGGGCAGTACCAGGGATGGAGGAGAGGAAGCAGTGCATTAGCTCAATGCTGAAATGGCTTATGGAGTTCTCGGCTTCAAATCACATGGGCAGGGGACACCCCAGACGCGCGTCTGAGGACTTCACCCCTGGCCAGAAATAGCCATCACTCTACCTCGATCACATCCTGCTGCCAGACACTGTTCAACCACCAGCCCAGGGTGCTAACCCACACTCCAGACCATTAGGACCAGGGTCAACAAAGTGCAAACCACATTGAACACCTAAGGAACTGAAATATAATGTCATTGGACTTGTAGAAATAGGCTGGCTAGCCCTCGTCATGCCTCTGACTTTCCTAACACTATTGGACCACCATAGTGATGAATCCCTCTAATGATTGCCACCTAGAACATGAACAGGGAGGGATAGGGTGAAAAAACATCAAAGAAACAAGCAGCAAGAGGATTTGGACTTCCTGTACAGGTCTTAAAAAGGTAAACCAAACCCCTCCTCTCTAACTGCAACATTTGTTTCACACACACACACGCACAGAAGAACACTCCCACTTCTCTGTCCTGGCCTTAACCCTTATGTGCATTCCAGGCAATTTGCCTTACATTTCCTTAAGGGATTAAATGCTCTATACTCCTCTGTGGGAAACATAAATTATAACTTAACTATTTACATAATAATGTTTAATGTGAACTTTAACCTTATTTCTAACGTAGAAATAAAAACACAACAACTTCTTGGTTATAAAACCCGCAGGTCACGTTTATTGCGGCAACACAAGGAACCAAACGAGTTGTGGGTTTACCATAAAGTAGTCAAAAAATGCCTAAAAATCGTACATCGGAGTCAGTGTGTGTTTGTATGTGATGGAAAAGAAACAATTTATTCAAGAGAATGCTCACTCCATATTTTTTTGACGTAAAAGAGCTATGGAAATGTTGAGTATAATGAGGGCCAATATATTTTGGCTCATGAGAGCGTTTAAAATGTGTCTCTTGAAGAAACAAATCATCTCATTTTCTTTTGTATAGGTCAGACATTGCCATAGACCTCTTAGCAGGGAATTTAGACCTTTCACATTTTGTGAGATAAATTTAAGTATTTTTCCTGGAGTATCCATAAGTAAATAGCATGTTAATCAGTATCGAATCATCCCATGTGTTATATTTAGATTCACATAATACCATTTTCTTCACTAAACTTGTAACTTGGAAAGATAGTAAACATTTTAGGAAATTAAAACTGTTAAACAAACAGCAACATAACAAGAAAACAACAACAACAAAACAAACAGTGAAATAATGCCTCTCCAGTCCTTGGAGCATGGCGTTTGATCCATGTACATTCATGGGTCTGCACTTAAGGAGACCCAGACCCTTTTGATCAAAAACAAATAGATTGGGTTGTAGTAAGTTGTTTTTTTTAACATAAAGGCATTTTAACTTTCCTTCATCTTTTATATAATTTATAACTAGTAATCAGTCAATAAAAAGTTGTAAAACACAAACATCTACGAACTTTATAAAATTTATTTAACCAACGAGAGAGATTATAACTACTAGTCATTTTGTCATATTATCACTCTCCTTTGGGGCTGTCACAGAGCCAGATAGACTGTCCAGTTTTTTCTTCAAATCCCTGTTTTAGGCAGTAGAATATACATTTTTCTTTTTTCAGGTGGTTTTGTCTGTGTCAAGACTTTCTTGGATGTTCCTCCACGAGTTTGATGCCATTTTTCTGTATGCGTTCTCTTCTCACGTCGTGCAGGTAAAGGTTGTTGAAGTTTGCCCTCTCTTACGCCAACCTATTTATGAGTTGGTGGGAGTTGTCCCACGTCTATGGAGATAGTAACCTGTATGCTGACTGCATAAAGTTTTATCACAGATATAGAGACGATCTGGTTTTTGTTTGGAGTGGTACAGTCTCAGAGGTAGAGGACTTTGCACATTAACTGAATGATAATGAGTTAGGTATACAGTTCACCTATGTGGTTAGTTCAAAAGAAATTGCCTATCTGGACGTGGTGCTAAGAGGTGATGCAGTTAAAGGTAAAATTAAAAGTGAGCTCTATAGAAAGCCCCTCCAATCTAACACAATCTTGCATGCTAAAAGTGCTCACCCAAAACACACAGGTTTTGGTATAATTAAGGGGGAGTGCATACGGCTAAAACATAATTGTTCGGAGAATTATGCCATTATAAGAGAAAGCCAGGGACTAAAAGATAAGTTTCTGGAAAGGGGCTATAATCAGCCAACAATAGACAGGGCACTAGTACAGGTTTTGGAGATTGATATAAATAATTTGCTGTCAGAATCTAGGAAATCCTCAAGAATACATGACAAAGAAAGATTGACTTTTATAACAACATTCAGTAGTCAGTATGAGCAAATTAAAAACATACACCTAGATTATGAGTTTTTCGTTAGAGGCTATGCGGTGCTAACGAGCAGTTTATGCTCACCGCTCACTTACAGACAGCGCTGGTATTACGGGTTTTTACAAACCAGACAAGAAGTGAGCGTTGAGCAAAATTTTGCTCATTATGACACTCCAATAGCAGCGCTGCTTACGTTAGCGGTGAGCTGGTGTAACATGCTCGTGCACAATTTCCCCATAGGAATCAACGGGGAGAGCTGGCTGAAAAAAAGTCTAACACCTGCAAAAAAGCAGCGTAAAACTCCTGAACGCAGCCCCATTGATTCCTATGGGGAAATAAAATTTATGTTTACACTTAACACCCTAACATGAACCCCAAGTCTAAACACCCCTACTCTTGCACTTATTAACCCCTAATCTGCCGCCCTCGACATCGCTGACACCTACATTATAACTAGTAACCCCTAATCTGCTGCTCTGGACACTGCCGCCACCTACATTATTCTTTTGAACCCCTAGTCTGCTGCCCTCAACATCGCCGCAACCTACATTATATTTATTAACCCCTAATCTGCTACCCCCAATGTCGCCGCCACCTACCTACACTTATTAACCCCTAATCTGCCGCCCTCAACATCGCCGACACCTACATGATAACTATTAACCCCTAATCTGCCGCTCCAGACACCGCCGCCACCTACATTATACTTATGAACCTCCTATCTGCTGCCCCCAACATCGCCGCCACCTACATTATATTTAGTAACCCCTAATCTGCCACCCCTAACATCGCCGCCACTATTCTAAATGTATTAACCCCTAAACCTAAGTCTAACCCTTACCCTAACCCCCCTAACTTAAATATAATTTAAATAAATCTAAATAAAATTTCTATCATTAAATAAATTATTCCTATTTAAAACTAAATACTTACTTAGCTACAATATAACTATTAGTTACATTGTAGCTATCTTAGGTTTTATTTTTATTTTAGGCAAGTTAGTATTTATTTTAACTAGGTAGAATAGTTACTAAATAGTTATTAACTATTTAATAACTACCTAGCTAAAATAAAGACAAATTTACCTGTAAAATAAAACCTAACCTCAGTTACACTAACAACTTAACACTACACTATAATTAAATTAATTCCCTAAATTAAATACAATTAACTACAATTAAATAAAATTAGCTAAAGTACAAAAACAAACAAACACTAAATTACAGAAAATAATAAACAAATTACAAGATTTTTAAACTAATTACACCTAATCTAATCCCCCTAACAAAATAAAAAAGCCCCCCCAAAATAAAAAAAGCCCTACCCTACACTAAATTACAAATAGTCCTTAAAAGGGCCTTTTGCGGGGCATTGCCCCAAAGTAATCAGCTCTTTTACCTGTAAAAAAAATTACAAATCCCCCCCAACATTAAAACCCACCACCCACACAACCAACCCTACTTTAAAACCCACCCAATACCCCCTTAAAAAAACCTTACACTAACCCCTTGAAGATCACCTTACCGGGAGAAGTCTTCATCCAACCGGGCGAAGTGGTCCTCCAGACGGGCAGAAGTCTTCATCCAGACAGCATCTTCTATCTTCATCCATCCGGCGCGGAGCGGGTCCATCTTCAAGACATCCGACGAGGAGCATCCTCTTCCTTCCGACGGCTAACACTGAATGAAGGTTCCTTTAAATTATGTCATCAAAGATAGCGTCCCTTCAATTCCAATTGGCTGATAGAATTCTATCAGCCAATCGGAATTAAGGTAGAAAAAATCCTATTGGCTGATGCAATCAGCCAATAGGATTGAAGTTCAATCCTATTGGGTGATCAAATCAGCCAATAGGATTGAGCTGGCATTCTATTGACTGTTCCAATCAGCCAATAGAATGCCAGCTCAATCCTATTGGCTGATTGGATCAGCCAATAGGATTGAACTTCAATCCTATTGGCTGATTGCATCAGCCAATAGGATTTTTTCTACCTTAATTCCGATTAGCTGATAGAATTCTATCAGCCAATCGGAATTGAAGGGACGCCATCTTGGATGACGTCATTTAAAGGAACCTTCATTCAGTGTTAGCCATCGGAAGGAAGAGGATGCTCCACGACGGATGTCTTGAAGATGGACCCGCTCCGCACCGGATGGATGAAGATAGAAGATGCCGTCTGGATGAAGACTTCTGCCCGTCTGGAGGACCACTTCGCCCGGCTTGGATGAAGACTTTTCCCAGCTTCGTTGAGTACTTCGGCCTGGTTGGATGATAAGCTTGGCTATAAGCTCATGATATCTTGAATAAATTTGATAGAGGGTTAACATGGGAAAATGATTTTGTCCAATGTATGCATAGTCTCTGTGAACCAATCAGAATGGCTGGGTGTGTATAAAGGGTTGCAGGTGTGCATTAGATTTCAGGTTTCTGATGACGGCATAAGCCGAAACACGTCAAGCCCCTAATCCTTATCCTCACTTGCAGGTGTTTTTAAGAGTGTGTTTTTTATCCTGCTGCAATAATAATAAAAAAGTATTTTTTCTAGTGCATTTGCCTGTGCACTGCATCTTACTTTTTTTGCTACAATGGTTGTTGAATGTCCGCTGATGTTAGTTCCGGGGGATCTAGGTGTAGAGAGCTACAAAATCTCGGCACATCCTCAGGTTTTTTGCATACCAGCCATTTGTTGTCTTGCAGGACATATAGATGAAATGTGAAACCCCATCTGTACAATATTTTTTTGTCCCGTAATAGTTTAGTTAGGGGTGCCAATTCTCTTCACCTTTATAGGGTTCTGGGTGAGAGATCAGAAAAAAACTGCAGCACTGTCCCTCTAAAATGTATTGGTTGTTTTTTTCTGGATAATGCAAGGATCTCTTCCTTGTCTAAGAATCTTTCTAACTTCATAATAACATCCCTGGGAGGAGCTGTTTCAGGGGGTTTTGGTCTCAATGCTCTATGGGCTCTATCCCATGGGATATCAACTGGTTGTGGTGCCCCTTTCAAATAAGCAAACAATGCAGCCAAATAGGTATAAAATTCTTTAGGAAGGACCGATTCAGGGATACCTATAATAAGTATGTTCTTACGGTGGCCCCTATTTTCAAGATCCTCTATCTTATCATTCATTAAGATCTTCTATAGTGGATTGTTGTGCAGTAATTTGGTCTTGTATGCCAGTCATTTCTTATCTGACTGTGTCTGTCTGATCTTCCAGGGCCTTCCACCCTAAAGCCCAAAGTATGAATGTCTTGCTTGATTTCCGCTATCTCTTCCCTCATACATGTCCTGACTATGTCAGCAATGTCTTGCTTTGATGCCAAGGAAGATATCAGGGTTAATGGTATTTGAGTGGCTGGTTCAATCTTCCTCCATAGTGTTTGTAGGGGTCCAAACTCCTCTGTTGTCTTTTAGAGGGGAGGATCTACTGTGCTCTGCTATTGAAAAAAATGAGCTTGCAGGGTGTTCTATTGCCTGCATTTTTTAGCAGCTTCTGTGGCTTGATTGCTTTTTTTGCAGCCATAGTGATGTAGTCTTGTAATTTTCGCTGTGATGTATGAGGATAAACCAATATATTGAGTTTGTATTAGCTGTTTGTACCATTTAATATTGTCCCACTTGTGTCACTCCTTATATATTTTTAACAGTACTGCTGTCGTCTTTGTACAAATATAGGTGTTTATCTATTTTCTATATACCCAGTTCTATGCGTTTTGTCTTAAATTATATGGTCTCCATTTTGTAGCCTACCTGATATGTTGTTTGTGTCTCTGTTACACTATCTGAGTTGCAGTTATCATCACTGCTTGTTTCTTCAGCTCTGTGGTGCTTGTGTGACCGTTTTCGGTTCTTTTGATGTTTTATATATCGGAATTATAGCTGTCCTCTTGTCCGGTTTTGTCGATCAACAGGTTCTGTCTCTGCTGCCCGGAGTGTGCTGTGCCGTCTTCTCCTCCTTATATATTTTTGAGGTGACCGATCATTACCGGGTAAAGTTCTCTAGCTGTTCTTCGTCAGTTCAGTTGGTGATTCCTTAGTTTTATTTATGGTTTAGACCATTTTTGTTTGTTTCGTGGCGGTTTATAGGGATCTGGTGCTCCGGAGCTATGGGATTATGCAGCCATCTTAGCTGTGGCCAAACTTTGCCACTCTTTCTTTCCTCTTTTTAATGTATTTATGTTATGCAACTTTTTTTAGGCCTAACCCTTTACACAAGGTCTTAAGTTATGCAACCGCACAAGAACAAATTTAGGCCTAGATTTGGAGTTCGGCGGTAGCCGTCAAAACCAGCGTTAGAGGCTCCTAACGCTGGTTTTGGCCGCCCGCTGGTATTTGGAGTCAGTGATTAAAGGGTCTAACGCTCACTTTACAGCCGCGACTTTTCCATACCGCAGATCCCCCTACGCCATTTGCGTAGCCTATCTTTTCAATGGGATCTTTCTAACGCCGGTATTTAGAGTCGTTTCTGAAGTGAGCGTTAGAGCTCTAACGACAAAATTCCAGCCGCCTGAAAATAGCAGGAGTTAAGAGCTTTCTGGCTAACGCCGGTTCATAAAGCTCTTAACTACTGTACCCTAAAGTACACTAACACCCATAAACTACCTATGTACCCCTAAACCGAGGTCCCCCCACACCGCCGCCACTCGATTAAAATTTTTAACCCCTAATCTGCCGACCGCCACCTACGTTATATTTATGTACCCCTAATCTGCTGCCCCTAACCCCGCCGACCCCTGTATTATATTTATTAACCCCTAACCTGCCCCCCACAACGTCGCCGCCAGCTACTTACAATAATTAACCCCTAATCTTCCGACCGCAAATCGCCGCCACCTACGTTATCCCTATGTACCCCTAATCTGCTGCCCCTAACATCGCCGACCCCTATATTATATTTATTAACCCCTAATCTGCCCCCCTCAACGTCGCCGACACCTGCCTACACTTATTAACCCCTAATCTGCCGAGCGGACCTGAGCGCTACTATAATAAATGTATTAACCCCTAATCCGCCTCACTAACCCTATCATAAATAGTATTAACCCCTAATCTGCCCTCCCTAACATCGCCGACACCTACCTTCAATTATTAACCCCTAATCTGCCGACCGGAGCTCAACGCTATTCTAATAAATGTATTAACCCCTAAAGCTAAGTCTAACCCTAACACTAACACCCCCCTAAGTTAAATATAATTTTTATCTAACGAAATAAATTAACTCTTATTAAATAACTTATTCCTATTTAAAGCTAAATACTTACCTGTAAAATAAATCCTAATATAGCTACAATATAAATTATAATTATATTATAGCTATTTTAGGATTAATATTTATTTTACAGGCAACTTTGTAATTATTTTAACCAGGTACAATAGCTATTAAATAGTTAAGAACTATTTAATAGTTACCTAGTTAAAATAATAACAAATTTACCTGTAAAATAAATCCTAACCTAAGTTATAATTAAACCTAACACTACCCTATCAATAAAATAATTAAATAAACTACCTACAATTACCTACAATTAACCTAACACTACACTATCAATAAATTAATTAAACACAATTCCTACAAATAAATACAATTAAATAAACTAGCTAAAGTACAAAAAATAAAAAAGAACTAAGTTACAGAAAATAAAAAAATATTTACAAACATAAGAAAAATATTACAACAATTTTAAACTAATTACACCTACTCTAAGCCCCCTAATAAAATAACAAAGCCCCCCAAAATAAAAAATTCCCTACCCTATTCTAAATTAAAAAAGTTACAAGCTCTTTTACCTTACCAGCCCTGAACAGGGCCCTTTGCGGGGCATGCCCCAAGAAGTTCAGCTCTTTTGCCTGTAAAAAAAAACATACAATACCCCCCCCCCAACATTACAACCCACCACCCACATACCCCTAATCTAACCCAAACCCCCCTTAAATAAACCTAACACTAAGCCCCTGAAGATCTTCCTACCTTGTCTTCACCATCCAGGTATCACCGATCCGTCCTGGCTCCAAGATCTTCATCCAACCCAAGCGGGGGTTGGCGATCCATAATCCGGTGCTCCAAAGTCTTCCTCCTATCCGGCAAGAAGAGGACATCCGGACCGGCAAACATCTTCTCCAAGCGGCATCTTCGATCTTCTTCCATCCGGTGCGGAGCGGGTCCATCTTGAAGCAGGCGACGCGGATCCATCCTCTTCTTCCGATGTCTCCCGACTAATGACGGTTCCTTTAAGGGACGTCATCCAAGATGGCGTCCCTCGAATTCCGATTGGCTGATAGGATTCTATCAGCCAATCGGAATTAAGGTAGGAATTTTCTGATTGGCTGATGGAATCAGCCAATCAGAATCAAGTTCAATCCGATTGGCTGATCCAATCAGCCAATCAGATTGAGCTCGCATTCTATTGGCTGTTCCGATCAGCCAATAGAATGCGAGCTCAATCTGATTGGCTGATTGGATCAGCCAATCGGATTGAACTTGATTCTGATTGGCTGATTCCATCAGCCAATCAGAAAATTCCTACCTTAATTCCGATTGGCTGATAGAATCCTATCAGCCAATCGGAATTCGAGGGACGCCATCTTGGATGACGTCCCTTAAAGGAACCGTCATTAGTCGGGAGACATCGGAAGAAGAGGATGGATCCGCGTCGCCTGCTTCAACATGGACCCGCTCCGCACCGGATGGAAGAAGATCGAAGATGCCGCTTGGAGAAGATGTTTGCCGGTCCGGATGTCCTCTTCTTGCCGGATAGGAGGAAGACTTTGGAGCACCGGATTATGGATCGCCAACCCCCGCTTGGGTTGGATGAAGATCTTGGAGCCAGGACGGATCGGTGATACCTGGATGGTGAAGACAAGGTAGGAAGATCTTCAGGGGATTAGTGTTAGGTTTATTTAAGGGGGGTTTGGGTTAGATTAGGGGTATGTGGGTGGTGGGTTGTAATGTTGGGGGGGGGGTATTGTATGTTTTTTTTTACAGGCAAAAGAGCTGAAATTCTTGGGGCATGCCCCGCAAAGGGCCCTGTTCAGGGCTGGTAAGGTAAAAGAGCTTGTAACTTTTTTAATTTAGAATAGGGTAGGGAATTTTTTATTTTGGGGGGCTTTGTTATTTTATTCGGGGGCTTAGAGTAGGTGTAATTAGTTTAAAATTGTTGTAATATTTTTCTTATGTTTGTAAATATTTTTTTATTTTCTGTAACTTAGTTCTTTTTTATTTTTTGTACTTTAGCTAGTTTATTTAATTGTATTTATTTGTAGCAATTGTGTTTAATTAATTTATTGATAGTGTAGTGTTAGGTTAATTGTAGGTAATTGTAGGTAGTTTATTTAATTATTTTATTGATAGGGTAGTGTTAGGTTTAATTATATCTTAGGTTAGGATTTATTTTACAGGTAAATTTGTTATTATTTTAACTAGGTAACTATTAAATAGTTCTTAACTATTTAATAGCTATTGTACCTGGTTAAAATAATTACAAAGTTGCCTGTAAAATAAATATTAATCCTAAAATAGCTATAATATAATTATAATTTATATTGTAGCTATATTAGGGTTTATTTTACAGGTAAGTATTTAGCTTTAAATAGGAATAATTTATTTAATAAGAGTTAATTTATTTCGTTAGATAAAAATTATATTTAAGTTAGGGGGGTGTTAGTGTTAGGGTTAGACTTAGCTTTAGGGGTTAATCCATTTATTAGAATAGCGGTGAGCTCCGATCGGAAGTTTAGGGGTTAATAATTGAAGGTAGGTGTCGGCGATGTTAGGGAGGGCAGATTAGGGGTTAATACTATTTATGATAGGGTTAGTGAGGCGGATTAGGGGTTAATAACTTTATTATAGTAGCGCTCAGGTCCGCTCGGCAGATTAGGGGTTAATAAGTGTAGGTAGGTGTCGGCGACGTTGTGGGGGGCAGATTAGGGGTTAATAAATATAACATAGGGGTCGGCGATGTTAGGGCAGCAGATTAGGGGTACATAGGGATAACGTAGGTGGCGGCGTTTTACGGAGCGGCAGATTAGGGGTTAAAAGTGTAATGCAGGGGTCAGCGATAGCGGGGGCGGCAGATTAGGGGTTAATAAGTGTAAGGTTAGGGGTGTTTAGACTCGGGGTACATGTTAGGGTGTTAGGTGCAGACGTAGGAAGTGTTTCCCCATAGGAAACAATGGGGCTGCGTTAGGAGCTGAACGCTGCTTTTTTGCAGGTGTTAGGTTTTTTTTCAGCTCAAACAGTCCCATTGTTTCCTATGGGAGAATCGTGCACGAGCACGTTTTTGAGGCCGGCCGCGTCCGTAAGCAACTCTGGTATCGAGAGTTGCATTTGCGGTAAAAATGCTCTACGCTCCTTTTTTGGAGCCTAACGCAGCATTTGTTTTAACTCTCGATACCAGAGTTAAATTTATGGTGCGGCCAGAAAAAAGCCCGCGGAGCGTTAACAGCCCTTTTACCGCCGAATTCCAAATCTAGGCCTTAGTTTGTTCTTGTGCGGTTGCATTTACTTTCAACTTGTATTAGGAGCACAAGTTAACGTGGGCATGATATTTTAATATTGTGCACGTTAATGTTAGCACGCCACTTGTAATCTAGCCCTTAATTTATCAGTTTAATGTCCATGTAATACACACAGGGGCCTGGAATTGGAGATACATTTTTTTGGAAGCTTCCCTATCTAATTTTAGAATGTAATAGAGGTTTTCTCAGAACCTGATAATAAAAAAAAAAACACTCCAGCATCAAGAGAAATCACATCAAATCTTTGGGGGCTTTTTTTTTAGCATTATATTGTAATGTAGGTCTCTTTCCTTCACATCCATAACCATCCATAGCTAGATAAACAACTCTGAAGATAAAGTTTGCCTTTCTAAAATGTTCTAAAATCATCAGGCCCTTAGGGTTCTACACACAAAAACTTTTTGTAAATCGCAATAGAGGTGGTAAATCATTTACCTGGCAGAATTGTTTGTATTAATAAAAACCAAGGAAATAAACCTGTTGTTGTAGTGGATCAGTTTTCCACAATACAGAACTTGTGGTGCCTATGGGTCATTTTGCCTAACACAGACCCTTAAATGATTGGTCGCTGTGTTTTCTTCACCAGCCAGCAGTAGCATAACTAAACATCACTGAGACTCAGGGCAAAGTCTGTGGAGGTTGGCAGGCTGAGCAGTGGGATTGGGCTATTGGTGGAGTTCCTAGGGTGATTGCACTGGCATTCCCTATTTCCCTGGTCAGGCTGTTGTACAGCTGCTAATGAGCTGTCCCTGCTTTTACAGAAGAGCCCAGGAGATCTTCTTTATCTCCTTGAACACAACCAAAAAATATGCCAACAATTTGTAAAGAAATCCCCATGCATGGTTAGGTTCTGGTGAAAATAAATGTATATATCCTTCAGAAAACATATTTTATACAGTTTTTTAGATTTGTTTACCAAATTCAAGTGAAATACAAAGAGCCAATTTATTAATGTACGAGTAGACCAAGTTTCCAGCTAAGGAACCTGTCTCTCAACATTTGTGCCTGACAAAGTGGAATCGGCCGCCCATATTTATTATTGCACAAGCAAAAACTTCTGCAAACTCTCCCCCTGCCCCTGTCCATCACCCCTGTGGTGGAGGATACCATAAGAAGCAGACCACTGTTTCTAAACTTTGTGCTACAACTTTGTTATGGGGTTTAGGGCTAGATTATGAGTGGCATGAAAAGGGGTATATCAAGGCTCTTTGTGCACATGGGGAGTAGCACACATGAGTTGAAGCTAAACACGTTTGATTGAGCACAATTGAATTTAACGTGCGGCGGGATTGCATGACTTCAGAGCTCTTGTTAACTGTTATGCTTGACTAAAAAGTGGGGGGACATGAAAATACACTTAAAAATACATTTCTACTCATGATAACACTGTCTGATAGAAATTATTAAAAAAAAAATATAGCATAAAAAGTTATAAGAACTCAAATATATAAGTGCTTTAACATAGAGATACATACATATATATGTCTAAATATATGTATGTATATGTATATATATATATATATATATGTATGTATATATATATATATATATATATATATATATATATATATAAAAATGATAATTTTAAGGTAAAATATATATCTATACGTGTGTGTGTATGTACAGTATGTATGTATTTATATGTGTATACATGTATTTAGGGTTTAGTGAAAGGCTTTTTTTAGATGTTTTTTTTTATTTTTAGAATAGGATTTTTTTTCTTTTTGGTCAGCAAAATAGCTTTAGGGCGCTGCCCTACCAAATGACCTTATAAGGGCAATGCCCATCCAAATGCCCTTTTCAGGGCAATTTTTAGAGAAGATTTTCTTAGCTAGGCATTTTTTTGGGGGCGGGGGGGCGAGGGTTATTTATATAGTAGAATGGGGTAGTATTCATTTTTGTGTTAGTATACATTTTTTGGGGGT
The DNA here is from genome assembly GCF_027579735.1 of Bombina bombina. NCBI lineage: Eukaryota > Metazoa > Chordata > Amphibia > Anura > Bombinatoridae > Bombina > Bombina bombina. The sequence continues at coordinate 186,103,273 of NC_069500.1, forward strand.
TAAGTGGGGCTTTAGTTTTAGAATAGGCATAATTGTGTGTTATTTATTTTTGGTGATTAGTTTTTTTTTCTGTAATGTAGGGATTAATAGTGTAGTGGGGTATTTTGCAATGGTGTGTGTGGCGGTTTAGGAGTTAATAATGTAGTGGGTACTTTGCAATGGGGGTGTAAGGCGATTTAGAGGTTAATAGTGTAGTTAGTGAAACTATTTCCTCCTTTCAGGTTGCGTACAAAGTTTGAGCATTAAATGTGATTGCATTTGAGTGATCGCATTTACTTTTAACTTATAATACGAGCGCACATTGCTGCTTAGAGCCGCCTATAGGAAATATGGGGAGTTTGCATAAACAAATTGAGGGTAATTTAAACCGTGCACCACTTGTAATATGGATTACAGCGTAAAAAAACACCATGATTTCAAGTTATGACCATTCTCAGGGAAAACCTTAAAGGGCCCATAAAGTAAAATATAATGTTTTATGATTCAGATAAAGCATGCAATTTCCAATATACTTCCATTATGAAAATGTGCCCTAGGCCCTAATGCCTACTGAACATGTGCAAAAGTGCACAGTATATACGTTTATGCATTTTATAATTGGCTGATGGCATCCCCTGATACAGGGGAAGGGAACATTAGATTAACTTTGAAATTTAGTAGAAAATATTCTACTGCTCATCTCAAATTCAGAGTAAGCATGATTGCTATGCCTTTTTATTGTGTATTTGTCAATTATTCAATTCTAGTGTATTTAGTGGTCCTTTAACAAAAAAGCTGCATACTTCTTCTGATGGATAATGGAGTAGATTCATAGATGCTGGTGAGGTTGCCGAGGTGCCCAGTTGTTAAGTTGAGAGCATGTTTGTAATTGGTTGATCATCAATCAGCGATATATTCTACGGATTTGTTAGTGGATGTTCCTGCCTTTAACCTCTGTCTATCACTAAGCAGTTAAAACAATCGCAACCACAACCACTTTGGAAATACACTTGAAACACAGTTAATGTAAATGCTAGTAAGTGCAAAATATACAAAAGTCATTTTAATGAATAGAACAAGAGGTTCCTTGGAGACCTCACAGACATGAACTAAGGGATTACTAAGGGAATGTTGCAGTGTTCCGTGGGTGTGGGGAGGATTTTCCACTTACTCTGATGCTCTACCATGTGTAATTCATAAAGTCATGTCTTGTTATTTCAAAGTTGATGAGATTTTCTTGAATTTTTTTTCCATTTGTGCATACAATAGAGGGGGCTGTTTTGCCAGGGTGTTTTTTTCCAATTTTAATTAGTTTGCTCTTTAAGCTGGGCCGTGCAAATATGGCTGCTGAGGGTCTGGGGCTGTGTCCACTCAGAATTATCAGCTCTCTACAGCTCCTTAGCAGTCCTTTAACTATGTGTTTAACCCATTTGTTAGTGCATGCTTAGCATTGCAGGGTCTTTAGTGTTCTAATGTTAGAACACCTCTATTATCTGTTACCTGAATCTTTTAGGATAAGTCAAAAGTTCTTTCAAATATCAGTATTGGTCAAGGGAAAATCTCTATAAAAACAGAATATCTTCCATTACTCTCTATTTCTTTTGGCTACTGAAATCCCTGTCACTTGGACAAAAACACAGAGCCTGTTTTACTTTTAAACTCGCAGCTAGACTTTCAGATTACTCCATTCTTAGAAGGAACCAGGATCCTGATGTGTTCCTTATCAAGGGGCTTATGGTTTTCCACATTTTTGCACGGATTCCAAGGGGTAAATTTACCAAGCAGCGAATGCTGCTTCCTCCGACTATCATTTCAGGTCCGCCTGAAACAGAAGTTAAGAAGCTCCTTATCTGTAATCATCCAGATCTGATAGGATTGAGATGATTGACACCCCCTGCTAGCGGCCAATTGGCTGCAAATGTGCAGGGGGCGGCATTGCACAAGCATTTCTACTAGCATAGAACTAGCATACGCTGTCGGCATTTAGCAAGGTCGAGCAAACAAGATTCGCTACAGCGAATCATGTCTGCTCGACCTATGGTAAATCTACCCCAAAGAGTTCTCTTGCGATTCAAGGCAATACGTCTTATTATCATAAATCCCCCATGGCCTTCACAACCTTAGTAACCACAGCAATGCAAAATTCACTGGCCCAAACCTACTCTATCTCTCACCACAGCTGTTGGCGTATGTAGTCCATCTCACTGGAGTTCTTAGACAGCCGCTGCAAAAAATCCAGGCTCAGTATTACAGGAAGGCATGTCCCACACAGACCCTTCATATTGTAAATTACTACCATTGGTTGCTTTGCAATCGGTCAGCCTGTCTGAATCTCTCAACAATTCTCTCTGGACTTTGGGATTGTTCCCCTCTTCAAATTTGAATCTTCAGCCAGTTATACCTTATGAGTTGATGTTTATAGGCCCCAGCAGCTGTCCCTCACAGTATCTATATAATTAATAATGTGATGCCATTTTGTTTTCTTGCTAAATGAGTACTTAGAAATTGTCAGTGTAGCCACTGACCCCCAATTAAGATAAGGTACTCATCAGATAAGATACACAAGTATTTGAATGAACTAATGCTGGTGAAAAAAATCTGTTGAAGCTCAATTTTTTTTCATAGATGTTCCAATTTGTAGTGGCTCATATAGGATTTAGTCTAATTTCTGTAAATACTAAACGGACTTTGTAAAGTATAAATGTCAGCTCTGCTGAAATTGTTTCACATACTCACTGCGGTGATTAAGACCATATATTGTAACTGACATCTTTCTATATGTTGTTGATTTAATTTTATCTTTGTTACCCCTTTTATGATGCATTACCTGCTAAGACATGTTGTCCCATCTAAAAACCTATTTGGAAACTGACATTTGCTAGGAATTATAGAGTACTGAACCAAGAAGATAGGGACTATCTGTTGTAGAGATCTTAAATTATAAGGAAACATGGTAGATTGTGTTCACTATACTATATTACAGCTACAGTGTCTGAGCTGTGTTTAAGTTAAATATACGAAAAAAATGGACTTGAATGGTTACCCTGATACACTGTTTATATTTTTGTAATCGTGGATTAAAGATGTGTGGCTAAAATGAACTGAATTTAAAAATAATAATAAAAAAAATTTGCAGCATGTTATATGTTAAAAAAATCAATACAAATTTTAATACCACATTTTATATAGTAAAAAATGTCATCAGAAAAAATAAGATAAATTATAAGCTTTAAACTGTGTTACTCCTCAGTTAAATAAAGCTGATATATTTAATTTAAATACATATTTGGATTTCTTTGTGGCATTTTCCTATTTTGTTTCTATGTGCCCCTTGGTTATTAGTCACTATATGTAGTTTTTATTTTGAAGCTTTTAGGTACCAGAAATAAATTCAAAGTGAATATTTTATACTGTGAGAGTAATGTGCATGTAGATATATACTTCAAAAACACCATCATCATGGAAAATTAAATATTATTACATTATTAAATATTTTTCTGTGGGTGTTTCACACAGTTATACAGAAAATTATACTTAGTCAACGAGTATTTATTATTATTATATTATGTCTAAAATATAAATGAATGACGTGTAATTAACAAATGTCAGATCTAGGTGGGGACCCAGAGACAAGTGATAGAGTCAACACACAACGCAATTGTGGTGCCAACAAATTACACAAATAACCCAGCAACAGCAACTCACTTGAAAGCAACATGCTGTCACCAAACTATTTTGTATAATTTTGTATAATTTTAACATTTAAACCTTCAAACTGTAATCATAAATTGAAATGTTGATGATCATAATTTAGCTGTTCTCAAGGTTTTAAAAGTATGAGTTGAGCAATTTTTGAACTTGTTATTAAATCAGAAAACAATTGTGTGTCTTAATATATGAGTTAAACATGAACATTAAAGGGACATTAAACACTTTAAGATGGTAATATAAAATGATAATATATATATATATATATATATATATATATATATATATATATATATATATATATATATATATATATAACACACAGAGAAAGTCCAGCACTCACTTAACAAGCTCTCAGCTAAGATTTAAAAGCAAAAATGGAAAGGTTAGTTACCGCATTTGGCCAAATGGGACAAGCCCAGGTACCACATCAAGGTCCTTTCCAATACCTGGGACCCTAAAACACACAATGCAAGCTCTCAAATCCAAACACACTGGGAACAAGGGAAGGGAGAACAGGCTTATGTAATCACCTTAGACATATACAAAACAAAGAAGGGGACTGCACTCTCATACCGGACCGGGTACACATCCCATGACCCTGTAACATGCTCAGTCCTGGGTGCTCACGGGCACTCACAGGAAGCTGTGCTGTCCCCAGAGTCACAGGCAGTTAACCCCAGACAGGTCTGGGTGCAAGAACCATAGAGAACTTACAAAACAAATTAATACAACAGAGAAAGTTTAGCACTCACTTACAAGCTCTCAGCTAAGATTTAAAAGCAAAAATGGAAGGGTTAGTTACCATTTGGCCAAATGCAGTAACTAACCTTTCCATTTTTGCTTTTAAATCTTAGCTGAGAGCTTGTTAGGGAATACTGGACTTTCTCTGTGTGTTATATTAATTTGTTTTGCAATTTCCCTATGGTTCTTGCCCCCAGACCTGTCTAGGGTTAACTGCTTGTGACTCTGGGGACAGCACAGCTTCTTGTGAGTGCCCGTGAGCACCCAGGGCTGAGCATGTTACAGGGTCATCGGATGTGTACCCGGTCCGGTATGAGAGTGCAATCCCCTTCCGTGATTTGTATATGTCTAGGGTGATTACATAAGCCTGTGCACCCTTCCCTTGTTCCCAGTTTGTTTGGGAACAAGTTCCTATCGCTTGAAACATGAGAAATGTTACATTTGGGCCTTGTGTTGCTAAAGTATCCTAGCAGGTAAATGAAAGAAGGTGCCTCACATTTGGTGAAGCAGACTGGATCCTCTGAGTCGTCCGGTATGAATTGCCTCCGTCAGCAGCAACAATACCAGTCGTAGCCGTAGGGTGGGAGCATTAGGTAGACTGTGATATGTTAAAGTTTTCAAAACTCTATAATAAGTGATATTAGCAAAGTAACACATAGTAGCTAAGTGTAAAAACAAATTAATTAAAATGAAATACAAAGTGTCAAAACACGCAACATGTTTCTCAGTTAAAACTGTTTCATCAGGCTTATATCACGTTACAAATGGCTACTATATATACTTACATCACAAACAATCAAAAAGCATGTATACTGCGGATGATTCACCCTTTAAAATTTACGTAATTACATCAGCAATTAAATTAACCCAATGGGGCAGATTTATCAAGGACCGAATGGACCCTGAAGTCCCTGTTTCCACGCAAGCCTTAAACAGCAGTTATGAAGCAGCGGTCTTAAGACCGCTGCTCCTTAACTGGTCCGCTGCCTCTGAGGCTGCGGACATCAATCCGCCCGTTCCTATACGATCGGGTTGAATGACATCCCCTGCTAGCGGCCGGTTGTCCCTGAATCTGCAGGGGGCGGCATTGCACAAGCAGTTCTAGCAATGTTAGATGCCGACAACGTATGCTGTCGTCATTCAGCGATGTCTGGTGGCCCCTATGTGTGATCTCTGTTCTCAAAACATATTACATGTGGCTATGTTACAAAAGCCACTAACGCTATTACTATCACCCTTCAGATATGGGTCATGCGATTATTGCTGCTCAATGGGCCAGCAGCCATGTCTGCTTGGAACCAGCCTCTACAGCTTCAGAGCAGTACTTTAACTATGTGTTTAAAGTGATGGTAAATTTCCGACTTTAAGAATGTTGCAATGTAAAATATATTAGTGTACAAGCCAAACTTCCTAATTATTTTTTTTTAAAAGTGTGTGTGTGTATATATATATATATATATATATATATATATATATATATTATAATAAAAGATTTATAATCCTACTTGGTATCTTTTGTTCCTCTGCCCCCCCCTTTATTTCCTCTTTTGGCTGGACTGTGACAGTGAGCAGTTTCACCCACTCTCTGCATAGGCTTCCTAAGGGCTTTCAAAGGGCTAGACTTTTTTTAAAATGGTATGCTCTAAAGCCGATTTATTAATGTGCGAACAGACATGATATGATGTAGCGTATCATGTCCACCGCACATCGATAAATGCCGACATCATACGCTGTCGGCATTTATCATTGCACAAGCAGTTCTGGTGAACTGCTTGTGCAATGCCGCCCCCTGCAGATTCGCGGCCAACCGGCAGCTAGCAGGGGGTATCAATCAGCCTGATCGTATAGGATCGGTGAATTGATGTCCGCAGCCTCAGAGTAGACGGACAAGTTATGGAGCAGTGGTCTTTAGACCATTGTTTCATAACTGCTGTTTCCGGTGAGCCTGAAGGTTCGCGCGGAAACAGGGGCATCAAGCTCCATTCAGAGCTTGATAATTCGGCCCCTCAGTCTGAATTACAAAAAAACATTTTTGGGTTTCATATCCCTTTAAAGCAATATGTACGTTGCTAAACATTATTTTTTTATAAACTTAAGAAGTTTTATTTAAACAAAACATTTTTTATTTTAACAGTTTGAAAATAGATGTATTTGTGGGGTTGAAAAAAGTATTGTAAGTGTGGAGTTAAAGTTGCAGCCTACTCTATATTTGTTGCATGTGATGTGTGCCATCTTATAAATCTACTAAATGTGCTGTATTACTCTGTATATTTTTTTTTACCTACAATTGTTTTTTTAATGCGGTGAAGGGTGAAATAGTAATTTTAAACTGTACTAAATAAACACAAGTACATGTTGTTATTATTATTGTTATTTTGCAAGTGTCTAACACAGATAGTTTGCTTAAAATGTTGTCATCTTAGTAAATAATAGGGGGGGGAAATTGGCAGTGCCCAGCGTGTGTCCCTAGTTAACTTCTTCAATTTTGTTCTGTGATTTATTTTTGATTAACGTCTTCTCTACGGGAATTGTCCAAAGTTCCATAGAAAGTTTTAGCATTTTTGCTGCCGCTTCATTTAAACAGAAACAGAGCTTTATTCTATTTACCATGAAAGCAATTCTTTTTTTTAGCATAAAAAGAGCTTTCAGCCGAAAACAATTTTAAGTAACTAGTTATTCACAGAATTAAGACAACATCACCTTATTTAATGAATACACAGAAAAAGAATGGGTATTGCTGAAACACCTTCTCACCAACTGTGCTCAAATATGTAGTTTATGTTGGTACTAAATGCTTCTTTAATATGCATTGCCCAATACGATTAGAAATGAGACATTTAAAGCCTAGGGGGGCGATTTATCATTTGTCAGACGGCTATTATCTGCTTTTGCCCCGACATCGCTGAATGCCGACAGCATACACTTCTGCTTCTCTAGTTGCTATTGCAAATGAACTACCTATGAAAACTAATCCTACCTTATAATCTATACGTACTCCTAAATCCCTTTTCTCCTCTGTTTTGTTAAATATTCTCCCATTACAAATAATAGGTAGTCTGCATATTTTTACTTCCAAATAGTAGAACCTTGCATTTTCCAGTATTAAAACTCATTTTGCTTTTTTTCAGCTAATTCTTACCTTTTTATCTTTGTAAATCCTGCACTGGCCTAATTGCCTTGCATAACTTTGTGGGGCCGATTTATCAAGCCCCATATGGCCCCTTATTCACGTTTTTTGGTGTGAGCCTTTAGGCTTGCCAGAATCAGGATATGGATACGATCGGGTTGATTGACACCCCTGCTAGCAGCCGATTGGCCGCAAATCTACAGGGGGCGGCATTGACAGTGTATGCTGTCGGCATTTATTGATGTGCGGCAGGCACGATCTGTAGATCAGTTCCTCTCCTCCATTGCTATCCCCTGAACCCCCTTAGCATGTAAGCCTAAGAGTCCAGCTGTTTGTAGATCAACTTCTTAAGAGCTGACTACAACAGTGCAACTCTTGGCAGGGCTCTCTACTCATTTGATCCCTATAATTGTTTTGTTGTAGTCCGTCTTTGTTTATAACGCTGCAGAGTCTGTTGGTGCTCTACAAATAACCAATAATAATAAATAATAATAATAATCTGTTTCTTATGAAACCATGCAGATTTAAACTCATAGGGGCCGATTTATCAATGCTTCAACTGATAATACACTGGAATTCCGCGTCAAATTAGACAGAAAGTTGATCCACCGTAGTTAACAAAGTGTAAAGATTGTCAAATGTTTAAATGTGTGACGTAATATACGCTCCCGGGATATCAATCCAACGCAGATCGATGCTTGTGTTATTCGAGCGGAATACTGATCATCCGCCATCACATTCGACTCTATTTGACCCTCTTGCCAATATATCAAACATTCAACAGGTATGCTCGCGTCTATTCCGACGCAGCATACCTATCGTTCAAACCCCCACCCTTGAGGCCGCAAATGCCATAGAAATCAATGGAAGGCTGAAAACACAGAAAGGCTATGTCTGATGCCTGCAAGACAATGAAGCATATTAGATAATAAAAGTAAATTAGAAACTTTATTAGAATTGTATACTCTTTCTAAATCATAAGACAAATATGGGTTTCATGTCCTTTTAAGTTGATTTTATTTAGCCCTTATTACTAAATACAATCAAGAAGGGAAATTTGACCCTTCTTTTGGATTATGTTACATCTTTGTCTCTCATTACAAAGCAAGGGGACAATATTATTGCTTCAAATTTGGCACTAAGTATTGCTTTAAATTTGGTGCACTAGTAGATATAGGGATACAAATGAAATAATTAAATTACATAATATAGCTAACTTCCTTTTTTGGATAAATCTATTTTCACCATGTTTAACGCATGTTATACAAGTCCCACTCTCCACTTTACACCAAATTTGCCGCAACACTTTTCGCACCAAATTTGGCGCAATACTCAAACTCCTAAACAACCCACAAACTATTAAAGTTTTCCACAACTTCTTATTGGTAAATGCTTAATCACATGATTAATGAAATCAGCCAATCTAATTGAAATATACATTTTCTACTATCACTAACAAATCAAATTGCTCTATACTTGAGTCATTGATCACTCATCAGAACTTGTAAGTGCCAGTTACATTGTGTATTATACTTTGAAAGTATGTATATGTGAAATTAGTATAAAAGATAAACATTGATGATGACATTAGGCCACACAGTGTAATATTTTTCACAATGATTTTAATAATTGAATGATTCAATATAATCTTAAACTGATAGCTCAAAGGGATAGTCTACCTGACATTAAACTGTCATGAATCAGATACAGCAGAAATTAAAATCACCTCTTTACTGTCATGCTATTTTCAGTGTTTTTCTTCCTTCTGTTGATTTTTTTTCTTTAAGAAATCTCATTTTATATGCCAGCCCATTTTTTAACACCTGTGTAGGGGTGGTTATTAAAACTAGACTGAAATCAGGAAGGGTTACAAAGGTGCAGAGAGAAAACTGGCCCAGCTCTTAAAATATCCTTTGATTGCAAATAAAAACATATGATACCCTGATTACATGTTATATTCACAATTATTCTTGCTTAGATTAATAATATATTTACATATAGTGGTATAAATAAACACAGAGATATGAAAGACAACATTGTTTAGAACGAAAAAAAGGAATTTAGGGACATGTAAATATGTTTGCAAAAGATTTCTGACATAACACATATATATCACTCCACAGAGACAGCAATCAATAAGGTTACCAATTACCTACTTACAGCAAAATCAAAAGGCCACTTCTCTCTGCTTATCCTCCTTGATCTGTCTGCAGCCTTTTATACTGTTAACCACCCTCTTTTGCTCTAAACCCTCCAATCCTTCACCATTTGTTACACAGCCCTCTTCCTACCTGTCAAACCGTACCTTTATTGCAGCCTTCTCTGGGGCCTCCTCTGCCCCCCCACCTTTTTCTGTTGGGGTATCGCAAAGCTCTGTCCTCGGTCCCCTTGTCTTCTCAATCTACACATCATCATTAAGTTCCCTAATAAAGTCCCATGGTTCCAATATCATTTGTATGCCGACAACACCCAAATCTACTTCTTTGCACCAGACTTATCTCCTTCCTTGCTAACCCGTGTCACTAACTGTCTTTCTCACATCTCTTCCTAGATGTCCTCTCACTACCTCAAGCTAAATCTCTCTAAAACTGTTCTCCTTGTTTTCCCCCCTTCTTCCAAAATCTCCACCCCAATCTTTCTATAACTGTCAACAACTCCCTCATTACTCCTATGCCGCATGCCTGATGTCTTGGGGTCACACTAGACTCAGATCTTTCTTTCACTCCTCACATTCAGTCCTTGACTAAATCTTGCCGCTTCCACCCTAAAAACATCTCTAAAATTAGACATTTCCTTATACAAGACACAACTAAGATTTTAATCCACTCTCTCATCCTTTCCCACCTCGATTACTGCAACTCTGTCCTCTCTGGTCTCCCAGCTGCTGCCCAGCTCTTTTAAAATCTATAATGAATCACATTATATCTCTACTTTCCAGAAATCCCAATTTTCAAGGCATATAGTTATACCCTTAACCTACTTTTCTACACCTTTAGGCTTACTTTGTAAGCATAGGAAAATATATCCTGTGGAAATTCACTCTAGTTTTACATGTATGTCTGTCGGTTTCATTATCCAATGTTATTACAACATTTACTGCTTCCTGTTGACAATATTACATACCATTAATGTTTGCTACATATACCTCCTAATCCAGTGATCTTGGTAATACTATTCCCAAGCTCTTGTATCTTTATTCTTTCTGGTCCAAGGGTGACCAATTTTTACACTGGGAAATAGTCCATCATAACTATAAAAAAGAGGTTGGTTATTGTTCATATAAGTTAATATTTCTCAACTAGCTGCACTTATACCTAGCGACATTATGTCTATCTTTATGCCATATGATACTGAAGTTGTAAGGTTGATATTTTTCACCATTTCTATGTTAGATTTGAAACTACTGATCTTCATGTTAATATTTCTATGTATATTATGGACTCTACTGCCAGTCTGGTAAATGTATAGACGTATAATTATGTCCATAATTACATTGTTACCTGCTTGTGTGTATATGTTTATAACCGCAATAAAATTTATTTAAAAAAAAAATCTATAGTGAATGCCTCTGCCAGCTCATCTTGCTTACACATTGTTCTTCATCTGCTGAACCTGTCTGCCAATTTCTTCACTGGCTTCTTCTTGCCTCTAGGATTAAACACAAAATTCTCACTCTCCCATCCCCTTCGCTCTGCTCATGACCACCTGCTTTCCTCCTCTCTTGTTACCTCCTCACACTCCCACTTACAGGACTTCTCCAGACTGGCTCCCATCTTATAGAACTCTCTGCCTCGCTCCACAAGACTCTCCCCTAGTTTTGAAAACTTCAAGCACTCCCTAAAGACTCTACTGTTCAGGGATGCATTCAACCAACACTAACCTTTCTTAATACCGTTTCCTCTCCTCCATTGCTATCCCCTTGAACGCCCTTAGCATGTAAGCCTAAGATACATGCTGTTTGTAGATCACCTTCTTTATAGCTGACTACAACAGTGCGACTCTTGGCAGGCACTCTACCTGTCTGATCCCTATAAATGTTCCTTCTATTCCACCTATGTTTATAGCACTGCAGAATTTGTTGGCACTCTACAAATAACCGATAATAATATATACAAGTATGTGCAAAAATATATTTACAAATTCTAGCATTAATAATCATTAAAAAAAAAAACATGAGATAGGCATATCATGATTTATAGAAATACAAATACACATTAATTTATGTGAAAATATCATATATCAGATTTTTTTGTATAACAAATAAATAGAAAAATAAATTTCGATGAGATATTATTGTTTGTTTAGGTATAATAAATCAAACTATTTATTGGACATTAACAGATACAAAATAAAAGATTAGCTTGTTCATGGGCAGTAATGAAATGGTATAAATAATGTTGGAATAAACAGAATATCGGCGACATCGATGACTCTTATTTATCAACAGTCTGATGCTCATCGCGCCGTACTTGACGCACGTATGTAGATTCACATCAGCGATGTCTGGTGATGTCTGGTGAGCATATTAACTCCAGGGAATGGGCAGAGATTGACGCTTTGATAAATCGGCCCCATAATCTTGTTTAAACTAATAGACTCAAGGATATAATCCTTTATAATCCCTTTGCAGGATCTTCCCCACTACCAATGTCAGATTTACTAGACTATAGCTTCCTAGATCAGCCCTACTTTTAAAAAAGTGTCACCACAACAGCTTCACACCAGTCCTGGGTACTAAGCCTGAGGATAATGAGTCTTGAAAAAGTAGAATCAGAGGTTTTGCTAAAACAGTGTTTCCTTAGAACCCCTGGGTGTATTCCATCTGGACCAGGAGTTTTATTGACCTTAAGGTTATCCAGTTTTTTTTCTAATATAATTTGGAGACAACCCGGGTATTGGTATGGACTTGTATATTCTAGTTTGTTTCAATAACTCTCACATTGGTTCCTCTCTTGTGTATACTTAAGAAAAGAAATGGTTTAGTACCTCATTCTTCCCCCGGTCTCTGTTAATCATGCTACCTTTCTCACATTTCAATGTACCTCTATTTTCCTTCTAAGATTCTTTTGCCATTTATAAACTTAAAAAAACTTTCAGGGTTTGATTTCGAATCTCTCCACTCAGAAATACCAGTGCACGTAAATATGCACTGGTATAACAAGTGAGGCGCAATGCGAATGTGACCTCGCGATCGCATTGCTTGGAAGCCTTGCACTCACAAGAGCGCACTTCTGTAGGCTTCAATGGGAGCCTCGTTCTGAACCCCCTAGCACAGTTTTGGGCAACAATAAATAAATATATATGTGTATATATATATATATATATATATATATATATACATATTTATGTGTTTTCTAACACCCTACATTCCCTCACTTTAACCCCTTATAACTGCTTTTTTCAGTTTTAAAAACAAAACAAAATGAAGATGTTACTGTACTGTCCTCTTTATTTTGGGGGCAATTTTTTTATCTGATCTCTGGTTAATTAATTCTAGCGCAATGTGAAACCCCGAGCTTGCTGTATCATTAACCAGCCACTTGTAATGGCTGGTTATTTAACGTGTGCACGTAAACGGGCGCACTTTAAGATAGCGTTCCACTCGTAATCTGGCCCTGAGTCTGTAATGTTTTCATTGAATACTTTAAATGCCCTATTTTTTTTCTCAACACATTTTCATTTAGCTAAAATGGCTTGGATTTATTTCTATAAACTTTTATAACCATGTGGTATGTGTTATTGTGCATATTTATTTAACAAAGTTTTAAATGTTATCCAGTTATCCTCTATGTTTTTATCAGAGAATACTTTGTCTCAATTTGTGCTATTTAATGCTGTTCTTAAATCATTGAATTTTGCTTTCTTAAAATGAAAAGTATTGGTTGAACCCGTGTAACACTGCTTATGAAGAGTGATTATAAATGTTACAAGTTATGATCACTGTTACCCAAATGTTGTTTGACTTCTATGTTTGATAATACTTCTGTATTGTTTTATTGGACTAAATTCAATATAGCTTTATTTCCACTTGTCTCCTCTATTAATAGACATGAAGTTACCTTTGATACAATTGTATCTCTGTATTTTATTGTACACTATTGTATCAATGCAATGTTTTGTGGTCCCAGGACATACTTGAAAACGAGAGAAATCTCAATGTATCCTTCCTGGTAAAATATTTTATAAATAAATAAATAAATAAATCTCCCTTAGCTGCATTGCTAGTTTCACTGGCTCAATTTATTTCAGGGTAGATAAAATGTCCCATAATTACAACACCGGTATTATTAACAGCCTTTCCTGTTTGTATTAGCAGCTGAGTTTTCCACTGCTAGAACCATGAAAACTTGTTCAGTCATATCAATTTCCCTTTCAAGTGTGAAATAATATAAATGAATATCATGCAGTGTTTCAATTTGTTCCTCCCAGAATACGAACTTCTAAAGAGACAAGATTTCCTCTGCTAGATCAGCTAGAAGCAGGTATAGGGGGTAGTTATCAACGTGTCTACTTTTCCTGCCTTCGCCGGCCCAATACGCCCGCCTAAGCTCGACTCACATCGCTGCCGCGGACCTGCAAAAATTCACCTAAGTTATCAAAAAAGCTGTCAAAAAGCCACGCACCAACTACGGGGCGATGAGCAGCGGATTGTGAGAGTTATCACTCATCCGATCTCGCTGCTCTTCGGCTTTTTTACAGCTTTCTTGCTAGCCTGTCGCTAAGCACCCACACTAAATTACACTGTTCTACCCCCTATACCGGCGCCCCCGGAGCCCCCCGCAACTAAATAAAGTTAGTAACCCCTAAACCGCCGCTCCTAGACCCCGCCGCAACTCTTATAAATGTATTAACCCCTTATTAACCCCTAAACCGCCGCTCCCGAACACCGCCGCAACCTACATTATACCTAGTAACCCCTATCCTGCCCCCCCTATACCGTCGCCCTCTATTATAAAGTTATTAACCCCTATCCTGCTGATCCCGCACCTCGCTGCAACTAAATAAATAGTTTAACCCCTAAACCGCCGCTCCCTGACCCCGCCGCAACTATAATATATGTATTAACCCTAAAACCGCCACTCCTGGACCCTGCCGCAACCTATATTAAATTTATTAACCCCTATCCTGCCCCCCCCTACACCGTCGCCACCTACAATACATTTATTAACCCCTATCCTGCCCCCCACTACACCGCCACCACTGTAATAAAATTATTAACCCCTAAAGCTAAGTCTAACGCTAAGTCTAACACTAACCCTAACACCCCCCTAAGTTAAATATAATTTAAATCTAACGAAATAAATTAACTCTTATTAAATAACTTATTCCTATTTAAAGCTAAGTACTTACCTTTAAAATAAACCCTAATATAACTACAATATAAATAATAATTATATTATAGCTATGTTAGGACTTATTTTTATTTTACAGGTAACTTTCAATTTATTTTAACTAGGTACAATAGCTATTAAATAGTTATTAACTATTTAATAGCTTACCTAGCTAAAATAAAGAGAAATTAACCTGTAAAATAAAAACTAACCTAAGTTACAATTACACCTAACACTACACTATACTTAAATAAATTATTCCTATTTAAAACTAAATACTTACTTGTAAAATAAACCCTAAGATAGCTACAATGTAATAAATAATTACATTGTAGCTATTTTAGGAATTATATTTATTTTACAGGTAACTTTGTATTTATTTTAGCTAGTTAGAATAGTTATTAAATAGTTATTAACTATTTAATAACTACCTAGCTAAAAGAAATACAAAATTACCTGTAAAATAAATCATAACCTAAGTTACAATTAAACCTAACACTACACTATCATTAAATTAATTAAATAAATTAACTACAAATAACTACAATTAAATACAATTACATAAACTAACTTAAGTACAAAAATAAAAAAAGCTAAGTTACAAAAAAAAAATAAAAAAAATAAGTTACAAACATTTTACAAATATTACAACAATTTTAAGCTACTTACACCTAATCTAAGCCCCCTGATAAAATAACAATCCCCCCAAAATAAAAAAAAATGCCCTACCCTATTCTAAATTAAAAAAGTTCAAAGCTCTTTTACCTTACCAGCCCTTAAAAGGGCCTTTCGTGGGGCATGCCCCAAAGAATTTAGCTCTTTTGCCTGTAAAAGAAAAATACAACCCCCCCCCAACATTTTTATTTTTTGTACTTTAGTTAGTTTATATAATTGTATTTAATTGTAGTTATTTGTAGTTAATTTATTTAATTAATTTAATGATAGTGTAGTGTTAGGTTTAATTGTAACTTAGGTTAGGATTTATTTTACAGGTAATTTTGTATTTCTTTTAGCTAGGTAGTTATTAAATAGTTAATAACTATTTAATAACTATTCTAACTAGCTAAAATAAATACAAAGTTACCTGTAAAATAAATATAATTCCTAAAATAGCTACAATGTAATTATTAATTACATTGTAGCTATCTTAGGGTTTATTTTACAAGTAAGTATTTAGTTTTAAATAGGAATAATTTATTTAAGTATAGTGTAGTGTTAGGTGTAATTGTAACTTAGGTTAGTTTTTATTTTACAGGTAAATTTCTCTTTATTTTAGCTAGGTAGCTATTAAATAGTTAATAACTATTTAATAGCTTTTGTACCTAGTTAAAATAAATTGAAAGTTACCTGTAAAATAAAAATAAATCCTAAGATAGCTACAATATAATTATTTTTTATATTGTAGCTATATTAGGGTTTATTTTACAGGTAAGTATTTAGTTTTAAATAGGATTAATTTAGTTAATAATAGAAATATTATTTAGATTTATTTAATTAATATTTAAGTTAGGGGGGTGTTAGGGTGAGTGTTAGACTTAGGTTTAGGGGTTAATAATTTTATTACAGTGGTGGTGGTATAGTGGGGGGCAGGATAGGGGTTAATAAATTTATTATAGGTGGCGACGGTGTAGGGGGGGCAGATTAGGGGTTAATAAATTTAATATAGGTTGCGGCAGGGTTCGGGAGGGCAGGTTTAGGGTTAAACTATTTATTTAGTTGCGGCGAGGTGCGGGATCGGCAGGATAGGGCTTAATAACTTTATTATAGAGGGCGGCGGTATAGGGGGGGCAGGATAGGGGTTACTAGGTATAATGTAGGTTGCGGCGGTGTCCGGGAGCAGCGGTTTAGGGGTTAATACATTTATTATAGTTGCGGCGGGGTCAGGGAACGGCGGTTTAGGGGTTAATATGTATAGAGTAGCTTGCGGTGGGCTCCGGGAGCGGCGGTTTAGGGGTAATACATTTATTTAGTTTCGGCAGTGTAGGGGGGACAGATTAGGGGTGTTTAGACTCGGGGTACATGTTAGGGTGTTAGGTGTAGACAGCTCCCATAGGAATCAATGGGATGTCTGGCAGCAGCGAACATGAACTTTCGCTATGGTCAGACTCCCATTGATTCGTATGGGATCCGCCGCCTCCAGGGCGGCGGATTGAAAACCAGGTACGCTGGGCCGGAAAAGTGCCGAGCGTACCTGCTAGTTTATTAATAACTAGCAAAAGTAGTCAGATTGTGCCGCACTTGTGTGCGGAACATCTGGAGTGACGTAAGAATCGATCTGTGTCGGACTGAGTCCGGCGGATCGAAGCTTACGTCACAAAATTCTACTTTTGCCAGTCTCTAGCCTTTGACGGCTTGATAACTACCCCCCATATTCTTGAATCCTTGCAAGGTGAATCACTTGAGCAATTAGTTAAGGAACCAACTCAAATGGAAGCTATATTAGATTTAATAACACTTACAGTGATACAGTTTTAGATGTGTCTGTAGGTGAGAACTTAGGATCCAGTGATAATCAATCTGTTTGGTTTAGTATTCATGTGCAGACACTGTCCACCGAGACTAAAACAAATGTTTAAGACTTTAGGAAGGTTGATTTTTTCATACATGGGAGAATACCTAAACAACTATTTAAAAGGTAAAACTCTTATTACAGGGGTTCAAGAACAGTGGGAATTTTTGAAGGGTGCCATTTTAGATGCAACCACACACTGTATTAGACATGTCTGTAAAAGTAAAAGAAAGCAGAAACCAATATGGTTTTCCAAAGAAGTAGCACATGCTGTAAAGACAAAAAATATAGCTTATAAAAATTATAGAGACACACAATAAGATGATGATATGCAAATATGGAGACTCCAACAAAAAAAGACTAAGCAGTTAATAGCATGTAAGCCTAAGAGTCCAGCTATTTGTAGATCACCTTCTTAAAAGCTGACTACAACAGTGCAACTCTTGGCAGGCCTCTCTACCCATTTGATCCCTATAATTGTTTTGTTGTACTCCCCCTTTGTTTAAAGCGCTGGGGAATCTGTTGGCACTCTACAAATAACCGATAATAATAATAATAATTAGGAAGTTTAAGGCTCATGCGGAAGAGAAGATAGCACTGTCAGTAAAACATTGGGACAAAACATTCTTTAGATATATCAGTGAAAGAAGAAAAAATAAGGTTGATATAGTAAAATTGAAAACAGTTGATGGTAGAATAATAGAAGGAGATAAGCAAATTGCATACTGTCTCAATGATTACTTCTGTTATGTTTTCATAAAAGATTGTGAAGATAGATGCCCATATTTATCAAGCTCCGTACGGAGCTTGCAGGTCCGTGTTTCTGGTGAGTCTTCAGACTCGCCAGAAACACAAGTTATGAAGCAGCGGTCTAAAGAGTATGATCGGGTTGATTGACACCTCCCTGCTGGTGGCCGATTGACCGCGAGTCAGCAGGGGGCGGCATTGCACCAGCAGCTCTTGTGAGCTGCTGGTGGAATGTTAAATGCGGAGAGTGTATTGCTCTCCACATTTAGCTAGGTCTTGCGCACCTGATCCGCACTGTCGGATCAGGTCCGCAAGACCTTGATAAATAGAGGCCATTATGTCTACATTAAGGTTACAAAAAAATGGAAACAAGCTTAACACTAATCTTTTACAGAGGATCGGGTTTTGTTAACATTTTCAAAAATAAATGAAAATAATTCAGTGGGTCCTAATAATATTCATCCAAGGGTTTTATAATAACTTGGACCCATTAACTGATCTGTTTAATCACTCACTATTAACAGCTGATTGAAGTATAGCAAATGTAGTACCTCTTCATAAAAGTGCACTAGGGAATAATCTGGTAACTACAGGCCACTTAGTTTAACTTCAGTAGAAGGGAAATTAATGGAAAGTCTCTTAAAAGAAAGAATTATGACTTACATAAGGCAAACAATTTAGAGGATCAAAATCAGCATGGTTTTATTTCAGGGAGATCATGTCAGACTAATCTATATTGCAACCTTGCTAACTTCTTCTCCTGACACTGTACTAGATCAAGTGCGCTAAACCCAAAGGTGCGTTAGGAATACTTCAAATTCACATAGAAGAAAATGTTATTTTTATTTTAAATATATATTTCTATATAAATGATTATTTTTTTGTAAAATATATATTGATATGAATATAAACAGATATAGATATATATTGTTTATACAGATACTGTATATATGTCTAAATATGTGTATGTGTGTATACATGTGTATTTGTGTGTTTATGTGTAAATATGTATGTGTGCACATATGTACATATATATATACATATAAATACATAAATGCATATATTTTTTCCAGAGCTGTATATTCATTGTAGTTCCTTTCCAGTGAAACACCTTGCTATATACCATATCCCTTTTAACCTTTTTAAAAAAATCTTTTATTAATTTTTAAATTATATTTCTTTTAAAAGTGTATATATGACATAAATACGTTTTTTTTTATTATGTTTTGGATGTGTTTTGTGAATTTTTTTTTAACCCTTACACTTTACTTCAGGTCTCAATTCGCACTAAATATTCTCGCCTAGTTTTGTCTTTCTCTCAAGCGCAAACTATAACTTTCAACTTGTAATATGAGCGCAAGTTAACGCGTTCAAGTTATCCATTGAAACTATAGGTTGTGCTAGAGTGATGTCAGCCACGCTAACCCTGCTCTGGTACCTTGGATTTGTAATATCAAGTTTCGTGGTAATGTTAACGAGGTCCATCTATATTGCAACCCACTATGGGCCAGATTACAAGTGGAGTGCAAAGGTTTGTACCTGAGCCATAAGGTGTTAATTGTAGGGGTTTGCGCTTGTCAGGCTTACTGCTGGTTTTACGAGTTGAAAGGAAACGTGATTGCTTAAGCACAAGCGCAATTTACACTAAAATTATTACAGCGACTTAAGAGATCTGGTTAACTGTTTCACAAAACATAAAGGGCTAAATTACAAGTGGTGTGCAACCGATTGTGCTAGCGTTTTTGGAATCCTTTGCGTGCCATTTCAATTGCGCTGATATTTCAAGTGGAGCGAAAGTTAACACATTAGGATCTGTGCAAATCTCTATTAACGCCCCAAAACCCCTAACCTAAGACCCCCTATGTTACAAAAAGTAAATATCACTATCAGTATAAAAAAAAAATGTTGCCAAAAAACCCTATCCTAAAAAAATACCTAATCTAAAAAACACCCTGAAAAGAGAATAAGCAGTGGTCAAGTCCAACGGGAACGAATTAAACGGAAACACTTCAGTAAACACTGCTGCTACAGGTGGGAGGAGCTGGAGCACAGTCTGATTAGATAGAAAGTGAGATACTCTAGTTATGGGCAGTTACACTTCCTAGTACAATGCACTTAATGCAAGCCTGTCAGCGGTCCTGCTGTAGGATCACCCCTCATTGTATGGAACACATGGTGCTTACATTTCTGTGTGGCTTGCTTTGGGTTTATTTAGCTCCCCTCAGCAGAAATTGGACTTTTGCACCTTAAGTGGGTGAGACTCTGTGACAGAAGAGGAGTCTGGAGTTGCTGTCAGACACGGAGGTCTCTGCCCACCCTTGAAAGAAATGAAGGTGTGAGGAACTGAAACTAAGCTGTCTATGCACCATGTGAGTTAAAAACAAAGTATGGATCTTGACAATAAGGGTTCATGTGTGTCTAGTTTAGTTTTTTTTTTTTTTTTTAAAGTTCAGTGTTTCACCAAAGATAAAATGTGCTTATCAAGCAGGGAAGAGTCATGTCCTTCCATCTTCTTGCTTTCTCTCTTAATGGAATTCCTTTAAGTTCTACTAGAGATAGCTGGGATGAGGTTTGCAAGGAAAATACATATGTACACACAAAGGAAAATAGTCCTTGCAATTAAAGGTATTTTTGAAACATCTTGTAGTAGGATATGTCCATTCAGCCCACCATTGGTTTTAATTTGCTTTCATTAACCAGAGTGTATAGATTATATTCATATAAATACAGTGTATGTGTGTGTATAAAGCAATATTTATTGTGAGGGGGTGGAAGTTTTGGTGAGTTCCCACACTTTTTTTCTTGGACTTGACCCCTGCACATAAGTGATTTTAGCTCTTTTGCTAATAAAAAACGATGCTAAACCTAAACCCCCCCAAAAATCTTAGAATGAACCCCAAATGTTGTACTCAACATCTTGAATCTGGCTTCCTTTGGGGGCAGCAGTGAGTCTATGGCGTTGGTTGTCTTCTTTCAGCGTCCCTGGATCCTCTTGGGTGGTATTCTTCCACCCGATTGGTCTTCATTCTGTCACTGCACCACACTGAAGATTGAATGCAAGGTTCCCCCTTATATAGGGGTGCCCTTGCATTTCTATTGACAGATTTTTGAATTCTAATTCAAATCATAGCTGATTCGAATTAGAATTAAAAAATCAGCCAATAGATATGCAAGGGCACCCCATTATAGGGGGATCCTTGTATTTAATCTTCAGTGTGCTGCGTTGACAGCATGAAGATGAATCGGGTGGAAGAAAAGAAGAGGACAGCTGCTGCATCCAAAGGAGCCAGGTTCAAGATAGTGAGTACAATTTTTTTTTTTTTGGGGGGGGGTTTAGTACATGTATTTTTTTTAGCTAAATAGCTAAAATCACTTAAGCCCTTTTCAGGGCATTCTTTAGCTTAAAGGGACATAATACTCATATGCTAAATCACTTGAAAGTGATGCAGAATAACTGCTGACAGGAAAATATCACCTGAACATCTCTATGTAAAAAAGGAAGATATTTTACCTCAAAATGTCTTCAGCTCAAGTGCTGTGTAAAAAGTTATCTTTTAGTTACTGACCAGCTGCAGGTTAAAAGGGACAGTCTACACAAAAGTTGTTTTTTTTTAAAAAGATAGATAATGCTTTTACTACCCATTCCCCAGCATTGTACAACCAACATTGTTAGAATAATATACTTTATAACATTTAAACCTATACATTTTTGCCTGTTTCAAATGCTCTATAGACAGCCTCTTAATCACATGCTTTTGTATTTGCTATTCACAATAGGAGACTGATAGTTTATGTGGGCATATAGATAACAATGTGTTCCCGCCTGAGAAGTTATTTAAGAGTTAGCACAACACAATTCTAAATGCAAGTCAATAGATAATAAATAGTCACAGTCATGTGATCAGAGGGCTGTCCAGAAGATGCTTGGATACAAGGTAATCCCAGAGGTAAAAAGTATATTAATATTACTGTGTTGGTTGAGCACATATGGGTAATGGGTAATAATGGGATTATCTATCTTTTTAAACAATAAAAATTCTATTGTAGACTGTCCCTTTAACTCTCGTGAGATTTCAAAGTAAATTTCCTTAAACTGAATTGGGAAATAACATGAGTGTGCATGAAGCAAGCTCCCTTGCAGGTCCTGGGACAGGCATACTGATTTGCTGCTTAAAGTCCTTTACAATGGGGTGTGAATACTTAGGACATTTTGAGGTAAGATATCTTTCTTTTTTACATAGAGATGTTCAGGTGATATTTTATAGTGAACTTTTGCAGCTATGCTGCATCACTTTCAAGTGTTTTAACATTTGGGTATAATGGCCCTTTAAGTTTTTTTATAGGAAAAGGAGGGGAGGTTAGCAAAAAAGCTAAAATCACTTATGCCCTTTTAAGGGCATTTCTTTAGATTTTTTTTTAGGATAGGGCTTTTACTGGTTGGGGTTTATTTATTTTTGGTATTTTTTTTTTCTTTTTTTGTAACGTAAGGGGTGTTTGGTTAGGGATCTTGGTGGGGTTAGCTATGAGAGGTTAATAGTGAAGGAGTTATTGCAATGGGGTAGTGTTGGTTTAGTTGTTAATAGAGTAGCGAGTTATTGGGATGGTGGTAATGTCAGTTTAGGGAATAATAGTGTCAGGGTATTGCTGAGTGACATTATTTAAGATATATATATATACATATATATGCATTATATATATAAATAACTAATTTATCTTAAAATATTAACCCTGGGTACAAATGTTTTGAAATTGTACAGGTCTATTCAAACAGGCCTGAAACTACATTCCAGACACAGACCTCCCCCTAGCTACTGTACAGTATACTCAAATACAGATGGATGCCTCAAAGAACAAAAGGAGCAGACAATGTTTAGATAAAAACGCAGGTCGCTTCTAAGGGATTTTTATCACATAAATGCCCATAGATGGAGTTTCCTGTCTAAAGAATTAGATCACCTTAACCACTGTAGTCAGAGAGACCGGAAGTCTGCAGTTTCAGATACATTTCCAGGATATCCAGGAAATGTAAATGTCTATCATCTAAGTGTTAATTACCCTATGCTGAGTTCAAATACATGAAGCTCAGACCTACGTCTCTATGGAAAATAGCAGGAGAAACTTAAGAAAGTATATTTTTACCCTGTGTAAGCTAGAAGCTATATATGAATATAAATCTTAAAACTTAAATACATTGTTCAGATGTTTCATTTGTACCTCAGTATTGTATAAATATATATTTATGGATGTGGGAAATGTGTCTAAGGTTGATATAATATATTAAATGAACAGCTGTATTGCCCTATTTAAAATATATGCTCAACAATATTTGTCTTTGTTTCTCAGACATCTGATTAACAAATGATATTTAGGATGTATAAAAGGTTCTATATTCTGAAATGGACAATGCTTATGTAATTTTTTTATACACTCAGCATTGGAGATATACTAGATATGGAATGTTATGATTCTATTAAAATCAAATAATTGTATGACTAATTATTTGATTTTAATATTATTATATTGAATTATTACTACTAGCCTACTCATAAAAATATGACTTTTAAATACATCTTTTGAAATAATATAAGTAGTGTCAAAAATACGTGCTCAGTTATATTAGATGAGCCATATACTGAACAGATAGTTTATTAATACTAGGAAATAATAAATATATTCAATATACATTTAAGGAAATATATTTTTCTGTAGTAGTATTTGCTAATGAAACTACATTCCGTTGCCTATTGTCCCCCAGTGTTCAATACAAGAATTGCATTTAAAGGGTATTTTAAATTGTTAGGGGATTTAAAATTACTATATGCATTTCCAAGGGCCAATGAGAAATAAGCTCAGACTAAGAGCGTACCCAAAATTTCACTGGATGATTAGAAAAAGAGGTGGGTTTTATCACAGATAAAAACTCTTGCACAGGAAGTAATCTGGGTCAATGCTGGCTGATGTGCTTACCTTGTCTTACTGGCTGAATTGCTGCCTGGGAAATATACAGTCTTTGTGAGACAAATTTCTGAAGGGAAACTCTTTATACCTAAAGAGCAAATAAAATTGGGCCTAATATTCGCTTTCAGATTTGTGCACACTCTCTTATATGACAGTGAACATAATTTTGATTGAGGACTGAACTCTCAAATTTTGGTCATCTGGTAATGTATTAAGCAATTTGATGTTGTTATATTTTTAATGTTTTAAATCAAATGTATTCTTTAGCTATAGTTAAATTGTAGCTGCGATTTGTAAATATAATTTATAGTTATAATTTACATTTTAGAGACCTGTGTAGTCTTTAAATAATCATATCTAGCATCAAGCAATTTACTGTTGAGAGGAAAGGTTTTGTATTCCATATTGATAATTTCTTTTTTATTTACTGTGAACTCTCTTAAGAATTGCACATAAATTGCCTATTGTGTAACAATCTCTGGGCTTAACTGAAGTATATTAGATTATATTGGGTTGAAAATAGTGAATTGTATTTCCCTGGATCTTCCATTATATTGTGGGAGTTAAGCTAAGATTTCATTGTGACATTTGAACATAGGTGAGGACAAACGTTTTTAAAGGGACTGTCAACACCAGAATTTTTGTTGTTTAAAAAGGTAGATAATCCCTTTATTACCCATTCCCCAGTTTTGCGTAACCAACACAGTTATAATAATACACATTTTACCTCTGTAATTATTTTTAGCCAACCAGTGCTCACTCCTAGGAGCTTCACATGCCTGAGTTCAATGTAATCTATATGAAACACATGAACTAACACCCTCTAGTGGTGAAAAACTGTCAAAATGCTTTCAGTTTAGAGATGGCCTTCAAGGTCTAAGAAATTAGCATATGAACCTCCTAGGTTTAGCTTTCAACTAAGAATACCAAGAGAACAAAGCACAATTGGTAATAAAAGTAAACTGAAAAGTTGTTTAAAATTACATGCCCTATTTGAAAGTTTTTTTTTTACTTGACTGTCCCTTTAAATAAGCTATATATATTGAATTAATTAAACCTTCTGGCTATTTATAAATTGTTCTAGTATAATTCCTGTGTGATATTTAATAAGCAATTCATTTTGAGTTAAGGTTAATTTATAGAAATAGTTCATCCATTCATGGGATAATAGACAATATCTACTGAATCGTAATTTAATCCAAAGATCTCTATAGCCTGCTTCATGTTCTAATATTGTATTGATCAATTGATAGATATAACTGGCCATAGGTGATATTCAGTTACTACATAAATATTATCAGTATGTACATAAAAGTTAACTAATCAGAATTTAGGAATACTTTATATTGAGATTAAATATTAATTTTTAATAATAATATTGTTGTCAAATTTATAGATGTTTCAATAGTTTTATTTTGGGGTACACTACAGAGATTTAACTTCTTACTGGAGTGTATTGGCAAAATTCTGCTATATTGATTGTACTGACAATAATTTTATACTGCTATTAATTATTAATATTCATAATTACAATACATAACAAGTTGAGGGCAATTGTTGCTGATAAATACACCTAGATTACTGGAGGACACTCCTGAGATGTATCAACAATAGAGATGGGGTAATTGCGATGGGGTTAAGGGGCTAAAAGAGTATGGGGTTATTAGGGTGGGGTTAGTGGCGGTTTAGGGGTTAATAGTGTACCGGGTTATTGTGGTGGGGTAGTGGCAACTTAGGGGTTAATAGTGTGGCTGGGTTAACAGAGTAGGGATTGCAGCGTAGTAGAGCTTATTAGAGTTGGGGTTAATAGCGATGGGGTACTGGTAGTTTAGGGGTCAATAGCGATTGGAGTTATGGCAGTTTAGGGGTTAATTGTGTGTTTTGTGTACCTTTTTTCTCAGCCCAATTTCTTTACGCAAGCTTTTAAGTTGCGGAAAATGTTTGAGCATAAAATGCGATTACGTTTGAGATATCACATTTACTTTAAACTTGCAATACGAGTGCACATTTGCGCTCAACGGGGCATATAGAAAATACAGGGAGTGCAAATTATCACGCTAACAAACTCGTTGTAATTTAAAATCCGGAGTCAAGTGCAAAAAATACTGCGATCTCCTGATCACGTTTGCGCTTCTTGCAATCTAGCCCAAACTTGTTTACTATATGAGGATTATTATTACTATTATTACGATTTTACATAAATAGTGTGTAAATGCCATATCAGTTTAATATTTAACTACAAGGGAGTAGAGAAATTGACAAACATTCAGTAAGTATGTACATTTTTTAAATGTCACGCATGTCCTTGAGCTACGTGGTAACGTGCAAATTGCCATTCATTAAGTTAATTCCCATTAATAACCTCTTGCCCATTCTTGCTGTTAATAGCAAATTGTATAATTGTGCATGGCACATTTTCCTTCATGTACTGCTTGTAGGGAAGATAATTTAGCCTTCAAGCTTAGGAGAGGAGAGCTGGTGATTTTCCATTTGTTTAAGTGTCAAGCATACTTAGGAAGAGAGATTAAAATGAATTAAACTGCTGTTTAATCGATGTGTATTAAAAAGGCACATTCAATGGCTAAATGTTATATTCTACATTTAAAAGAGAATCTTTTATCTACTTTAGATACCACACTTGAACCTACACTATATGATTTTGAAGGGATTTGTTTATACCATCGTTGGCTACTAAGTACATGAAGTGTTGCTTCTTTCAGCGCCATATTTGAAATGCAGAGAGGCAAAAGAGACACTTAAATGACATAAAACACGTTGTATTAGAGACAAAATATAATAATATGTACCTTAATTACTTTACCTGCAAATTTATACTGCAGTGCCTCGTCATTAACCTTTTCTTTTAAGTTTCCAAACATACACCTAGATTTAGAGTTTTGTGGCCAAAGGGGTGCGTTAGCTACGCATGTTTTCCCCCCCCCCCGCACCTTTTAAATAACGCTGGTATTTAGAGTTCTCTGAAGGACTGCGTTAGGCTCCAAAAAGGGAGCGTACAGGCATATTTACCGCCACTTCAACTCTCAATACCAGCGTTGCTTACGGTAGCAGCTAGCTTGAAAAACGTGCTTGTGCACGATTCCCCCATAGGAAACAATGGGACAGTTTGGGAAGAAAAAAAACCTAACACCTGCAAAAAAGCAGCGTTAAGCTCCCAACGCAGCCCCATTGTTTCCTATGGGGAAACACTTTCTAAGTCTGCACCTAACACCCTAACATGAACCCAGAGTCTAAACTGGCTGATCGTAACAGTCAATAGAATGCAATCTCAATCTGATTGGCTGATTGGATCAGCCAATCGGATTGAACTTGAATCTGATTGGCTGATTCAATCAGCCAATCAGATTTTTCCTACCTTAATTCCGATTGGCTGATAGAATCCTATCAGCCAATTGGAATTCGAGGGACGCCATCTTGGATGACGTCACTTAAAGGAACCTTCATTCGTCGTCTAGTCATCGGGAGAAGAGGATGTTCCGCGCCGGAGGTCTTGAAGATGGAGCCGCTCCTCGTCGGATGGATGAAGATAGAAGATGCCGCTTGGATGAAGATGTTTGCTGGTCCGGATGTCCTCTTCTGCCCGGATAGGATGAAGACTTCTGCCACTCCGGATGTCTTATTTTGGTCCATCGCTGCTCGGCTGAGTGAAGATGACTCAAGGTAGGGAGATCTTCAGGGGGGTAGTGTTAGATTTATTTAAGGGGGGTTTGGGTTAGAGTAGGGGTATGTGGGTGGTGGGTTGTAATGTTGGGGGGTGGCATTGTGTTTTTTTTACAGGCAAAAGAGCTGATTTCTTTGGGGCATGCCCAGCAAAAAGCCCTTTTAAGGGCTGGTAAGGTAATTGAGCTGTTAACTATTTTAATTTAGATTAGGGTAGGGAATTTTTTTTATTTTGGGGGCTTTGTTATTTTATTAGGGGGCTTAGAGTAGGTGGAATTAGCTTAAAATTCTTGTAATCTTTTTTTATTTTTTGTAATTTAGTGTTTGTTTGTTTTTTGTAATTTAGTTTAGTTTATTTATTTGTAGGTACTTGTAGTTAATTGATTTAATTTATTTATTGATAGTGTAGTGTTAGGTTTATTTGTAACTTAGGTTAGGATTTATTTTACAGTTAATTTTGTAATTATTTTAACTAGGTAGCTATTAAATAGTAAATAACTATTTAATAGCTATTGTACCTAGTTAAAATAAATACAAAGTTGCCTATAAAATTAATATAAATCCTAAAATAGCTACAATATAATTATTCGTTATATTGTAGCTATATTAGGGTTTATTTTACAGGTAAGTATTTAGCTTTAAATAGGAATACTTTAGTTAATAATATTTAATTTATTTTGTTAGATAAAAATTATATTTAACTTATGGGGGTGTTAGGGTTAGGGTTAGACTTAGCTTTAGGGGTTAATACATTTATTAGAGTAGCGGCGAGGTCGGGTCGGCAGATTAAGGGTTAATACTTGAAGTTAGGTGGCGGCGATGTTAGGGAGGGCAGATTAGGGGTTAATACAATTTATTATAGGGTTTTTGAGGCGGGACTGCGGCGGTTTAGGGGTTAATACATTTATTAGAGTAGCGGCGAGGTCCGGTTGGCAGATTAGGGGTTAATAAGTGTAGGTAGGTAGCGGTGACGTTGGGGGAGGCAGATTAGGGGTTAATAAATATAATATAGGGGTCGACGATGTTAGGGGCAGCAGATTAGGGGTACATAGGGATAATGTAGGTGGCGGCGGTGTGCGGTCAGCAGATTAGGGGTTAAAATTTTTTATTAGAGTGGCAGCGATGTGGGGGGGCCTCGGTTTAGGGGTACATAGGTAGTTTATGGGTGTTAGTGTACTTTAGAGCACAGTAGTTAAGAGCTTTATAAACCGGCGTTAGCCCATAAAGCTCTTAACTCCTGACTTTTTTCTGCGGCTGGAGTCTTGTCGGTAGAGGGTCTACCGCTCACTTCAGCCAAGACTCTAAATACCGGCGTTAAGAAGTTCCCATTGAAAAGATAGGATACGCAATTGGCGTAAGGGGATGCGGTATGGAAAAGTCGCGGCTGGAAGTGAACGTTAGACCCTTTCCTAACTTACTCTAAATACCAGCGGGCGGTAAAAAGTAGCGTTAGGACCCCTTAACGCTGCTTTTGACGTCTAACGCAGAACTCTAAATCTAGGCGATAATTCCTTCTATGGCTGTATCTATTATCCACCTTTGATTTGGTAGAATGCAAGATTTTAACACTCATTATCTGCTGGAGCATGCCTAGAAGCAAATAAGCTGTTGTGAACTCAGTTAAATACATGCCTGTGTTTCTGATGCTAAACACTGATAAGGGGTGCAGATCAGACTACTCCAGACTGCATGGCTATGTAGCAAATTTTGCTTATTTTTTTAAATTATTTTAAAATACTTGCCAGTAATTTTTAAACATATTTTTATGCAAACTATTTTTACTTAAAGAAGCACTGAACCCAAATTTTTTCTTGATTCGTGATTCAGACAGAGCATGACATTTTAAGCAACTTTTTAATTTATTCCAATTATCAAATTTTCTTCATTCTCTTGGTATCTTTAATTGAAATGCAAGAATTTAAGTTTAGATGCCGGCCCATTTTTTTGTCCCTTTAATTAGCCATTTAGGATATGCACAGATCTCAACATCTTTTATGGCACTTTAAATTTAGCTTCCGTTCAGGGGACTTTAAAAAACTGAACATTTAAGTTTTACTGGAAAACCTGGAAAAATACTGGTTTCTCCAGTTGAATACTGGACACCTGGCATTCCTAACTAAACTTAGTAACAGCTACTCAAACCTTTGTAAGTTGGTTGAAATAGTTTGCTGAACAGTCAATCTGTTAAATTGTTTGATTGCTGTTGAACAATGTGGGACAGCAAGTTATTGTAAGAAAGCTTTGCCCTAGAGTCTGACTAAGGGTTAATAATATTAGGAGCTGAGTTGAGTGTGTGTATCACAGCTTTGTTGTATCATGGGAGAGAGTGTTACTTACCTTATACGGAGAAGATGTAGATTATTCAGGATGGATTATGCTTGTCATGTCTCTGTCCCTTCTTGCAGATCTCATGATGAGTGTCTGCTGTCTTCCAGAAAGTTTAAAAAATACACTTTGGGAAATATAAGAAAATATATCCAATCTAAATATATAGATTGATTGATTGATTTCTAATCTTGAAAATTGTACCAGGAATTAAAATTGTTAAAATGCCACCTGACTATGCAAGATACATTTAATCTACACCCTTCTATTGTATTTGGGTCTCATTAAGTAAAGCTTCAACTGTAAAATGTCAGTCCAAAGATTTCATATCTATGGAAAAGGAAAACAAAATGAACATTTGTAGAAAATTGATTATATTATTTATTCAGCAGAAGTGTTGTGGTACGACTGTTATCTTTGCAAAACAGAATGAGAAGCAGTCTGCCAGGAACGAACAGCAGCATCAATAGCTTGTTCTATGGCCCGGTTGCCACCTGGTAGTAGCTTCTTTCTGCCCAATTGTGCTTTTCACAGAGGAAAACTTTCCTGTAGTATGTCAGGCTGATCCTGCCGACATGGTCAGTCCAGCCCCGAAATACCAGGCAATTCTCCTCTGAACAAGGAACATAACAACCCCAGACGATTGTTTCGGCCTCCTTTGGGCCTCGTCAGTGAGGTGCAGCCATATCCCTCTAAGCACATTGGGCAAGGAGTCCACGTCTGGTTTCCCCCATCACCCATAGGGAGACTATCCCCAGGGTCATATTTACATATGCAAAACAGAATGAGAAGCAGTCTGCCAGGAACGAACAGCAGCATCAATAGCTTGTTCTATGGCCCGGTTGCCACCTGGTAGTAGCTTCTTTCTGCCCAATTGTGCTTTTCACAGAGGAAAACTTTCCTGTAGTATATCAGGCTGATCCCGCCGACATGGTAAGTCCAGCCCCGAAATACCAGGCAATTCTCCTCTGAACAAGGAACATGACAACCTCAGACGATCGTTTCGGCCTCCTTTGGGCCTCGTCAGTGAGGTGCAGCCATATCCCTCTAAGCACATTGGGCAAGGAGTCCACGTCTGGTTTCCCCCATCACCCATAGGGAGACTATCCCCAGGGTCATATTTACATATGCAAAACAGAATGAGAAGCAGTCTGCCAGGAACGAACAGCAGCATCAATAGCTTGTTCTATGGCCCGGTTGCCACCTGGTAGTAGCTTCTTTCTGCCCAATTGTACTTTTCACAGAGGAAAACTTTCCTGTAGTATATCAGGCTGATCCCGCCGACATGGTCAGTCCAGCCCCGAAATACCAGGCAATTCTCCTCTGAACAAGGAACATGGCAACCCCAGACGATCGTTTCGGCCTCCTTTGGGCCTTGTCAGTGAGGTGCAGCCATATCCCTCTAAGCACATTGGGCAAGGAGTCCACGTCTGGTTTCCCCCATCACCCATAGGGAGACTATCCCCAGGGTCATATTTACATATGCAAAACAGAATGAGAAGCAGTCTGCCAGGAACGAACAGCAGCATCAATAGCTTGTTCTATGGCCCGGTTGCCACCTGGTAGTAGCTTCTTTCTGCCCAATTGTGCTTTTCACAGAGGAAAACTTTCCTGTATTATATCAGGCTGATCCCGCCGACATGGTCAGTCCAGCCCCGAAATACCAGGCAATTCTCCTCTGAACAAGGAACATGACAACCCCAGACGATCGTTTCGGCCTCCTTTGGGCCTCGTCAGTGAGGTGCAGCCATATCCCTCTAAGCACATTGGGCAAGGAGTCCACGTCTGGTTTCCCCCATCACCCATAGGGAGACTATCCCCAGGGTCATATTTACATATGCAAAACAGAATGAGAAGCAGTCTGCCAGGAACGAACAGCAGCATCAATAGCTTGTTCTATGGCCCGGTTGCCACCTGGTAGTAGCTTCTTTCTGAAAATTGGAAGTTTGGGGTTATATTTAAAGATACTACACTCAAATTTCCCTTAAACTTAACCCAGTGTTTATGATTAGACCTCCTGACTAATCAGAAAAAGAATTCATGAAAAAAGGTGTGTTAGGGTTAGCGCTAAATTAAAGCTTAAAAAGGGTGTAAAGATCTAAATTCTTTAAGAGTTATAAATATTTCTTATATAGTGATGTTCATAAAAACATTGTGTTCCATATTAAAAATTTAATGAGAATTAAAAATACAAATAAAAATGGATGCCGGCATCAATTGTATATGGATAGTTAAATACAATGTATATAAATGTAACGTGGAACAATTGACAAATATATCAAAATAATTTAAAAGCAATTTAAACAGGTTTGAAATATTATACTTTAAAGGGAAAATAGCGATTATCACCGTGCATATAGGTGTTAGATATTTGCGTTGATATTACCTTATATGCAGAGATTTGTGTATATTCGCTATTGCAATGGACCGGGACTCTCAGTGTTTAGTCCTGTATTGATTAAGTTTTTTTGAAACAGTTTCTATTTGTCGGCAGTTCTCTCAAGAGAAATAAAAGGTCAAAGTTCCAATTTTCGCTGCCGTATGATGTCCGTGTCCTGATGTTTGTGATGGCTTTGTGTGCGTATCATATACGCCGTGTCGAATGTCAGCGTGACAGTGAAATCTCTGTATTGTTGTGGGGAGATTTCTCCTTGTGGTTAGTTGCCTCCAAGTAGTTCCGGAGCAAAGTTGAAGAGAGGTAAATTGTTTACTGAGTCCCCGCTGTCTTATTTCACAGCGTTAGTATATAAGAAGGATAGTGATCAGATCATGGGTTAGGAATTATACTTATAGAACTGCACATGCTTATGATTAGTTCAAAGTACCCAGCCTACTGCACTATATCCGACTTAAATGAAAGTATCCAAAAGTAACAATGTTTCCAGTGAGCAAAGTTCTACGCGTTTCAGCCGCTTGGGCCTTTATCAAGATGCTCACCTGGGGGATTCACCTGGTTTAAAAATGTTGAGTTTTGTTCTGATTGGTGGTTATTTGATTGATGCATATTGAATCGTTACATCGTATGAACTTTTAAAGTTTTTTTAGAGTACATTTAAAATAACTTATCTAGTTTCAAAAAATCATAATAATTAGTCTTATATAAAAGAAACACATATAATTCACATTATGAAATTTATTTACAACTTATATCCCTATGTTAATTATCCCTATATTAATTAGCGCTATTGTGGAAATTTAACCCTTAATCTCTATGGTGAAGATGGCAAAATTGTCTTTATTGTCTCTGAGATTCCACAGATATTGTTAGGAAATATAAATATATATATATATATATATAGTGGCCCTAAAAAGATGTATATGTATAGAGGGTAATATAAAATAATGTATATTATAATATAAACTATACCAAAAGATTAAAAAATAAACTATACCAAAAGATTAAAAAATAAAAAGTAAAAAATAAAAAACATATAAGACAACGTGAAAATTAATAAATTATATATACATATATCTGAATGTAATGATGTATGCATATATAATAATTTATTTAATTCTATTGGCGATCGGGGGGGTATTAAATAATGTGTTAGGATGCTAATATAGCCATCCTTTTAAAATGATGTTGGTTTGAATATATAAATATTACATGTATATATAAAAAATTAAGAAAATTTTTTAAAAAATTAAAAAATGTTTTTAATATTGTTAGAAATATATAAAATTATAATTGTCATTTTATATACATGTATTATATTTGCCCATGTATCATCTCTAAGTTTAGTACAGTAATATATCGCGGAGGGATT
The DNA here is from genome assembly GCF_027579735.1 of Bombina bombina. Lineage (NCBI taxonomy): Eukaryota > Metazoa > Chordata > Amphibia > Anura > Bombinatoridae > Bombina > Bombina bombina. The sequence goes on from NC_069500.1 coordinate 186,137,146, forward strand.
ATTATATAATGGTGGGATTTAAATTTCCACTATACAACTATTTTTCATGTATTTGAACTTCACTGTCTATTAGAATAGACCATTCAGATCCAATTCTGAGTTTAATCCAGAGGGGTAAAGTGTTTTAAAATTAAAAATGTATTCAGCTTCTTTTTTACATAGTAATGTTGTGATGTTGCCTCCTCTAATTCCTAGATTAAGTTTTTTAACCCCCCAATATTTAAAATCTTTAAGATTCCCTGAATGTATTTCTTTAAAGTGAGAATAGAGTTTAGTGTCTTCTGATCCGTGTTCAATTTTTAGGATATGTTCCCTTATTCGGTCACGTAATGTTCTACTAGTCTGTCCAAAATATAATAAATTACAAGAACATTTTATGCAATACACTATATTGTTATCTGCACATCTTAGAGTTTGTGTAATTTTAACACTGTATTTGTTATTTGAAGAATTAATTTCCTTAGTTTTTGTACTGTATGTACATGCTTTGCATGTGTTGCACGGGAAATAACCTCTTAATACATTACCTTTAAGATCTCTATCTTTTATTATTTTTCTTTCCTTGAATTCACTAGGTGACAGTAGACTTTTAAGGTTTTTTGCTTTTTTGAAAATTATATCTGGCTGAGCTTTCACTTTTTCACCTAATATTCTATCTTCTTTTATTAAGTGCCAGTGTTTTTGAAGGATTCTTTTAATTTCCATATGTTGGGTGCTATATTCTGTTATAAATGGAATGAATAAATTGTCTGTATTAAAATCCTGGTTTTTCTTTTTATTTTTTGATTTTAGTAATGTATTTCTATCTAATTGTTCTACTTTTAGTTTAGTTTTCTCTATTGTTTTTGCATTATATCCTTTTTCTATGAACTTTTTAGTTAATATTTGTGATTGGGTTTTGTAATTATCTATATCTGAGCAGTTTTTTTTGATTCTCATGAATTGACCTTTAGGGATATTTGATTTCCATGAATTTAGGTGACAACTTTCATGATGTATATAGTTGTTGGCATCTGTGCTTTTGAAATAGGTTTGAGTATGAATTTTATTGGATATAATGTTCAATTCAATATCTAAGAAATTTATTTTTTGTTTACTGTATTCATGAGAAAATGTAATACCCATGTCATTTGAATTGATATCCTCTATAAATGATTCTAAAAGTTCTGTGTCTCCTCGCCATATGATGAATATGTCATCTATATACCTGCAATAGTGCACAAGGTTCGCCCCCCATGGGCTATTATATATATTTAATTCTTCAAATAGACCCATAAATAAATTTGCGTAACTGGGGGCGAACCTTGTGCCCATTGCAGTTCCTTTTATTTGTAGGAAGATGTCATTTTTGAAAAGAAAACTGTTATTATGAAGGATAAAATTAATACAATCAAGAATAAATTTATTTTGTAGAATGGGGAGTTCTTTGTCTCTGTCTAAGTATGTTTGTATAGCTTCTAACCCTATATTATGTGATATATTGGTGTAAAGCGAACTCACATCGCATGTAACAAGGGTGAAATTTTCTTGCCATTCTATATTTTCAATTTGATTTAAGAACTGTGTGGAATCTCGTAAATATGCTGGTAATTTGCTGACATATGTCTGTAAGAAAAAGTCTATATATTGAGAGAGATTTGATGTAAGTGACTCTATTCCTGAGATGATGGGACGTCCTGGGGTTTTTTGTAAATGTTTGTGAATCTTTGGTAAAAAATAAAATGTTGGTGTCTTTGGATGTGTGATGGTTATGAATTCTAATTCTGAATTATTTAATATTCCTTTTTCATTAGCCTCTCTTAGTAGACTTTCTAGTTTTATTTTTTGGTGTTTTAGTGGATTCTGTTTAAGTTGTGTGTAGGTAGTGGTATCTTTTAGCAGTCTATATGATTCGCTGATGTAGTAGTCTGTATCCATTATAACAATACCGCCACCCTTGTCGGCGGGCTTTATTGTTATGTCTTTATTATTCTGTAATTCTTTGAGTGTATTTAATTCTTTGTTGGTTAGATTTTTTTTAAAAGGACGAGTTTGGTCTACAAGATCTAAATCTTTTTTTATGTTTTCTTCAAATAATTTTATATGTTCGCTTTTCTCTTGTATGGGAAAAAAACTTGATTTAGCCTTCATATTTGTGTGAATATATTGACTATTAGTATATGTAGTTTTATCCTGTATAGGATTTTTTAGAAAATATCTTTTTAATGTTAGCTTGCGGATATATTGGTTAATGTTGATCAAAGTTTCAAATTTGTTAAGCTTGCATGAAGGTGCAAACGTTAGCCCTTTATTAAGTACTTTAGCCTGTGTATCGTTAATATTGCATTTACTGAGATTAAATATTCCTGAGGGTTTGGTGTCTATTTTTACCTCCTTTGTGTTTTGTTGTCTGGTTCCTCTCCCTCTTCTACCTCTAACCTTCTTTTTCCTAACTGATTTCTTTGGGGTTTTCCTATTTCCATAAAATCTCTGGATGTCCCTGCATGAGCAGGGGACTGCTCTAAAAAATGTGGATTCTGGATAGAGTTCTCTTTATTAGAAAAGGTGGGTGGTCTATTATCTGAAAAAGTCCTATTTCTATTTGAACGGGGTGTGTCTTGTAAAGGGTAAAATCTGTTCTGTAATGGTACTCTCCAATTTTGATTTTGATTATATGATTCCTTATAATGTGGTTTGTTGTGTTCTTTATTCCAATTTGTGTTATATGTGTTCTGATGATAGTATGGTTGTTTTTCAAATGAAGTGTTAGTTCTATATGTATTCTGAAAAGTATCATTATAATGTGTTCCTCTATTTGTCCAATTTGATTCTCTTACTTCTTCTGGGTATCTGTTATAATCATAATTGGGTCTGTTATATTGTTCTCTATATCCCTCTTGTTGTCTATAATGATGTTGGCTCGGTTTATTATGGAAATTCTTATATCCTGTTTGTTTATACCCACTTTTGTTATAGTTATTATAATTATAATTATATTCTTCTGTATTTTGATTCTCTCTTTTATAATTTTGTTTGGCTTTAAAGCCATAATTATAATTGTCATTTCTATTATTAGAGTATTGTTGTTTTCTGTTTGAAGTTTGATGATTAGAGGTAGTATGTCTATTTTCCATTACCGAAGTGTGTGTGTTTTTTCCTTTACTAAAAATTTTTGCTAGTTCTTTTCTATTGTTATGTGTTACAGTATTATCATCCATTATTCCAGTGTCATTTATTGTAGTTATGTTTTCTACATCTGAAATGGTCTCATCATTTCTGTAATCAAATATATCCCTATTTAGTTTGGAGTTTTTCTGGGTTATGATGTTACTTTTAAGTTCAGAGATTCTTTTAATTATTTCAGATTGAGTATACTTATGTTCTTCATTTAATTCAATGTTGCTAAGTTTATTTTTAGAATTTTCTATTTCTTTTTTTGTATCATTAAGTTGTATGTTCCTTGCTTTAATAATTATTTTCATTAATGTTAGTGAGGCTGTTTCAAGGGTTTCAAACCATTCTTTCGATAGATGGTCAGGTAATGAAAAAGTGCAGTTCTTTTTTAATCTAAGTCCTCTTGGTACAATTTTTAAATCTATGTAGTTTTGTATGTATTTGGTTTCTAGAGTAAGTTTAATTTCTTTCTGGAGTGAGTCTTCTAGAATAGAATGTATGTCATCTGTATTTAGATTCTGAAGAGTATTTTCTATTTCTAATTGGCTGTTGCTTGATATGTTTTTTAGCATAAGATCTCTATGGGCAAATATATCCATGTTTTTAATCTTAATTCTGGAATTGTCTCCAATAGTTCACAATTAAAATTTCATATATAGAGAAACAATTTATAATATAAAAAATCCAAATTTGTATAAATATTTCAATGTAGAAAATGTGAATAGATTTGAATAAAGTGACTAAATTTTGATTCTATTGGGAATATTGGAAAAAGTAAGTGAAGAATTTCTAAGTGTATGAGTCTAAAAAATGTTTTTAAAATTGTGAATTATCTGTGAAATATATCTTTATTTATATTCGATCGTGATAAATTATGTGTAGTGATAACTATCAGTATTGTAAGTTAGTGTCCTAAAAGATGATGTGATAGTGTTTAGGCCAATATGAGGCTATACTATATAATTCTAATTTGGCTAAGAGTGATATATAGTGTTATATAACACTATATATCACTCTTAGCCAAATTAGAATTATATAGTATAGCCTCACATAACAATAGAAAAGAACTAGCAAAAATTTTTAGTAAAGGAAAAAACACACACACTTCGGTAATGGAAAATAGACATACTACCTCTAATCATCAAACTTCAAACAGAAAACAACAATACTCTAATAATAGAAATGACAATTATAATTATGGCTTTAAAGCCAAACAAAATTATAAAAGAGAGAATCAAAATACAGAAGAATATAATTATAATTATAATAACTATAACAAAAGTGGGTATAAACAAACAGGATATAAGAATTTCCATAATAAACCGAGCCAACATCATTATAGACAACAAGAGGGATATAGAGAACAATATAACAGACCCAATTATGATTATAACAGATACCCAGAAGAAGTAAGAGAATCAAATTGGACAAATAGAGGAACACATTATAATGATACTTTTCAGAATACATATAGAACTAACACTTCATTTGAAAAACAACCATACTATCATCAGAACACATATAACACAAATTGGAATAAAGAACACAACAAACCACATTATAAGGAATCATATAATCAAAATCAAAATTGAAGAGTACCATTACAGAACAGATTTTACCCTTTACAAGACACACCCCGTTCAAATAGAAATAGGACTTTTTCAGATAATAGACCACCCACCTTTTCTAATAAAGAGAACTCTATCCAGAATCCACATTTTTTAGAGCAGTCCCCTGCTCAGGCAGGGACATCCAGAGATTTTATGGAAATAGGAAAACCCCAAAGAAATCAGTTAGGAAAAAGAAGGTTAGAGGTAGAAGAGGGAGAGGAACCAGACAACAAAACACAAAGGAGGTAAAAATAGACACCAAACCCTCAGGAATATTTAATCTCAGTAAATGCAATATTAACGATACACAGGCTAAAGTACTTAATAAAGGGCTAACGTTTGCACCTTCATGCAAGCTTAACAAATTTGAAACTTTGATCAACATTAACCAATATATCCGCAAGCTAACATTAAAAAGATATTTTCTAAAAAATCCTATACAGGATAAAACTACATATACTAATAGTCAATATATTCACACAAATATGAAGGCTAAATCAAGTTTTTTTCCCATACAAGAGAAAAGCGAACATATAAAATTATTTGAAGAAAACATAAAAAAAGATTTAGATCTTGTAGACCAAACTCGTCCTTTTAAAAAAAATCTAACCAACAAAGAATTAAATACACTCAAAGAATTACAGAATAATAAAGACATAACAATAAAGCCCGCCGACAAGGGTGGCGGTATTGTTATAATGGATACAGACTACTACATCAGCGAATCATATAGTCTGCTAAAAGATACCACTACCTACACACAACTTAAACAGAATCCACTAAAACACCAAAAAATAAAACTAGAAAGTCTACTAAGAGAGGCTAATGAAAAAGGAATATTAAATAATTCAGAATTAGAATTCATAACCATCACACATCCAAAGACACCAACATTTTATTTTTTACCAAAGATTCACAAACATTTACAAAAAACCCCAGGACGTCCCATCATCTCAGGAATAGAGTCACTTACATCAAATCTCTCTCAATATATAGACTTTTTCTTACAGACATATGTCAGCAAATTACCAGCATATTTACGAGATTCCACACAGTTCTTAAATCAAATTGAAAATATAGAATGGCAAGAAAATTTCACCCTTGTTACATGCGATGTGAGTTCGCTTTACACCAATATATCACATAATATAGGGTTAGAAGCTATACAAACATACTTAGACAGAGACAAAGAACTCCCCATTCTACAAAATAAATTTATTCTTGATTGTATTAATTTTATCCTTCATAATAACAGTTTTCTTTTCAAAAATGACATCTTCCTACAAATAAAAGGAACTGCAATGGGCACAAGGTTCGCCCCCAGTTACGCAAATTTATTTATGGGTCTATTTGAAGAATTAAATATATATAATAGCCCATGGGGGGCGAACCTTGTGCACTATTGCAGGTATATAGATGACATATTCATCATATGGCGAGGAGACACAGAACTTTTAGAATCATTTATAGAGGATATCAATTCAAATGACATGGGTATTACATTTTCTCATGAATACAGTAAACAAAAAATAAATTTCTTAGATATTGAATTGAACATTATATCCAATAAAATTCATACTCAAACCTATTTCAAAAGCACAGATGCCAACAACTATATACATCATGAAAGTTGTCACCTAAATTCATGGAAATCAAATATCCCTAAAGGTCAATTCATGAGAATCAAAAAAAACTGCTCAGATATAGATAATTACAAAACCCAATCACAAATATTAACTAAAAAGTTCATAGAAAAAGGATATAATGCAAAAACAATAGAGAAAACTAAACTAAAAGTAGAACAATTAGATAGAAATACATTACTAAAATCAAAAAATAAAAAGAAAAACCAGGATTTTAATACAGACAATTTATTCATTCCATTTATAACAGAATATAGCACCCAACATATGGAAATTAAAAGAATCCTTCAAAAACACTGGCACTTAATAAAAGAAGATAGAATATTAGGTGAAAAAGTGAAAGCTCAGCCAGATATAATTTTCAAAAAAGCAAAAAACCTTAAAAGTCTACTGTCACCTAGTGAATTCAAGGAAAGAAAAATAATAAAAGATAGAGATCTTAAAGGTAATGTATTAAGAGGTTATTTCCCGTGCAACACATGCAAAGCATGTACATACAGTACAAAAACTAAGGAAATTAATTCTTCAAATAACAAATACAGTGTTAAAATTACACAAACTCTAAGATGTGCAGATAACAATATAGTGTATTGCATAAAATGTTCTTGTAATTTATTATATTTTGGACAGACTAGTAGAACATTACGTGACCGAATAAGGGAACATATCCTAAAAATTGAACACGGATCAGAAGACACTAAACTCTATTCTCACTTTAAAGAAATACATTCTCGGAATCTTAAAGATTTTAAATATTGGGGGGTTAAAAAACTTAATCTAGGAATTAGAGGAGGCAACATCACAACATTACTATGTAAAAAAGAAGCTGAATACATTTTTAATTTTAAAACACTTTACCCCTCTGGATTAAACTCAGAATTGGATCTGAATGGTCTATTCTAATAGACAGTGAAGTTCAAATACATGAAAAATAGTTGTATAGTGGAAATTTAAATCCCACCATTATATAATAATCCCTCCGCGATATATTACTGTACTAAACTTAGAGATGATACATGGGCAAATATAATACATGTATATAAAATGACAATTATAATTTTATATATTTCTAACAATATTAAAAACATTTTTTAATTTTTTAAAAAATGTTCTTAATTTTTTATATATACATGTAATATTTATATATTCAAACCAACATCATTTTAAAAGGATGGCTATATTAGCATCCTAACACATTATTTAATACCCCCCCGATCGCCAATAGAATTAAATAAATTATTATATATGCATACATCATTACATTCAGATATATGTATATATAATTTATTAATTTTCACGTTGTCTTATATGTTTTTTATTTTTTACTTTTTATTTTTTAATCTTTTGGTATAGTTTATTTTTTAATCTTTTGGTATAGTTTATATTATAATATACATTATTTTATATTACCCTCTATACATATACATCTTTTTAGGGCCACTATATATATATATATATATATTTATATTTCCTAACAATATCTGTGGAATCTCAGAGACAATAAAGACAATTTTGCCATCTTCACCATAGAGATTAAGGGTTAAATTTCCACAATAGCGCTAATTAATATAGGGATAATTAACATAGGGATATAAGTTGTAAATAAATTTCATAATGTGAATTATATGTGTTTCTTTTATATAAGACTAATTATTATGATTTTTTGAAACTAGATAAGTTATTTTAAATGTACTCTAAAAAAACTTTAAAAGTTCATACGATGTAACGATTCAATATGTATCAATCAAATAACCACCAATCAGAACAAAACTCAACATTTTTAAACCAGGTGAGCATCTTGATAAAGGCCCAAGCGGCTGAAACGCGTAGAACTTTGCTCACTGGAAACATTGTTACTTTTGGATACTTTCATTTAAGTCGGATATAGTGCAGTAGGCTGGGTACTTTGAACTAATCATAAGCATGTGCAGTTCTATAAGTATAATTCCTAACCCATGATCTGATCACTATCCTTCTTATATACTAACGCTGTGAAATAAGACAGCGGGGACTCAGTAAACAATTTACCTCTCTTCAACTTTGCTCCGGAACTACTTGGAGGCAACTAACCACAAGGAGAAATCTCCCCACAACAATACAGAGATTTCACTGTCACGCTGACATTCGACACGGCGTATATGATACGCACACAAAGCCATCACAAACATCAGGACACGGACATCATACGGCAGCGAAAATTGGAACTTTGACCTTTTATTTCTATTGAGAGAACTGACGACAAATAGAAACTGTTTCAAAAAAACTTAATCAATACAGGACTAAACACTGAGAGTCCCGGTCCATTGCAATAGCGAATATACACAAATCTCTGCATATAAGGTAATATCAACGCAAATATCTAACACCTATATGCACGGTGATAATCGCTATTTTCCCTTTAAAGTATAATATTTCAAACCTGTTTAAATTGCTTTTAAATTATTTTGATATATTTGTCAATTGTTCCACGTTACATTTATATACATTGTATTTAACTATCCATATACAATTGATGCCGGCATCCATTTTTATTTGTATTTTTAATTCTCATTAAATTTTTAATATGGAACACAATGTTTTTATGAACATCACTATATAAGAAATATTTATAACTCTTAAAGAATTTAGATCTTTACACCCTTTTTAAGCTTTAATTTAGCGCTAACCCTAACACACCTTTTTTCATGAGTAGCTTCTTTCTGCCCAATTGTGCTTTTCACAGAGGAAAACTTTCCTGTAGTATATCAGGCTGATCCCGCCGACATGGTCAGTCCAGCGCCGAAATACCAGGCAATTCTCCTCTGAACAAGGAACATGACAACCCCAGACGATCGTTTCGGCCTCCTTTGGGCCTCGTCAGTGAGGTGCAGCCATATCCCTCTAAGCACATTGGGCAAGGAGTCCACGTCTGGTTTCCCCCATCACCCATAGGGAGACTATCCCCAGGGTCATATTTACATATGCAAAACAGAATGAGAAGCAGTCTGCCAGGAATGAACAGCAGCATCAATAGCTTTTTCTATGGCCCGGTTGCCACCTGGTAGTAGCTTCTTTCTGCCCAATTGTGCTTTTCACAGAGGAAAACTTTCCTGTAGTATATCAGGCTGATCCCGCCGACATGGTCAGTCCAGTCCCGAAATACCAGGCAATTCTCCTCTGAACAAGGAACATGAAAACCCCAGACGATCGTTTCGGCCTCCTTTGGGCCTCGTCAGTGAGGTGCAGCCATATCCCTCTAAGCACATTGGGCAAGGAGTCCACGTCTGGTTTTCCCCATCACCCATAGGGAGACTATCCCCAGGGTCATATTTACATATGCAAAACAGAATGAGAAGCAGTCTGCCAGGAACGAACAGCAGCATCAATAGATTCTTCTATGGCCCGGTTGCCACCTGGTAGTAGCTTCTTTGTGCCCAATTGTGCTTTTCACAGAGGAAAACTTTCCTGTAGTATATCAGGCTGATCCCGCCGACATGGTCAGTCCAGCCCCGAAATACTAGGCAATTCTCCTCTGAACAAGGAACATGACAACCCCAGACAATCGTTTCGGCCTCCTTTGGGCCTCATCAGTGAGGTGCAGCCATATCCCTCTAAGCACATTGGGCAAGCAGTCCACGTCTGGATTCCCCCATCACCCATAGGGAGACTATACCCAGGGTCATATTTACATATGCAAAACAGAATGAGAAGCAGTCTGCCAGGAACGAACAGCAGCATCAATAGCTTGTTCTATGGCCCGGTTGCCACCTGGTAGTAGCTTCTTTCTGCCCAATTGTGCTTTTCACAGAGGAAAACTTTCCTGTAGTATATCAGGCTGATCCCGCCGACATGGTGAGTCCAGCCCTGAAATACCAGGCAATTCTCCTCTGAACAAGGAACATGACAACCCCAGACGATCGTTTCGGCCTCCTTTGGGCCTCGTCAGTGAGGTGCAGCCATATCCCTCTAAGCACATTGGGCAAGGAGTCCACGTCTGGTTTCCCCCGTCACCCATAGGGAGACTATCCCCAGGGTCATATTTACATATGCAAAACAGAATGAGAAGCAGTCTGCCAGGAACGAACAGCAGCATCAATAGCTTGTTCTATGGCCTGGTTGCCACCTGGTAGTAGCTTCTTTCTGCCCAATTGTGCTTTTCACAGAGGAAAACTTTCCTGTAGTATATCAGGCTGATCCCGCCGACATGGTCAGTCCAGCCCCGAAATACCAGGCAATTCTCCTCTGAACAAGGAACATGACAACCCCAGACGATCGTTTCGGCCTCCTTTGGGCCTCGTCAGTGAGGTGCAGCCATATCCCTCTAAGCACATTGGGCAAGGAGTCCACGTCTGGTTTCCCCCATCACCCATAGGGAGACTATCCCCAGGGTCATATTTACATATGCAAAACAGAATGAGACGCAGTCTGCCAGGAACGAACAGCAGCATCAATAGCTTGTTCTATGGCCCGGTTGCCACCTGGTAGTAGCTTCTTTCTGCCCAATTGTGCTTTTCACAGAGGAAAACTTTCCTGTAGTATATCAGGCTGATCCCACTGACATGGTCAGTCCAGACCCGAAATACCAGGCAATTCTCCTCTGAACAAGGAACATGACAACCCCAGACGATCGTTTCGGCCTCCTTTGGGCCTCGTCAGTGAGGTGCAGCCATATCCCTCTAAGCACATTGGGCAAGGAGTCCACGTCTGGTTTCCCCCATCACCCATAGGGAGACTATCCCCAGGGTCATATTTACATATGCAAAACAGAATGAGAAGCAGTCTGCCAGGAACAAACAGCAGCATCAATAGCTTGTTCTATGGCCCGGTTGCCACCTGGTAGTAGCTTCTTTCTGCCCAATTGTGCTTTTCACAGAGGAAAACTTTCCTGTAGTATATCAGGCTGATCCCGCCGACATGGTCAGTCCAGCCCCGAAATACCAGGCAATTCTCCTCTGAACAAGGAACATGACAACCCCAGACGATCGTTTCGGCCTCCTTTGAGCCTCGTCAGTGAGGTGCAGCCATATCCCTCTAAGCACATTGGGCAAGGAGTCCACGTCTGGTTCCCCCATCACCCATAGGGAGACTATCCCCAGGGTCATATTTACATATGCAAAACAGAATGAGAAGCAGTCTGCCAGGAACGAACAGCAGCATCAATAGCTTGTTCTATGGCCTGGTTGCCACCTGGTAGTAGCTTCTTTCTGCCCAATTGTGCTTTTCACAGAGGAAAACTTTCCTGTAGTATATCAGGCTGATCCCGCCGACATGGTCAGTCCAGCCCCGAAATACCAGGCAATTCTCCTCTGAACAAGGAACATGACAACCCCAGACGATCGTTTCGGCCTCCTTTGGTCCTCGTCAGTGAGGTGCAGCCATATCCCTCTAAGCACATTGGGCAAGGAGTCCACGTCTGGTTTCCCCCATCACCCATAGGGAGACTATCCCCAGGGTCATATTTACATATGCAAAACAGAATGAGAAGCAGTCTGCCAGGAACGAACAGCAGCATCAATAGCTTGTTCTATGGCCCGGTTGCCACCTGGTAGTAGCTTCTTTCTGCCCAATTGTGCTTTTCACAGAGGAAAACTTTCCTGTAGTATATCAGGCTGATCCCACTGACATGGTCAGTCCAGACCCGAAATACCGGGCAATTCTCCTCTGAACAAGGAACATGACAACCCCAGACGATCGTTTCGGCCTCCTTTGGGCCTCGTCAGTGAGGTGCAGCCATATCCCTCTAAGCACATTGGGCAAGGAGTCCACGTCTGGTTTCCCCCATCACCCATAGGGAGACTATCCCCAGGGTCATATTTACATATGCAAAACAGAATGAGAAGCAGTCTGCCAGGAACAAACAGCAGCATCAATAGCTTGTTCTATGGCCCGGTTGCCACCTGGTAGTAGCTTCTTTCTGCCCAATTGTGCTTTTCACAGAGGAAAACTTTCCTGTAGTATATCAGGCTGATCCCGCCGACATGGTCAGTCCAGCCCCGAAATACCAGGCAATTCTCCTCTGAACAAGGAACATGACAACCCCAGACGATCGTTTCGGCCTCCTTTGAGCCTCGTCAGTGAGGTGCAGCCATATCCCTCTAAGCACATTGGGCAAGGAGTCCACGTCTGGTTTCCCCCATCACCCATAGGGAGACTATCCCCAGGGTCATATTTACATATGCAAAACAGAATGAGAAGCAGTCTGCCAGGAACGAACAGCAGCATCAATAGCTTGTTCTATGGCCCGGTTGCCACCTGGTAGTAGCTTCTTTCTGCCCAATTGTGCTTTTCACAGAGGAAAACTTTCCTGTAGTATATCAGGCTGATCCCGCCGACATGGTGAGTCCAGCCCTGAAATACCAGGCAATTCTCCTCTGAACAAGGAACATGACAACCCCAGACGATCGTTTCGGCCTCCTTTGGGCCTCGTCAGTGAGGTGCAGCCATATCCCTCTAAGCACATTGGGCAAGGAGTCCACGTCTGGTTTCCCCCATCACCCATAGGGAGACTATCCCCAGGGTCATATTTACATATGCAAAACAGAATGAGAAGCAGTCTGCCAGGAACGAACAGCAGCATGAATAGCTTGTTCTATGGCCCGGTTGCCACCTGGTAGTAGCTTCTTTCTGCCCAATTGTGCTTTTCACAGAGGAAAACTTTCCTGTAGTATATCAGGCTGATCCCGCCGACATGGTCAGTCCAGCCCCGAAATACCAGGCAATTCTCCTCTGAAGAAGGAACATGACAACCCCAGACGATCGTTTCGGCCTCCTTTGGGCCTCGTCAGTGAGGTGCAGCCATATCCCTCTAAGCACATTGGGCAAGGAGTCCACGTCTGGTTTCCCCCATCACCCATAGGGAGACTATCCCCAGGGTAATATTTACATATGCAAAACAGAATGAGAAGCAGTCTGCCAGGAACGAACAGCAGCATCAATAGCTTGTTCTATGGCCCGGTTGCCACCTGGTAGTAGCTTCTTTCTGCCCAATTGTGCTTTTCACAGAGGAAAACTTTCCTGTAGTATATCAGGCTGATCCCGCCGACATGGTGAGTCCAGCCCTGAAATACCAGGCAATACTCCTCTGAACAAGGAACATGACAACCCCAGACGATCGTTTCGGCCTCCTTTGGGCCTCGTCAGTGAGGTGCAGCCATATCCCTCTAAGCACATTGCGCAAGGAGTCCACATCTGGTTTCCCCCATCACCCATAGGGAGACTATCCCCAGGGTCATATTTACATATGCAAAACAGAATGAGAAGCAGTCTGCCAGGAACGAACAGCAGCATCAATAGCTTGTTCTATGGCCCGGTTGCCACCTGGTAGTAGCTTCTTTCTGCCCAATTGTGCTTTTCACAGAGGAAACCTTTCCTGTAGTATATCAGGCTGATCCCGCCGACATGGTCAGTCCAGCCCCAAAATACCAGGCAATTCTCCTCTGAACAAGGAACATGGCAACCCCAGACGATCGTTTTGGCCTCCTTTGGGCCTCGTCAGTGAGGTGCAGCCATATCCCTCTAAGCACATTGGGCAAGGAGTCCACGTCTGGTTTCCCCCATCACCCATAGGGAGACTATCCCCAGGGTCTTATTTACATATGCAAAACAGAATGAGAAGCAGTCTGCCAGGAACGAACAGCAGCATCAATAGCTTGTTCTATGGCCCGGTTGCCACCTGGTAGTAGCTTCTTTCTGCCCAATTGTGCTTTTCACAGAGGAAAACTTTCCTGTAGTATATCAGGCTGATCCCGCCGACATGGTCAGTCCAGCCCCGAAATACCAGGCAATTCTCCTCTGAACAAGGAACATGACAACCCCAGACGATCGTTTCGGCCTCCTTTGGGCCTCGTCAGTGAGGTGCAGCCATATCCCTCTAAGCACATTGGGCAAGGAGTCCACGTCTGGTTTCCCCCATCACCCATAGGGAGACTATCCCCAGGGTCATATTTACATATGCAAAACAGAATGAGAAGCAGTCTGCCAGGAACGAACAGCAGCATCAATAGCTTGTTCTATGGCCCGGTTGCCACCTGGTAGTAGCTTCTTTCTGCCCAATTGTGCTTTTCACAGACTGTTATCTTGTCAAATTATAATTTCTTTAACTGTCATGTCTGCCCCACAAACAGCGCAGCACACATAATTTTATGAGGCAAGAAAAAAGGCTGACAATAGATTGTCCACACTGTCACCAAGCAGGTTACAGCCAGCCAGGTTAGAGCCAGCCACAGCTGACTACAATGTTACACCCACTGATTAGAATGCTGAAAGTATAATACTTGACTAACATCTGATGGAATTTTTTTATTAAAGCAGGGCTTGACAAACCCAGATGCCAATCAGGGGTGGACTGAGGCCAGCTAGGGCTCCCTAGCAAAAATAAGGAAAGAACCCCCCCACACTACCTGTCCACCCTCTATTCCCCTACCTCACCCCACTGTCCCATGGCCATACTGACCACACACTCCAGGACCACAGCAACAGACCCCCCATAGAGGCACAGGGTCCCATCTCAAAGGCCAGGGCCCTCATTCCAAGGACTGCTACAGGACACCCATCCCTCACTCAAGGTTAAGTGCCTTATTTACATATGCAAAACAGAATGAGAAGCAGTCTGCCAGGAACGAACAGCAGCATCAATAGCTTGTTCTATGGCCCGGTTGCCACCTGGTAGTAGCTTCTTTCTGCCCAATTGTGCTTTTCACAGAGGAAAACTTTCCTGTAGTATATCAGGCTGATCCCGCCGACATGGTCAGTCCAGCCCCGAAATACCAGGCAATTCTCCTCTGAACAAGGAACATGACAACCCCAGACGATCGTTTCGGCCTCCTTTGGGCCTCGTCAGTGAGATGCAGCCATATCCCTCTAAGCACATTGGGCAAGGAGTCCACGTCTGGTTTCCCCCATCACCCATAGGGAGACTATCCCCAGGGTCATATTTACATATGCAAAACAGAATGAGAAGCAGTCTGCCAGGAACGAACAGCAGCATCAATAGCTTGTTCTATGGCCCGGTTGCCACCTGGTAGTAGCTTCTTTCTGCCCAATTGTGCTTTTCACAGACTGTTATCTTGTCAAATTATAATTTCTTTAACTGTCATGTCTGCCCCACAAACAGCGCAGCACACATAATTTTATGAGGCAAGAAAAAAGGCTGACAATAGATTGTCCACACTGTCACCAAGCAGGTTACAGCCAGCCAGGTTAGAGCCAGCCACAGCTGACTACAATGTTACACCCACTGATTAGAATGCTGAAAGTATAATACTTGACTAACATCTGATGGAATTTTTTTATTAAAGCAGGGCTTGACAAACCCAGATGCCAATCAGGGGTGGACTGAGGCCAGCTAGGGCTCCCTAGCAAAAATAAGGAAAGAACCCCCCCACACTACCTGTCCACCCTCTATTCCCCTACCTCACCCCACTGTCCCATGGCCATACTGACCACACACTCCAGGACCACAGCAACAGACCCCCCATAGAGGCACAGGGTCCCATCTCAAAGGCCAGGGCCCTCATTCCAAGGACTGCTACAGGACACCCATCCCTCACTCAAGGTTAAGTGCCTCCACTCCAGGGCTAGGCCCCCACTCCACCCACCCTTTCTGCTTAGTTACTGCTAGTGCAGCTGTCAGCCCTTTGCTAGCTAACCTCAGCTAGAATCCACTAGCGAAGCTGTCAGCACAGCAGCTGCTCTAGCTAATCTTTGGACTGAAGGAAGGCCTGTAGACTGTTTGAGTCTTCCCATTCCCAAACAAAAATGTATTTTCTTGCTGCTGCGCATTCCCACATAGTCACAACCACTAGCTTCTCAGCTGTTAGCAATGCACTAGCTCATTTAGAGCTAGTGGGGTTCTAACTGTTGCACGCAAGCAAGAAGAGGTGTATCACTTCACGGCTCTGTGTGTGTGTCGGAAGTAGCGTGCGTATTACAGGTTGAAAGTAAACCTGTACAAGTGACAAACTAATTTTTTTTAACACAAATTAACTGCGCTCAAAGTAAGAAATTATTGTGACCTCATTAGCATGCATATTACAAGTTGAAAATAAAAAGTAAGCGCAAGACCAAAAGACTGAGGTGCGGTAACTTCAGGACTTTGTATACCATGACCACGCTAACTTCTCCTTATAGACTGCTGTTGAAAAAAACCTAATAGTTATCATTTGCACGCTTACCCAACACTACACTAGACCAACTGTGCTAAAGCCAAAAGTAACTTAGGAATACTTCAAATTCCTGTGTTCTACACATAGAAGAAGGTGTTATTTTTACTTTTAAACATATATTTCTAAAAAATATGTAACTATATGAATACATATATATATATATATATATATATATATATATATATATATATATATATATATATATATATCAAACTCCTGGAAATGAATCCTCCTGGGTCGTTTTCCTGGGTGCAAAAATGGAGTAAATATATTGCAAACGAATGCACTCTCAGGACTTCTTAGTAGTGAGTCAAAAAACAAAATTTATTGACGTTTCGGGGTTCACACAGACCCCTTCATCAGAATAAACAATAGTGCAACATTTCACTCTTAAATAGTGTATCACAAAATATCAATACAATACAAATCAGCTGTGTGTACAAATCATGTCCCTCTGTGTATCCCAGTGGAACGCACACGCCATGTGTTCCACTGAAACCGGAAGTTTTCTTACTTCCGGTTTTCAGATGTAGTTCATCTTATTATTCCAAAACATACATTACATGAAAAAACGCATTTAACAAAAATGTCAATAGTCATCATAGTGTATCAATTTACTCCTATTGTATGTGTTTGGTATAACTACTCATATCACCTGGATAACCCACACATCAGTAAAAGTGTTTTTAGTATCGTTGTTGGAATGCATGTATGCGTTGCAACAAAACCGGAAGTGACCCCTCCTCTTCCGGTTACGATCAGTTTCAAAGAAAAATAGTACTTCTACATAGTAACTTATATGAATACATGATCTAGGTTGAATATACCTCCAATTCATAAATAGTGTGTAAGTGCAACATGGTTGTGTTATGTTAAATAGTGTGCCAAATGCAAACAATTAAACACATCATTTTTAACAAGCTAAAACAAAAATAAAATAAATCCCTTCTATATAGGTTGTCATGGTTACCCTGCAGGCTAAGTGTATATTCATATACGCGACTATTCTGTTCCACAATTAATTATATATAGTGAGAGCAGATAAGATATAAACCAAACTTCAAAATTAGAGCACATTTTACTATACTAGTAAATACATAGCAAGATATACATGCTCTATTTCACTTGCTTATAGAGTGCCAAGAAAACAGGAAAACAGAATATAAGACCGGTCAAAGTACTGGGCGTTGAAATTACTCCCAAATTAATAGTCATTTTAATAACAATATATCCCATTTTACTCATTTGCAGCTGTATTAAACATCATTATTCCACAGCCATCATTGTCGTCATGCGTGTGACTAGGCTTGAACTAGACAGAAAAGGAACTTAAAATATCAATATTAAAAACAATGAGAGTACATGTACGGTAAATCCTTAACACCTTAATGTACACCATGTCATCAGAGTTTATATAATAAAGTATCACTTATTGAGAAATCATATAGTCACAAAGACCAACAAATAGGCTACTAGGGGACACCGCCAAGGTAGGTGACCTGTACTCTTCAAGGGGTAGAGGGTAGAGGAATATACTGGGTCCAATTATGTTCTCAAATATGATCTCTGATGAAGCGCATGTGCTCATGCGTGAAACGCGTAAGATAGGAGCTCACCTTGCATCTTGAAGCCTGCTCCGTAATAAACTTGATCACTGACTCCAGGACTCAGCTTCCTTTCTTCCTCATTTCCAATTATGTTAAACCCTATTTAAATTTGCCCTAACAGACAAGGATCAGGAAGACCTGCAAACCTAAAGGTGTGCCATCAGCCACAAATCCTGCTGTATCTACCCTTTCCAAGACATTGCACCCCAGGTATGTTTCTAGTGCCATCTCCTAGATAATTGCCTTATAGGCTGGTATAGAGTTGAGACCCCGGGGGTGTATTGTTCTGCCTCTCGTCTACGGAGCATCTTGTCCCGGTCCCCTCCTCTATCAAGTTTAGGGACGTGATCAATTAGTATGATTCTGATAGATGCCACAGAGTGTGATTCCTTTAAACAATGCCGTGCCATCGGTTGGTCTGAGTGACCCGTATCCAAAACCTGCCTAATGGCTAGCCAATGATTAGCCATTCTCTCTTTGATGGTTCCACGCGTTTTGCCCACGTAATAAGAAGCACATGGACAGATGAGAAGATACTCATGTGTTGTATTGCAAGAGATGGAGTGCCGGATAGTGTAGATTTTATTCTTGTGTGGATGATGAAATTTTTTTGCTGCTATCATTGAATTGCATGTTAAACATCCTAGGCATTAATAGCATCCTTTAATGTTCACTCTTTGTGTTGGTTGGTAACATTGTTTAGGATCTGTTTTGACAAGGAGATCTCTAAGGTTTGTGCCCCTCCTATATCCTTCCATTGGTTTTATATTTTTTGTACAGGGTAGTTTTGTGTCTGATGTTAGTAGTGGCCAGTGTTTTCTCAAAATGGTACCCATTTGCCTGTTGTTGGGAGCAAATGTTGTATTCATGATCAAGGGTGTGAGGGCACTAACCTGTCTTGTCACCATCCTTACCTTCATCCAAGATTCTATCAACCATGTCTTGCTTGTAGCCTCTCTCCAGAAACTTGTTTTTAGTTATATTCATCTGGGAGGCCCCTGTTTCCCTATCAGTATTATTCCTAAGGGTCCTAATGAATTGGGCCTTAACTATTACTTTGAACAAAGATGGTGGGTGGCAGCTTTCTGCCTTTAATAGGGAATTGCGGCCAGTGGGCTTAGTTTACAATGTTGTCCCTAACTTATCTTGTGTAATAAAAAATGGATACATTTAGAAAGTGTATAGTGTGTTCCTCTACACTCATTTTAAATCTTACTGTAGATTCTGTGTTGTTAAATTTATTAAACCCCGTATCTAGTGTGTCCCTACCCCCCCTCCAGATCAATATGATGTCATCAATAAATATTTTATAAAAGATAATAGAGGATTCAATCATAGTATGACCATAGGTATTGGTTTTAAAATGCAGACACAAAGGTATTGGCATAGGCCGTGCCATATTAGAGCCCATGGATGTCCCTGCAACTTGTACATAATAGCAATCCTTGAATCAAAAATAGTTTCTCTTAAGGCATAATTCATTTAGGGATAATACAAATTCTATTGGTGGACCACTGTAGTCTTTAAAGTTTAAGAGGTGTTCTTTAACCGCTTGTAGTCCCTTATCATGGGGGATGATTGTGTACAGATTATTGACATCAAGGCTGACCAGCAAATCCCCTTCCTGTATCTGAACTGTGGCTAATTGCTTAATAAGGTCATTTGTGTCCAAAAGAAAAGACTAACGGCTAGATCATGAGTTTGGCTTTAGGGTAAAAAAGCAGCGTTAAGGTGTCCTAATGCTGCTTTTTAACACCCTCTGGTATTACGAGTCTGGCAGGTACAGGTGTACTGCTCACTTTTTTTCTGCGACTCGAGGCTACCGCAAATCCCCTTACGTCAATTGCGTATCCTATCTTTTTAATGGGATTTGCCTAACGCTGGTATTATGAGTCTCGGAAGAAGTGAGTGGCAGACCTTCTCCTGTCCAGACTCCTACCACATTTAAAAGTCAGTATTTAAGAGTTTTATGGGCTAATGCCGGAACATAAAGCTCTTAACTAAAGTGCTAAAAAGTACACTAACACCCATAAACTACCTATTAACCCCTAAACCGAGGCCCCCCCACATCGCAAACACTAAAATACATTTTTTTAAGCCCTAATCTGCCGACCGGACATCACCGCCACCTACAGTATACCTATGAACCCCTAATCTGCCCCCCCCACGTTGCCGACACCTATCTACATTTATTAACCCCTAATCTTCTGACCCCAACGTTGCCGCTACTATAATAAATTTATTAACCCCTAAACCTAAGTCTAACCCCCCCTAACTTAAATATAATTTAAATTAAACAAAATAAATTCAACATAATTAAATAAATTAATCCTATTTAAAACTAAATACTTACCGATAAAATAAACCCTAAGCTAGCTACAATATAACTAATAGTTACATTGTAGCTATCTTAGGAT
This sequence comes from Bombina bombina, assembly GCF_027579735.1. Taxonomy (NCBI): domain Eukaryota; kingdom Metazoa; phylum Chordata; class Amphibia; order Anura; family Bombinatoridae; genus Bombina; species Bombina bombina. Next base: position 186,157,718 of record NC_069500.1, read on the forward strand.
TTATTTTTATTTTACAGGAAACTTTGTATTTATTTTAACTAGGTACAATAGTTATTAAATAGTTATTAACTATTTAATAACTACCTAGCTAAAATAAAGACAAAATTACCTGTAAAATAAATCCTAACCTAAGTTACAATTACACCTAACACTACACTATAATTAAACTAATTACCTAAACTACCTACAATTAATTACAATTAATTTAAATAAAATAAATTACGGAAAAAAACAAACACTAAATTACAGAAAATAAAAAAAGAATTACAAGAATTTTAAACTAATTACACCTAATCTAATCACCCTAATAAAATAAAAAAGCCCCCCAAAATAATAAAATTTCCCTACCCTATACTAAATTACAAATAGCCCTTAAAAGGGCCTTTTGCGGGGCATTGCCCCAAAGTAATCAGCTCTTTTACCTGTAAAAAAAAATACAATACCCCCCAACATTACAACCCACCACCCATACACCCCTACTCTAAAACCTACCCAATCCCCCTTAAAAAAAACTAACACTAACCCCTTGAAGATCACCCTACCTTGAGCCGTCTTCACCCAGCCGGGCACAAGTGGTCCTCCAGAGGGTCCGAAGTCTTCATCCGATCGGGGCAGAAGAGGTCCTCCAGACGGTAGAAATCTTCATCCAGGCAGCATCTTCTTCATCCTTCCGGAGTGGAGCGGGTCCATCTTCAATCCAGCCGACGCGGAGCATCCTCTTCAAATGAAGTCCTAACAAAGAATGAAGGTTCCTTTAAATGACATCATCCAAGATGGCGTCCCTTGAATTCTGATTGACTGATAGAATCCTATCAACCAATCGGAATTAGGGTAGGAAAAATCCTATTGGCTGATGCTATCAGCCAATCGGATTGAAGTTCAATCCCATTGGCTGATCCAATCAGCCAATAGGATTGACATTGCATTCTATTGGCTGTTCCAATCAGTTTCGTTTAATTTAAATTATATTTAAGTTAGGGGGGTTAGGGTTAGACTTAGGTTTAGAGGTTAATAACTTTATTATAGTGGCGGCGACGTTGGCGGCGGCAGATTAGGGGTTAATACATTTAATATAGTTGTGGCGATGTTGGGGGGGGCAGATTAGGGGTTAATAACTATAATGTAGGTGTCGGCGATGTTGGGGGCAGCAGATTAGGGGTTTATAAGTATAATGTAGGTGGCGGCCGTGTCTGGAGCGGCAGATTAGGGGTTAATAATTATAATGTAGGTGTCAGCGATAGCAGGGCCGGCAGATTAGGGGTTAATAAGTATAAGATTAGGGGTGTTTAGACTCGGTGGGTTCATGTTAAGGTGTTAGGCGCAGACGTAAATTTTCTTTCCCCATAGGAAACAATGGGGCTGTGTTAGGAGCTGAACGCTGCTTTTTTGCAGGTGTTAGTTTTTTTTTCACCCAGCTCAGTCCCATTGTTTCCTATGGGAAAATCATGCACAAGCACATTTTGCCAGCTTACCGCTACCGTAAGCAACGCTGGTATCGAGGTGAGATGTGGAGCTAAATTTTGCTCAACGCTCACTTTTCTGAGGCTAACGCCGGCTTGCAGAAAACTTGTAATACCAGCGTTGTTTAAAGGGAGCGGTAAGAAAAAAAGGAGTGTTAGCAACGCACAGCCTTACCGACAAAACTCATGATCTAGCCGTTAATGTTTTTGACCATTGGTTGTAATAAAGTATATACATACTGGGCCACTGGTTGAAAAATGGAACCCCTAGCTGACACTATAGGTCTACCAGGGGGTTATTATTATTATCAGGTGTTTGTAGAGCGCCAACAGATTCCGCAGCGCTGTAAACATAGTCGGTTTACAGGATAGCTTTTGTAGGGGTCAAGTGGGTAGAGGGCCCTGCCGAGAGTTTCACTGTTGTAGTCGGCTCTTATGAAGCAATCTGTAAACAGCTGGGCCCATAGGCTTACATTCTAAGGGGTTCAAGGGGAAAGCAATGGCGTTAGGGAAGGTTAGTGTTGGTTGTATGCATCCCTGAATAGTAGAGTTTTTAGGGAGTGCTTGAAGCTGTTAAAACTAGGGGAGAGTCTTATGGAGCGAAGGCAGGGAATTCCACAAGATGGGGGCCAGTCTGGAGAAGTCCTGTAAATGGGAATGTGAGGAAGTAACAAGAGAGGAGGAGAGGAAGAGATCCTGAGCTGATCGAAGGGAACGGGAGGGAGAGTATCTAGAGACAAGTTCTGAGATGTAGGGTGGAGCAGTGCAGTTGAGAGCTTTATATGTCAGGGTGAGGATTTTATGTTTAATCCTAGAGGCAAGAGGAAGCCAGTGAAGGGATTGGCAGAGAGGTGCAGCAGATGAAGAGCGACGAGTAAGGAAGATGTGCCTGGCAGAGGCAGTCATAATGGATTGTAAAGGAGCTATGCGGCAGCTAGGTAGACCAGAGAGGATGGAATTGCAATAGTCGAGACGGGAAAGGATGAGAGAGTGGATTAAAATCTTGGTTGTATCTTGTGTAAGGAAATGTCTAATTTTAGCAATGTTTTTAAGGTGGAAGCGGCAGGCTTTAGCCAAGGACTGAATGTGAGGAGTGAAGGAAAGATCTGAAGGAAAAATAAGGAGTTCAGTTTTGAAGAGATTTAGCTTAAGGTAGTGAGAGGACATCCAAGATGAGATGTGAGAAAGACAGTTAGTGACACGGGTTAGTAAGGAAGGAGGTAGGTCTGGTGCAGAGAGGTAGATTTGGGTGTCATCGGCATACAAATGGTATTGAAACCCATGGTACTTTATTAAGGAAACTAGTGACGACGTGTAGATTGAAAAGAGAAGGGGACCAAGGACAGAGCCTTGAGGTACCCCAACAGAAAGTGGTAACGGGGCAGCGGATGCTCCGGAGAAGGCTACACTAAATGTACGGTTAGTCAGATAGGAAGAGAACCACGAGAGAGCTGTGTCACAGATGCCGAAGAATTGGAGGGTTTGGAGCAGAAGAGGGTGGTCAACAGTGTCAAAGGCTGCAGACAGGTCAAGGAGGATAATCAGAGAGAAGTGGCCTTTGGATTTTGCTGTAAGTAGGTCATTGGTAACCTTGACAATTGCTGTCTCTGTAGAGTGATGGGAACGTAATCCAGATTGCAGTGGGTCAAGAAGAGAGTTTAGTGTAAGGAAATGGGATAGACGTTCGTAAACTAGCTTTTCGAGGAGCTTTGAGGCAAGAGGGAGTAGGGAAATAGGGAGGTAATTGGAAGGTGAGGTTGGATCAAGGGAAGGTTTTTTGAGGATAGGTGTTACCAGTGCATGTTTTAGAGATGGGATTTATGTAATGTTTTGTGGATTTTCTGAATTGTATACAAAATTGGGGTAACTGGGCAATCTGTAATACAGAAATCTTTAATTTGTTCACTAATAAATTCCTTTGTGTATCCTAACCAAATGAAGTCATCAATCTCATTTTTATAGGGGAACGTTGGGTCAAAAGTTAATCTTTTATATGTCAATGTATCTGATAGTTGAAGGACAATATCCTCACAGTAATCTGTGTAGTCCATAAGGACTATAGCTCCTCCCTTGTCTGCTGGTCGAATGACCAGTGTAGGTCTCATTGTAGTGATTTGATAGCTTTTTGTTCATCCACAGAAACGTTACTTTTCCATTCGGATTCTATCCGTTCCGTTTCCATGTCCTGTGTAATTAGTCTAATAAATGTTTTTATTGTGGGACTACAATTAGTGGGTTCAAAGCTGCTAGGTTTCTTGCACTTAGTTAGAGTAGTACTAGAGGTAGCTGGAAAATATGGAAATGGCTCTTTAATTTTGAGCAATCTTTGATATCGATGAATATTCAACTTAAGATCTAATTCTGAGATTCCCTGGCTGGGAATGAATGATAGACCTTTATTCAAAAGTCTATTCTCAGTAGGAGTTAGTGTATGAGAACTTAGATTTATGACAATGTTTTCTAGCGTTCCCTGCGTGGTGGAATATCTTGTATTTCGCCCTCCTAATATGGGCCTGATGTGTTAACCCCTCTGCATATCGTAGTAACTCCTAAAAAATTAGGTGTCCTAAATTGTCCTCGCTATTGTACGTGTTGTTCAGTGTATTGTGAGGTACGGGGTGGAGTGAGGGATTCAGTATGTATGGATAAGTCTCTGTCAGTGTCAGAGGATTCAGCCCCACTTGTATCTACGGTATCAAATCTTACCCTACGCTGATGCTATTGTCTTCTTGGTTGGTTAGTCTGTATGGAGTTTAACCACTTATATACTCTCCCTTTCTCATAGTCTGAATTAACTGTGTCAATTTTTTTGTTTTTAAACGCCACTAGATCACTTATATACTTATTAATTTGTTGGTTCAATTTAGTCAGCCAATTCTCATTGGGATCTGTGGAAAGGGTAGGTTTATATATTCCTTCAAATGACTGTATTTCTATCCTCACTTTTGCCAATAGATTAGTTACCTCTTCTATAACCAGAAGGATGAGGTCAAGCAAACATTTATTCAAAATATTACACCACTCCCTCCTGAAGTCAGGATTATCCCTCCCAATAGTTGGTGTGTTACGTATTATAAAACCCTTGGAATTTTGCTAGTATGGTAATATTCGGATAAGTAACTACCATGAAGGGACAAATCAGTTTCTCTTTTCTTGCGTTTAAGTAATGTAAAATATAAATTAGCAGGGGTCTAACCAGCGGTTCTTGTTATAGGTGCGAATAGAATTCTAGCTGTGTCTTCTTCTGAGAAGGAAACAATTCCCATCTGGGCTCTTTGTGCTTGGATACCCGGGTCTTCAGCTGTGGTTTGGTCCTGTTAGGTGTCGTGTGGTTGATGTACTAATTCAACAGGTGCTGAGGATTGGCTTATGCTGGATGGAAATAAACAAATGTTACTGAATCAAAGTTCCTGTTCCCAGCAAAAAAGGATTTACAGACAATATTCAGTTTACAAGGCAAAAGGTTTGTTTGGTTAAAGTTGTAGAGGTTTTTCACTTGTAAATAATACAGCAAACTACTGGAAGTTAATCCCTCTCCTGGGTCATCTGCCTGGGTGCAAAAATGGAGTAAATACTGTATATTGCAAACAAATGCACTCTCAGGACTTCTAAGTAGTGAGTCAAAAAACTAAATATATTGACGTTTCGGGGTTCACACAGACCCTTTATCAGAATAAACAATAGTGCAACATTTCACTCTTAAATAGTGTATAACAAAATCATCAATACAATACAAATCAACTGTGTGTACAAATCATGTCCCTCTGTGTATCCCAGTGGAACACACGGCATGTGTTCCACTGAAACTGGGAGTGTTCTTACTTCCGATTTTCGGATGTAGTTCATCTTATTACTCCAAAAGATACATTACATGAAAAAAACGCATTTATCAAAAAGTTCAATAGTCATCATAGTGTATCAATGTATCTCCTATACTATTTAAGAATAGGAGATACATTCAACCTAGAGCATGTATTTGTATATGTTATTATGTGGGATAACCATGACAACCAATATAGCAGGGATTTTTGTTTTTGTTTTAGTTTGCTGAAAACAAAGTGTTTAATTGTCTGCATTGGGGACACTATTTAACATAACACAACCATGTTGCACTTACACACTATTTATGAATTGGAGGTATATTCAACCTAGATCATGATGTCACTTCCGGTTTTTTTAAAACGCATACATGCGTTCCAACAACGATACTAAAAACACTTTTACTGATGTGTGGGTTATCCAGGTGATATGAGCAGTTATACCAAACACATACAATAGGAGTAAATTGATACACTATGATGACTATTGAACTTTTTGCTAAATGTGTTTTTTTCATTTAATGTATGTTTTGGAATAATAAGATGAACTACATCCGAAAACCGGAAGTAAGAACACTTCCGGTTTCAGTGGAACACATGGCGTGCGTTCCACTGGGATACACAGAGGGACATGATTTGTACACACAGCTGATTTGTATTGTATTGATATTTTGTTATACACTATTTAAGAGTGAAATGTTGCACTATTGTTTATTCTGATAAAGGGTTTGTGTGAACCCCGAAACATCAATACATTTTGTTTTTTGACTCACTACTAAGAAGTCCTGAGAGTGCATTCGTTTGCAATATATATATATATATACAGGGAGTGCAGAATTATTAGGCAAGTTGTATTTTTGAGGATTAATTTTATTATTGAACAACAACCATGTTCTCAATGAACCCAAAAAACTCATTAATATCAAAGCTGAATAGTTTTGGAAGTAGTTTTTAGTTTGTTTTTAGTTATAGCTATTTTAGGGGGATATCTGTGTGTGCAGGTGACTATTACTGTGCATAATTATTAGGCAACTTAACAAAAAACAAATATATACCCATTTCAATTATTTATTTTTACCAGTGAAACCAATATAACATCTCAACAATATACATTTCTGACATTCAAAAACAAAACAAAAACAAATCAGTGACCAATATAGCCACCTTTCTTTGCAAGGACACTCAAAAGCCTGCCATCCATGGATTCTGTCAGTGTTTTGATCTGTTCACCATCAACATTGCGTGCAGCAGCAACAACAGCCTCCCAGACACTGTTCAGAGAGGTGTACTGTTTTCCCTCCTTGTAAATCTCACATTTGATGATGGACCACAGGTTCTCAATGGGGTTCAGATCAGGTGAACAAGGAGGCCATGTCATTAGATTTTCTTCTTTTATACCCTTTCTTGCCAGCCACGCTGTGGAGTACTTGGACGCGTGTGATGGAGCATTGTCCTGCATGAAAATCATGTTTTTCTTGAAGGATGCAGACTTCTTCCTGTACCACTGCTTGAAGAAGGTGTCTTCCAGAAACTGGCAGTAGGACTGGGAGTTGAGCTTGACTCCATCCTCAACCCGAAAAGGCCCCACAAGCTTATCTTTGATGATACCAGCCCAAACCAGTACTCCACCTCCACCTTGCTGGCGTCTGAGTCGGACTGGAGCTCTCTGCCCTTTACCAATCCAGCCACGGGCCCATCCATCTGGCCCATCAAGACTCACTCTCATTTCATCAGTCCATAAAACCTTAGAAAAATCAGTCTTGAGATATTTCTTGGCCCAGTCTTGACATTTCAGCTTGTGTGTCTTGTTCAGTGGTGGTCGTCTTTCAGCCTTTCTTACCTTGGCCATGTCTCTGAGTATTACACACCTTGTGCTTTTAGGCACTCCAGTGATGTTGCAGCTCTGAAATATGGCCAAACTGGTGGCAAGTGGCATCTTGGCAGCTGCACGCTTGACTTTTCTCAGTTCATGGGCAGTTATTTTGCGCCTTGGTTTTTCCACACGCTTCTTGCGACCCTGTTGACTATTTTGAATGAAACGCTTGATTGTTTGATGATCACGCTTCAGAAGCTTTGCAATTTTAAGAGTGCTGCATCCCTCTGCAAGATATCTCACTATTTTTGACTTTTCTGAGCCTGTCAAGTCCTTCTTTTGACCCATTTTGCCAAAGGAAAGGAAGTTGCCTAATAATTATGCACACCTGATATAGGGTGTTGATGTCATTAGACCACACCCCTTCTCATTACAGAGATGCACATCACCTAATATACTTAATTGGTAGTAGGCTTTCCAGCCTATACAGCTTGGAGTAAGACAACATGCATAAAGAGGATGATGTGGTCAAAATACTCATTTGCCTAATAATTCTGCACTCACTGTATATATATATATATATATATATATATATATATATATATATATATATATATATATATATATATCTAAAGTCACGCTAAATATTCTAGCACAAATTCTACTTTCTCTCGACAGCAAACTATAACTAAAAAGAAAGTCCCATCCAGACTATTCGTGTGCAATAACCACAAACATAAAGCCAACCATTCCGGAATACACCTTTAGTGAAAGTCCTTAGGGAAATATATGTATAATAATAATAAATACAAGCCTCACAAACTTGGCCTTTAGTTTCCTACTTTGGCTCAAATATGCTCAAAAATAATCCTTCATATGTATTATCAATTACAGTGCCCGGTTTTCAAAGAAAGTGACAGTTTAGTTTACTTATTTCAGTCCAAATAGACATATAAACATTTGTATAAGAAGCCCTTTTGAAAGATATGCCGTGACAGGGTAATTAGTCTTTAGACAGAACTTTCCTTTCAGGATTGTTCAGCACCCTCTATGAACCAGACTTCGGCGAGCCAAAACACCACTCACTTTTATGTATAACCAGGCAGAGTATGTTACCTTCGGGAGATCCCCATGATCTGACTTTACCACTTTTTACCGGTCACAGCTCCAGCTCTCCCAGGCTACAATGCCAGCCTGTCCACCATTCGCGGATCGAGCAGCTCCTGTGCCGGGCATCTTCCGTACACGTCAGATCACGTGTTCACCCCTCTTTCCGTGATTGGACCCTATGGGCCGGTTTACCTTCTGTGTCACTCCGTGTGTACTCTGTCGTCTGGGTAGCCAAAACGAGATCCAGGGCTATACCGGGCACTATAATCAATATGCGGGAGGCTTGTCCGGGGAACAATTTGTAAAGTTCCAATCCGCTTCCTTAGTTAGGACCACTCCGGGGGGCAAATGCAGGCTGGGTGCGGGCTTGTGGCAAAAAAATTATAGCCAAAAAAGCAGGAACAAAGCCCAGCACTCAAATGTATAAAATATATCAAGCTTTATTAGTATACATTAAAAATATATATAGAAAATACAAAGAGAGTGTGTACCCTCCAGCAGAATTGACTAACGTGTTTCGGCTGGGAAAGCCGTACTCATAGTCATTAAAACAAATTAATACATGAAAAAAACGCATTTATCAAAAAGTTCAATAGTCATCATAGTGTATCAATGTATCTCCTATACTATTTAAGAATAGGAGATACATTCAACCTAGAGCATGTATTTGTATATGTTATTATGTGGGATAACCATGACAACCAATATAGCAGGGATTTTTGTTTTTGTTTTAGTTTGCTGAAAACAAAGTGTTTAATTGTCTGCATTGGGGACACTATTTAACATAACACAACCATGTTGCACTTACACACTATTTATGAATTGGAGGTATATTCAACCTAGATCATGATGTCACTTCCGGTTTTTTAAAAACGCATACATGCGTTCCAACAACGATACTAAAAACACTTTTACTGATGTGTGGGTTATCCAGGTGATATGAGCAGTTATACCAAACACATACAATAGGAGTAAATTGATACACTATGATGACTATTGAACTTTTTGCTAAATGTGCTTTTTTCATTTAATGTATGTTTTGGAATAATAAGATGAACTACATCCGAAAACCGGAAGTAAGAACACTTCCGGTTTCAGTGGAACACATGGCGTGCGTTCCACTGGGATACACAGAGGGACATGATTTGTACACACAGCTGATTTGTATTGTATTGATATTTTGTTATACACTATTTAAGAGTGAAATGTTGCACTATTGTTTATTCTGATAAAGGGTTTGTGTGAACCCCGAAACATCAATATATTTTGTTTTTTGACTCACTACTAAGAAGTCCTGAGAGTGCATTCGTTTGCAATATATATATATATATACAGGGAGTGCAGAATTATTAGGCAAGTTGTATTTTTGAGGATTAATTTTATTATTGAACAACAACCATGTTCTCAATGAACCCAAAAAACTCATTAATATCAAAGCTGAATAGTTTTGGAAGTAGTTTTTAGTTTGTTTTTAGTTATAGCTATTTTAGGGGGATATCTGTGTGTGCAGGTGACTATTACTGTGCATAATTATTAGGCAACTTAACAAAAAACAAATATATACCCATTTCAATTATTTATTTTTTACCAGTGAAACCAATATAACATCTCAACAATATACATTTCTGACATTCAAAAACAAAACAAAAACAAATCAGTGACCAATATAGCCACCTTTCTTTGCAAGGACACTCAAAAGCCTGCCATCCATGGATTCTGTCAGTGTTTTGATCTGTTCACCATCAACATTGCGTGCAGCAGCAACAACAGCCTCCCAGACACTGTTCAGAGAGGTGTACTGTTTTCCCTCCTTGTAAATCTCACATTTGATGATGGACCACAGGTTCTCAATGGGGTTCAGATCAGGTGAACAAGGAGGCCATGTCATTAGATTTTCTTCTTTTATACCCTTTCTTGCCAGCCACGCTGTGGAGTACTTGGACGCGTGTGATGGAGCATTGTCCTGCATGAAAATCATGTTTTTCTTGAAGGATGCAGACTTCTTCCTGTACCACTGCTTGAAGAAGGTGTCTTCCAGAAACTGGCAGTAGGACTGGGAGTTGAGCTTGACTCCATCCTCAACCCGAAAAGGCCCCACAAGCTTATCTTTGATGATACCAGCCCAAACCAGTACTCCACCTCCACCTTGCTGGCGTCTGAGTCGGACTGGAGCTCTCTGCCCTTTACCAATCCAGCCACGGGCCCATCCATCTGGCCCATCAAGACTCACTCTCATTTCATCAGTCCATAAAACCTTAGAAAAATCAGTCTTGAGATATTTCTTGGCCCAGTCTTGACATTTCAGCTTGTGTGTCTTGTTCAGTGGTGGTCGTCTTTCAGCCTTTCTTACCTTGGCCATGTCTCTGAGTATTACACACCTTGTGCTTTTAGGCACTCCAGTGATGTTGCAGCTCTGAAATATGGCCAAACTGGTGGCAAGTGGCATCTTGGCAGCTGCACGCTTGACTTTTCTCAGTTCATGGGCAGTTATTTTGCGCCTTGGTTTTTCCACACGCTTCTTGCGACCCTGTTGACTATTTTGAATGAAACGCTTGATTGTTTGACGATCACGCTTCAGAAGCTTTGCAATTTTAAGAGTGCTGCATCCCTCTGCAAGATATCTCACTATTTTTGACTTTTCTGAGCCTGTCAAGTCCTTCTTTTGACCCATTTTGCCAAAGGAAAGGAAGTTGCCTAATAATTATGCACACCTGATATAGGGTGTTGATGTCATTAGACCACACCCCTTCTCATTACAGAGATGCACATCACCTAATATACTTAATTGGTAGTAGGCTTTCCAGCCTATACAGCTTGGAGTAAGACAACATGCATAAAGAGGATGATGTGGTCAAAATACTCATTTGCCTAATAATTCTGCACTCACTGTATATATATATATATATATATATATATATATATATATATATATATATATATATATATATCTAAAGTCACGCTAAATATTCTAGCACAAATTCTACTTTCTCTCGACAGCAAACTATAACTAAAAAGAAAGTCCCATCCAGACTATTCGTGTGCAATAACCACAAACATAAAGCCAACCATTCCGGAATACACCTTTAGTGAAAGTCCTTAGGGAAATATATGTATAATAATAATAAATACAAGCCTCACAAACTTGGCCTTTAGTTTCCTACTTTGGCTCAAATATGCTCAAAAATAATCCTTCATATGTATTATCAATTACAGTGCCCGGTTTTCAAAGAAAGTGACAGTTTAGTTTACTTATTTCAGTCCAAATAGACATATAAACATTTGTATAAGAAGCCCTTTTGAAAGATATGCCGTGACAGGGTAATTAGTCTTTAGACAGAACTTTCCTTTCAGGATTGTTCAGCACCCTCTATGAACCAGACTTCGGCGAGCCAAAACACCACTCACTTTTATGTATAACCAGGCAGAGTATGTTACCTTCGGGAGATCCCCATGATCTGACTTTACCACTTTTTACCGGTCACAGCTCCAGCTCTCCCAGGCTACAATGCCAGCCTGTCCACCATTCGCGGATCGAGCAGCTCCTGTGCCGGGCATCTTCCGTACACGTCAGATCACGTGTTCACTCCTCTTTCCGTGATTGGACCCTATAGGCCGGTTTACCTTCTGTGTCACTCCGTGTGTACTCTGTCGTCTGGGTAGCCAAAACGAGATCCAGGGCTATACCGGGCACTATAATCAATATGCGGGAGGCTTGTCCGGGGAACAATTTGTAAAGTTCCAATCCGCTTCCTTAGTTAGGACCACTCCGGGGGGCAAATGCAGGCTGGGTGCGGGCTTGTGGCAAAAAAATTATAGCCAAAAAAGCAGGAACAAAGCCCAGCACTCAAATGTATAAAATATATCAAGCTTTATTAGTATACATTAAAAATATATATAGAAAATACAAAGAGAGTGTGTACCCTCCAGCAGAATTGACTAACGTGTTTCGGCTGGGAAAGCCGTACTCATAGTCATTAAAACAAATTAATACACACCGGCTTAAATATCCAGTGCTCAAATTTCATTGGAGGATATGTTGATCATTATTTAAAGGAACAGGGTTAGCACATGTAGTTTCACCTTACACATTCTACTTAGTTCTAACATTCAGTGTAAACAATTCATTAACCCTGTACAAAGGATATTCAATATACATGCATATTAATAAATATACCACAAATAATATTATTAATTAAATAATGATAACAATCAAATTGATCAAATTCAAAAGGATTGAAGAATAATAATAATATTCCTATGGCTTATAAACATGGAGCTGACCTTATATCTTCATAAACTGATGGTTTTTATAACAAAAAAAAGGATGTTAAAAATAAATTCTAGCTTTGTTATAGCCCCATTTTTTACCTAAGAATCATAACTTGTGTTATGTAGCATGTCTAAGATATTCCTGTAGCCTATATACACATAATCCTAGAACATTAAGCTGACCTTATATCTTAATGGCTGATAATTATATAGCATGCCTAAGATATTTAACTCATAGTTCCTATACCTCTAAATGGATAGTGAATATCAGGCGGACTAGTACCAAAACAATTCAAGACTATACATAATACCATATGGACTTAACCTCAATCCTAAGTACTAGGACCAATGGTTTATAAAATCGTACTCGGAATTCAGGCCCCTAGGTCTCTTGGTTTGGAGCCTGAAAATCCAGTATATTTCTTGTCTTGACAAGATTTTAAATCGATCCCCACCCCTTTTCTGGGGTAGAATTTTCTCAATTATCATCCATTTAAGTGACTGGTAGTCTTTATCATGGCATTGTACGAAATGTGTTACCAGTGTGGTGCTACTCTTGCCCACCCGGATCATGGACAAATGTTCACGTATCCTCGAGCGGACATCCCTGGTGGTTAACCCTACGTACTGTAAATTACAAGAGGAGCACCACAGCAAGTAAACACAATACGTAGACTTGCAATTTACGCAGGAGGAGATTTCAAAAGATTCCCCTGTGACTACTGATGCAAAGGAGGAGCCGACCTGGACATACTCACACGCTGTACATTGTGAATGCCCACATTTGTAGGTCCCTTTATGTCTTAGCCAGGAAGATGACTGTGCTAACGCGGGTCTAGGCTTTTTAAGCAAAGAAGGGGAGATCAAATTTCCTATTGTTTTGTTCCTTCTATAGGAAAATCTAAAACCCTTCTTAGCCACCTCCGAGAGAGCATCGTCAGCCACCAACAAACGATAGTGTTTGCTAATCACACTACAAATTTGTTCATACTGGGCAGAATAATCTGTGACAAAAGTCAAGGTGTTATCTGTTTTCCTTTTTGATGTACGATTCTCCCTTAAGAGATTTTCTCTAGGCATGCTTTCCACTTCACCCCTAGCCCTTTTTACCACTTTCCTACTGTACCCTCGTTGAAATAACCGATTTTCTAAGTCATCTGCATGTGACTTGAAAGTATTCGGTAGAGTACAGTTTCTTTTGACACGTACAAATTGGCCCTTCGCCACTGAATAGGGCATATGTCTAGGGTGACAGCTTCTTGCATGCAAGAGGCTGTTCCCTGAGATGGGTTTCCTGTATACCTGTGAGGTAACCTTTCCTGATGGCCAACCTTTCAGCTCCAAATCAAGATAGTTAACCATCTTTGCATTGTACTCAAATGTGAAGCGTAGGTTCACTTCATTGTGCCCCAGATAATCCACAAATTTGCTTGCCAATGTGCTATCTCCTTTCCAGATGAACAAAAGGTCATCTATGAAATGGAGGTACAACTTAATTTCCAGCCTGAAGGGGTTGCCACCCGCATAGACATGGGACCGCTCCCACCAACCCATGAATAGGTTGGGGTAGGTGGGTGCAAATTTGGCACCCATAGCGGTCCCACGCCTCTGCAGGTAGAATTCCCCCTCAAACTGGAAATAATTGTGGGACAAAAGAAAATGCAAAGCTTCCTTCACAAAGGCCACAAAGGTCTCACTGTGTGCGATCTCATTCTTCAAAAAATACATAACCGCCTCAATTCCCCACTCATGCGGTATGGAAGAATATAGAGAGACCACATCCACAGTGAGCCATCCGAAACTTGTTCCCAATGCACCTTCTCCACTAGGTTCAGCACCTGTGTAGAATCTCTCACATAACTAGGCAAAGATTTTACCAAAGGTTGAAGGATTCCGTCTATCCATTCGGAAAGATGTTCCAACATGGACCCTATCCCATTGACTATAGGTCTTCCCTGGACATTTACCAATGATTTATGCACCTTTGGTAGGTGTTGGAACAGAGGGATGACAGGGTGATCCACATAGAAATATTGTGAAGTTTTTTTATCAATTATTCCCTCCTCCACCGCTCTATCCAAAAGGTGCACAAGTTCATATTGAAACTTATTAGTTGGGTCCTGTGGTAAACACTCATAGTTTTCTTCATCCTGAAGTTGTCTTAGGGCTTCATTAATGTAATCCTCTCTATCTAAAAGGACCACTGAACCCCCCTTATCTGCTTTTTTAATCACCACTTTGGTGTTATCTTCCAAGGACTTGAGAGCTAACCGCTCATTTGCTGACATATTCTTTGGTGTGTCTACCTGAGACAAAGAGAGTTGTCTCAAATCAGACTCCACTCTTCGATAAAATGTTTCTATTATGCTGCCCCTGCTCTGGATGGGATAGAAAGTTGAAGGATTCCTACATCTTCTGACTCCAGCTTGGTCAGTATTATCTGACATTACTGAGCTCTCTCTCTCTAACTCACCCAGAGCAATTAGATCACATGTCTCAAGAAAGTCCAGTTCTTGGTAACTACCTATCTGGTCACTTATTTCTCTAGTCACTGTTGCTTGTTCCTGGTCTGCACCCAAAAAATGTTTCCGTAAGGTGATATTGCGAACAAATTTGTTCAAATCTAACATTGTTTTAAAGAGATTAAAATTTACAGTTGGCACAAAACCAAGACCAAGCAACAGCACTCTCTCCTCATAAGGTGTCAAGTTGTGGCTAGAAAGGTTTAGGACGGAATATATTTGGACAGAGCTCTCGTTTGCCGAGAGGGATATCTTCCCTGTTTGGGTCCCTGCGATGTCGTGCCTCCCCCCTCTCTGGGAAATTGGTCCACTTGAAAAACCTGTTCCATCTGTACTAGCTCATCATCCCTGTTGGGAGTAGCATTGTTGGTAACAGGCTGCATTGTAGAATGTGGAAAACTAGCTGCTTCTAAATACTCATTGTAATGCAATTGATTATCCTAACTTTGATAATGTTTTACAGCAAACAATGTCAGAGGTCAAAAGTGAGATAGTGAATATTAAACACACAAAATTTATTAGGGACAAGGCAGACTATGATAGTAACAAAGTGTATATCTGGAGAAAGAGTCAGAGATTTCAGTACAGGAGAACTCAGAATTTTACCAGAGGAGGTAGACGAGGTAGGGGGAGAAGACAAAGAGGTAGAGGTAACAAAACGGTCACATTCTCTGACAGCGAGGCTGATTCAGGTGGGGATAGCACGCAGTCAGAGAATGAAGATAGTTTCCCCCAAGAAGTAGTAAATATAAACACTCAGTACAATAGAACAGGAGGGCAGAATTGTCCACGCTCCAGAATGAGAAATAGATATGGCTACAATAGAGGAAGAGCTACACAGCATCTAGCAAACCAAAGGGGTCAATCTGACCAGCAAGGTAGTTACCAACTATTACCTAGTTTTCCACATTCTACAATGCAGCCTGTTACCAACAATGCTACTCCCAACAGGGATGATGAGCTAGTACAGATGGAACAGGTTTTTCAAGTGGACCAATTTCCCAGAGAGGGGGGAGGCACGACATCGCAGGGACCCCAACAGGGGAGGTATCCCTCTCGGCAAACGAGAGCTCCGTCCAAATATATTCCGTCCTAAACCTTTCTAGCCACAACTTGACACCTTATGAGGAGAGAGTGCTGTCTTTTGGTCTTGGTTTTGTGCCAACTGTAAATTTTAATCTCTTTAAAACAATGTTAGATTTGAACAAATTTGTTCGCAATATCACCTTACGGAAACATTTTTTGGGTGCAGACCAGGAACAAGCAACAGTGACTAGAGAAATAAGTGACCAGATAGGTAGTTACCAAGAACTGGACTTTCTTGAGACATGTGATCTAATTGCTCTGGGTGAGTTAGAGAGAGAGAGCTCAGTAATGTCAGATAATACTGACCAAGCTGGAGTCAGAAGATATAGGAATCCTTCAACTTTCTATCCCATCCAGAGCAGGGGCAGCATAATAGAAACATTTCATCGAAGAGTGGAGTCTGATTTGAGACAACTTTCTTTGTCTCAGGTAGACACACAAAAGAATATGTCAGCAAATGAGCGGTTAGCTCTCAAGTCCTTGATTAAAAAAGCGGATAAGGGGGGTTTAGTGGTCCTTTTAGATAGAGAGGATTACATTAAGGAAGCCATAAGACAACTTCAGGATGAAGAAAACTATGAGTGTTTACCACAGGACCCAACCAATAAGTTTCAATATGAACTTGTGCACCTTTTGGATAGAGCGGTGGAGGAGGGAATAATTGATGAAAAACTTCACAATATTTCTATGTGGAACACGCTGTCATCCCTCTGTTCCACCACCTACCAAAGGTGCATAAATCATTGGTAAATGTCCAGGGAAGACCTATAGTCAATGGGATAGGGTCCATGTTGGAACATCTTTCCGAATGGATAGATGGAATCCTTCAACCTTTGGTAAAATCTTTGCCGAGTTATGTGAGAGATTCTACACAGGTGCTGAACCTAGTGGAGAAGGTGCATTGGGAACAAGGTTTCGGATGGCTCACTGTGGATGTGGTCTCTCTATATTCTTCCATACCGCATGAGTGGGGAATTGAGGCGGTTATGTATTTTTTGAAGAATGAGACCACACACAGTGAGACCTTTGTGGCCTTTGTGAAGGAAGCTTTGCATTTTCTTTTGTCCCACAATTATTTCCAGTTTGAGGGGGAATTCTACCTGCAGAGGCGTGGGACCGCTATGGGTGCCAAATTTGCACCCACCTACGCCAACCTAATCATGAGTTGGTGGGAGCGGTCCCATGTCTATGCGGGTGGGAACCCCTTCAGGCTGGAAATTAAGTTGTACCTCCGTTTCATAGATGACCTTTTGTTTATCTGGAAAGGAGATAGCACATTGGCAAGCAAATTTGTGGATTATCTGGGGCACAATGAAGTGAACCTACGCTTCACATTTGAGTACAATGCAAAGATGGTTAACTATCTTGATTTGGAGCTGAAAGGTTGGCCATCAGGAAAGGTTACCTCACAGGTATACAGGAAACCCATCTCAGGGAACAGCCTCTTGCATGCAAGAAGCTGTCACCCTAGACATATGCCCTATTCAGTGGCGAAGGGCCAATTTGTACGTGTCAAAAGAAACTGTACTCTACCGAATACTTTCAAGTCACATGCAGATGACTTAGAAAATCGGTTATTTCAACGAGGGTACAGTAGGAAAGTGGTAAAAAGGGCTAGGGGTGAAGTGGAAAGCATGCCTAGAGAAAATCTCTTAAGGGAGAATCGTACATCAAAAAGGAAAACAGATAACACCTTGACTTTTGTCACAGATTATTCTGCCCAGTATGAACAAATTTGTAGTGTGATTCGCAACCACTATCGTTTGTTGGTGGCTGACGATGCTCTCTCGGAGGTGGCTAAGAAGGGTTGTAGATTTTCCTATAGAAGGAACAAAACAATAGGAAATTTGATCTCCCCTTCTTTGCTTAAAAAGCCTAGACCCGCGTTAGCACAGTCATCTTCCTGGCTAAGACATAAAGGGACCTACAAATGTGGGTATTCACAATGTACAGCGTGTGAGTATGTCCAGGTCGGCTCCTCCTTTGCATCAGTAGTCACAGGGAATCTTTTGAAATCTCCTCCTGCGTAAATTGCAAGTCTACGTATTGTGTTTACTTGCTGTGGTGCTCCTCATGTAATTTACAATACGTAGGGTTAACCACCAGGGATGTCCGCTCGAGGATACGTGAACATTTGTCCACGATCCGGGTGGGCAAGAGTAGCACCACACTGGTAACACATTTCGTACAATGCCATAATAAAGACTACCAGTCACTTAAATGGATGATAATTGAGAAAATTCTACCCCAGAAAAGGGATGGGGATCGATTTAAAATCTTGTCAAGACAAAAAATGTACTGGATTTTCAGGCTCCAAACCAAGAGACCTAGGGGCCTGAATTCTGAGTACGATTTTATAAACCATTGGTCCTAGTACTTAGGATTGAGGTTAAGTCCATATGGTATTATGTATAGTCTTGAATTGTTTTGGTACTAGTCCGCCTGATATTCACTATCCATTTAGAGGTATAGGAACTATGAGTCAATATCTTAGGCATGCTATATAATTATCAGCCATTAAGATATATGGTCAGCTTACTGTTCTAGGATTATGTGTATATAGGCTACAGGAATATCTTAGACATGCTACATAACACAAGTTATGATTCTTAGGTAAAAAATGGGGATAGAACAAATAGATACAAAGCTAGAATTTATTTTTAACATCCTTTTTTTTGTCATAAAAACTATCAGTTTATGAAGATATAAGGTCAGCTCCATGTTTTAAGCTTAAGTGTCTATAAGCCATAGGAATATTATTATTATTCTTCAATCCTTTTGAATTTGATCAATTTGATTGTTATCATTATTTAATTAATAATATTATTTGTAGTATATTTATTAATATGCATGTATATTGAATATCCTTTGTACAGGGTTAATGAATTGTTTACACTGAATGTTAGAACTAAGTAGAATGTGTAAGATGAAACTACATGTGCTAACCCTGTTCCTTTAAATAATGATCAACATATCCTCCAATGAAATTTGAGCACTGGATATTTAAGCCGGTGTGTATTAATTTGTTTTAATGACTATGAGTACGGCTTTCCCAGCCGAAACACGTTAGTCAGTTCTGCTGGAGGGTACACACTCTCTTTGTATTTTCTATATATATTTTTAATGTATACTAATAAAGCTTGATATATTTTATACATTTGAGTGCTGGGCTTTGTTCCTGCTTTTTTAGCAAACTATCGTCTAGATTTGGAGTTTGGCGGTAGCCATGAAAACCAGCGTTAGAGGCTCCTAACGCTGGTTTTAGGCTAACTCCGGTATTTGGAGTCACTCAAAAAAAGGGTCTAACGCTCACTTTTCAGCCGCGACTTTTCCATACCGCAGATCCCCTTACGTCAATTGCGTATCCTATCTTTTCAATGGGATCTTTCTAACTCCGGTATTTAGAGTCGTGTCTGAAGTGAGCGTTAGAAATCTAACGACAAAACTCCAGCTGCAGAAAAAAGTCAGTAGTTAAGAGCTTTTTGGGCTAACGCCGGTTCATAAAGCTCTTAACTACTATACTCTAAAGTACACTAACACCCATAAATTACCTATGTACCCCTAAACCGAGGTCCCCCCACATCGCCGCCACTCGATTACATTTTTTTAACCCCTAATCTGCCGACCGCCACCTACGTTATACTTATGTACCCCTAATCTGCTGCCCCTAACACCGCCGACCCCTGTATTATATTTATTAACCCCTAATCTGCCCCCCACAACGTCGCCGCCAGCTACCTACAATAATTAACCCCTAATCTGCCGACCGCATAGCGCCGCCACCTACATTATAGCTATGTACCCCTAATCTGCTGCCCCTAACACCGCCGACCCCTATATTATATTTATTAACAGCTAATCTGCCCCCCTCAACGTCGCCCCCACCTGCCTACACTTATTAACCCCTAATCTGCCGAGCGGACCGCACCGCTACTATAATAAAGTTATTAACCCCTAATCCGCCTCACTAACCCTATAATAAATAGTATTAACCCCTAATCTGCCCTCCCTAACATCGCCGACACCTAACTTCAATTATTAACCCCTAATCTGCCGACCGGAGCTCACCACTATTCTAATAAATGTATTAACCCCTAAAGCTAAGTCTAACCCTAACACTAACACCCCCCTAAGTTAAATATAATTTGAATCTAACGAAATTAATTAACTCTTATTAAATAAATTATTCCTATTTAAAGCTAAATACTTACCTGTAAAATAAATCCTAATATAGCTACAATATAAATTATAATTACATTGTAGCTATTTTAGGATTAATATTTATTTTACAGGCAACTTTGTAATTATTTTAACCAGGTACAATAGCTATTAAATAGTTAAGAACTATTTAATAGCTACCTAGTTAAAATAATTACAAAATTACCTGCAAAATAAATCCTAACCTAAGTTACAATTAAACCTAACACTATACTATCATTAAATTAATTAAATAAAATACCTATAATTACCTACAATTAAACCTAACACTACACTATCAATACATTAATTAAATACAATATCTACAAATAACTACAATGAAATAAACTAACTAAAGTACAAAAAATAAAAAAGAACTAAGTTACAAAAAATAAAAAAATATTTACAAACATAAGAAAAATATTACAACAATTTTAAACTAATTACACCAACTCTAAGCCCCCAAATAAAATAACAAAGACCCCCAAAATAAAAAATGCCCTACCCTATTCTAAATTACTAAAGTTCAAAGCTCTTTTACCTTACCAGCCCTGAACAGGGCCCTTTGCGGGGCATGCCCCAAGAAGTTCAGCTCTTTTGCCTGTAAAAAAAACCATACAATACCCCCCCCAACATTACAACCCACCACCCACATACCCCTAATCTAACCCAAACCCCCTTAAATAAACCTAACACTAAGCCCCTGAAGATCATCCTACCTTGTCTTCACCTCACCAGGTATCACCGATCCGTCCTGGCTCCAAAATCTTCATCCAACCGAAGCGGGGGCTGGCGATCCATCATCCGGTGGCTGAAGAGGTCCAGAAGAGGCTCCAAAGTCTTCATCCTATCCGGGAAGAAGAGGCGATCCGGACCGGCAACCATCTTGATCCAAGCGGCATCTTCTATCTTCATCTGATGACGACCGGCTCCATCCTGAAGACTTCCACCGCGGACCCATCTTCTTCCGGCGACGTCCAACTGAAGAATGACGGTTCCTTTAAGGGACGTCATCCAAGATGGCATCCCTCAAATTCCGATTGGCTGATAGGATTCTATCAGCCAATCGGAATTAAGGTAGGAATATTCTGATTGGCTGATGGAATCAGCCAATCAGAATCAAGTTCAATCCGATTGGCTGATCCAATCAGCCAATCAGATTGAGCTCGCATTCTATTGGCTGTTCCGATCAGCCAATAGAATGCGAGCTCAATCTGATTGGCTGATTGCATCAGCCAATCGGATTGAACTTGATTCTGATTGGCTGATTCCATCAGCCAATCAGAATATTCCTACCTTAATTCCGATTGGCTGATAGAATCCTATCAGCCAATCGGAATTCGAGGGACGCCATCTTGGATGACGTCCCTTAAAGGAACCGTCATTCTTCAGTTGGACGTCGCCGGAAGAAGATGGGTCCGCGGTGGAGGTCTTCAGGATGGAGCCGGTCGTCATCGGATGAAGATAGAAGATGCCGCTTGGATCAAGATGGTTGCTGGTCCGGATCGCCTCTTCTTCCCGGATAGGATGAAGACTTTGGAGCCTCTTCTGGACCTCTTCAGCCACCGGATGATGGATCGCCAGCCCCCGCTTGGGTTGGATGAAGATTTTGGAGCCAGGACGGATCGGTGATACCTGGTGAGGTGAAGACAAGGTAGGATGATCTTCAGGGGCTTAGTGTTAGGTTTATTTAAGGGGGGTTTTGGTTAGATTAGGGGTATGTGGGTGGTGGGTTGTAATGTTGGGGGGGGTATTGTATGTTTTTTTTTACAGGCAAAAGAGCTGAACTTCTTGGGGCATGCCCCACAAAGGGCCCTGTTCAGGGCTGGTAAGGTAAAAGAGCTTTGACCTTTAGTAATTTAGAATAGGGTAGGGCATTTTTTATTTTGGGGGTCTTTGTTATTTTATTAGGGGGCTTAGAGTAGGTGTAATTAGTTTAAAATTGTTATAATATTTTTCTTATGTTTGTAAATATTTTTTTATTTTTTGTAACTTAGTTCTTTTTTATTTTTTGTACTTTAGTTAGTTTATTTCATTGTAGTTATTTGTAGATATTGTATTTAATTAATGTATTGATAGTGTAGTGTTAGGTTTAATTGTAGGTAATTGTAGGTATTTTATTCAATTAATTTAATGATAGTATAGTGTTAGGTTTAATTGTAACTTAGGTTAGGATTTATTTTACAGGTAATTTTGTAATTATTTTAACTAGGTAACTATTAAATAGTTCTTAACTATTTAATAGCTATTGTACCTGGTTAAAATAATTACAAAGTTGCCTGTAAAATAAATATTAATCCTAAAATAGCTACAATGTAATTATAATTTATATTGTAGCTATATTAGGATTTATTTTACAGGTAAGTATTTAGCTTTAAATAGGAATAATTTATTTAATAAGAGTTAGTTAATTTCGTTAGATTAAAATTATATTTAACTTAGGGGGGTGTTAGTGTTAGACTTAGCTTTAGGGGTTAATACATTTATTAGAATAGCGGTGAGCTCCGGTCGGCAGATTAGGGGTTAATAATTGAAGTTAGGTGTTGGCGATGTTAGGGAGGGCAGATTAGGGGTTAATACTATTTATTATAGGGTTAGTGAGGCGGATTAGGGGTTAATAACTTTATTATAGTAGCGGTGCGGTCCGCTCGGCAGATTAGGGGTTAATAAGTGTAGGCAGGTGGGGGCGACGTTGTGGGCGGCAGATTAGGGGTTAATAAATATAATATAGGGGTCGGCGGTGTTAGGGGCAGCAGATTAGGGGTACATAAGGATAATGTAAGTAGCAGCGGTTTACGAGGCGGCAGATTAGGGGTTAAAAATAATATGCAGGGGTCAGCGATAGCAGGGGCGGCAGATTAGGGGTTAATAAGTGTAAGGTTAGGGGTGTTTAGACTCGGGGTACATGTTAGGGTGTTAGGTGCAGACGTAGGAAGTGTTTCCCCATAGCAAACAATGGGGCTGCGTTAGGAGCTGAACGCGGCTTTTTTGCAGGTGTTAGGGTTTTTTTCAGCTCAAACAGCCCCATTGTTTCCTATGGGGGAATCGTGCACGAGCACGTTTTTGAGGCTGGCCGCTTGCGTAAGCAACTCTGGTATCGAGAGTTGAAGTTTCGTTAAATATGCTCTACGCTCCTTTTTTTGGAGCCTAACGCAGCCTTTATGTGGACTCTCAGCCGGTGTTAGCTTTTCGGGTCCTTACCGACAAAACTCTAAATGTAGCCGTATAACTTTCAACTTGAAAGTTAGTGCGTTAAGAATATCTAATGAAAGTATAGGTTAAGCTCGAACAAAGTCAGCTGCCCTAACCCAACTCTAGTAAAAACGCTTTACAATGCACTAATGTTAGTGATATCACGTATTGCTTTCTGTGCTATCATTA
Organism: Bombina bombina; assembly: GCF_027579735.1. NCBI lineage: Eukaryota > Metazoa > Chordata > Amphibia > Anura > Bombinatoridae > Bombina > Bombina bombina. The sequence goes on from NC_069500.1 coordinate 186,181,374, forward strand.
TCTTATAATCTTGCACTTAGTTCTGTAATGTTTTAAAGGCATTTTTGTGATGCGTGTATCTTTCACTATACTATATAGCTGAGATGTGAACATTTACATGAAAAGTGCAGCTACATTAATTGTAATGGAAAATCAATCGCAAGTCACAGATATTCACAAATCTATTTAAATTGCATAGAGTTGTGATGTTGCCACAAGGTTTTTCTACAATATATCATTTTCACAAATTAATGTATTGAATTTAGCCCATTGATGTGCAGTATGCAGTAACTACTAGTAATGGTATGTCTCAGTAACAGCTCTGCAATTCTGACAATGCTTCATACACATTGTAAAAAAGAGGACCACATTAAAATCACTTTATAACCATTCTTTAAGTTTCCCCACAAGAACAATCATAATAGTAAAAACTGTATATTGTGCAAAATAACATTTTCTAAATTTTAGCTTTCATTTAGAAATGTTTCATCTTTTATAACACTGCGAAATTTAAGGCCGTATTTAGGATTGTTACATTAATCAGATTAGTAAAATTAGAAAGAGTCATGATACAGGATAACATAAATCAACCAAAAAATGCATTCTAACTTTAAGTATTCAGTACTCGTGAAGGTCTATTTGTTTTGGAAAATACCTTTGTTTTAAAGAATGGAAATGATTTTTATATAAACACAGATGGAAATTTAAAATGACTATACAATTTATACGTTTGTTTTTATAAGTTGTTATTTACTACACATAAAAAAATATTTACTACAGTTGGCAATAGTTGGATGGACTCTGCAGTTTCCAACCAAGAACATTCAAATTTAATTTGCCTGCAGTTAATTTGTTAAATGCAAACATTCAAATATTTCATGTCTGAAGTAGCTCTCAAGAAATTTGCATTTTTGAAGTACCTTTGTGAATTTATTGAAATAGTTTTTACACGGTGTGTATTGGGGTCTTAGTGATGAATGCCAACTGCAAGTGGGTGTTTCATTACATATTTTAATTTCTAAAACATGCAAAATGTAAGGACAATGACCAACTGAATTGTATATAAATTATTAGTTTTTTTTATTGCATGCTGCTTTTCAATTATGTCATTTGTTCAAGGGGTGGATCCTTCTAAATTAAAGGGAAGTTATACCTACAGGTTAGTTCATCCATACACACTTACATGTCAACAAAACAGTCTTCACCACTTACAGATCTGGAGAGAATGTTAAGTGCTCCGTTCAGGGGGAAAAAACTGATCTCTCGAATTTATTTGCTACTGCAAGGAGCGAGAAGCCAGACTAAATCACCCTTAATGGAGAGATGGGAAAGGGATATTGGAGAAATTAGGGAGAAGGGTGAATGGGAGGACCTACTGAGGGATGCAGGTAAAGGTTTAATCAGTGCTGGCCTGAGAGAGAATACTATTAAGGTGTCATTTAGATGGTACCTTACACCTACCAGAACGGCGCACTATGCGGCAACACATGACGGTAATTGCTATAGAGGATGTTGGGAGAAGGGGACATTTAGACACATGTGGTGGGATTGCCCTAGGGTCCAGACACTTTGGGGGAAATTGTCAACGCTGATAGGCCAGCTTCTGAATGAAAGAGTTACCCTCACAATATCACAGGCATTGCTACACGACAGGGTGAGACCCTTCAACAAATCAATTAATTGTTTAATTAGAATTCTATGTACGTGCCTGAGAATTTGTGTCGCTAGACATTCGAAGGTGGGGTCACCCACATGGCAGGAAGTGACAGACAAAATAGTAGACACCTTCCACTTATCAGAGGTGGCAGCATGGTCACATGGTCAGTTGGAGCAATTTAATAAGATATAGTTTTATTGGATGTTAAGGAAGGACGAGGTACAGAACCTGTGAGAACAGGAAGGACTACAAGAGGATAAGTTATAGGGCTCGAGAGATTTAGAGAAAGTTGTTGGCTTGGGTAATGGTGACATATCCCGTATAGTTAGGGGCAGTTATGTGGAAGGTTAGAGAAACATAATAACCCTCATGAGGGGGGGAGACATGTTATGACAGCCTGTAAGAAGGGGGGTGGGGGATGAGTTTTATAGGTTGGGGAGTTAAATGTCTTAATTCTTGGAGGTAAACTACCATAATGGCAGAATGTAGAGGGGGCTGGCCTAGGCCACCGATGTATATCGATGTATATTTATTGTTTCAAAATGTTTACATGACAGAAATTAGTGGATGTTGTCAAAGAGGTTTAATCTTGTGCATGTAAATTTGAGAAACTCTCGGCTAGATTTAGAGTTTTGTCGGTAAGGACCCGAAAAGCTAACGCCGGCTTTTTTCTGGCCGCACCATAAAAATAACTCTGGTATTGAGAGTCCACAAGGCTGCGTTAGGCTCCAAAAAAGGAGCGTAGAGCATATTTAACGCAGCTTCAACTCTCGATACCAGAGTTGCTTACGCAAGCGGCCAGCCTCAAAAACGTGCTCGTGCACGATTCCCCCATAGGAAACAATGGGGCTGTTTGAGCTGAAAAAAAACCTAACACCTGCAAAAAAGCTGCGTTCAGCTCCTAATGCAGCCCCATTGTTTGCTATGGGGAAACACTTCCTACGTCTGCACCTAACACTTTAACATGTACCCCGATTCTAAACACCCCTAACCTTACACTTATTAACCCCTAATCTGCCGCCCCCGCTATCGCTGACCCCTGCATATTATTATTAACCCCTAATCTGCCGCTCCGTAAACCGCCGCTACTTACATTATCCTTATGTACCCCTAATCTGCTGCCCCTAACACCGCCGACCCCTATATTATATTTATTAACCCCTAATCTGCCGCCCACAACGTCGCCCCCACCTGCCTACACTTATTAACCCCTAATCTGCCGAGCGGACCGCACCGCTACTATAATAAAGTTATTAACCCCTAATCCGCCTCACTAACCCTATAATAAATAGTATTAACCCCTAATCTGCCCTCCCTAACATCGCCGACACCTAACTTCAATTATTAACCCCTAATCTGCCGACCGGAGCTCACCGCTATTCTAATAAATGTATTAACCCCTAAAGCTAAGTCTAACCCTAACACTAACACCCCCCTAAATTAAATATAATTTTAATCTAACGAAATTAATTAACTCTTATTAAATAAATTATTCCTATTTAAAGCTAAATACTTACCTGTAAAATAAATCCTAATATAGCTACAATATAAATTATAACTACATTGTAGCTATTTTAGGATTAATATTTATTTTACAGGCAACTTTGTAATTATTTTAACCAGGTACAATAGCTATTAAATAGTTAAGAACTATTTAATAGTTACCTAGTTTAAATAATTACAAAATTACCTGTAAAATAAATCCTAACCTAAGTTACAATTAAACCTAACACTACACTATCATTAAATTAATTAAATAAAATACCTACAATTACCTACAATTAAACCTAACACTACACTATCAATACATTAATTAATACAATATCTACAAATAACTACAATGAAATAAACTAACTAAAGTACAAAAAATAAAAAAGAACTAAGTTACAAAAAATAAAAAAATATTTACAAACATAAGAAAAATATTACAACAATTTTAAACTAATTACACCAACTCTAAGCCCCCTAATAAAATAACAAAGGATTCTATCAGCCAATCGGAATTAAGGTAGGAATATTCTGATTGGCTGATGGAATCAGCCAATCAGAATCAAGTTCAATCCGATTGGCTGATCCAATCAGCCAATCAGATTGAGCTCGCATTCTATTGGCTGATCGGAACAGCCAATAGAATGCAAGCTCAATCTGATTGGCTGATTGGATCAGCCAATAGGATTGAACTTGATTCTGATTGGCTGATTCCATCAGCCAATCAGAATATTCCTACCTTAATTCCGATTGGCTGATAGAATCCTATCAGCCAATCGGAATTCGAGGGACGCCATCTTGGATGACGTCCCTTAAAGGAACCGTCATTCTTCAGTTGGACGTCGCCGGAAGAAGATGGGTCCGTGGTGGAGGTCTTCAGGATGGAGCCGGTCGTCATCGGATGAAGATAGAAGATGCCGCTTGGATCAAGATGGTTGCCGGTCCGGATCGCCTCTTCTTCCCGATAGGATGAAGACTTTGGAGCCTCTTCTGGACCTCTTCAGCCACCGGATGATGGATCGCCAGCCCCCGCTTGGGTTGGATGAAGATTTTGGAGCCAGGACGGATCGGTGATACCTGGTGAGGTGAAGACAAGGTAGGATGATCTTCAGGGGCTTAGTGTTAGGTTTATTTAAGGGGGGTTTGGGTTAGATTAGGGGTATGTGGGTGGTGGCTTGTAATGTTGGGGGGGGTATTGTATGTTTTTTTTTACAGGCAAAAGAGCTGAACTTCTTGGGGCATGCCCCGCAAAGGGCCCTGTTCAGGGCTGGTAAGGTAAAATAACTTTGAACTTTAGTAATTTAGAATAGGGTAGGGCATTTTTTATTTTGGGGGTCTTTGTTATTTTATTAGGGGGCTTAGAGTAGGTGTAATTAGTTTTAAATTGTTGTAATATTTTTCTTATGTTTGTAAATATTTTTTTATTTTTTGTAACTTAGTTCTTTTTTATTTTTTGTACTTTAGTTAGTTTATTTCATTGTAGTTATTTGTAGATATTGTATTTATTTAATTAATGTATTGATAGTGTAGTGTTAGGTTTAATTGTAGGTAATTGTAGGTATTTTATTTAATTAATTTAATGATAGTATAGTGTTAGGTTTAATTGTAACTTAGGTTAGGATTTATTTTACAGGTAATTTTGTAATTATTTTAACTAGGTAGCTATTAAATAGTTCTTAACTATTTAATAGCTATTGTACCTGGTTAAAATAATTACAAAGTTGCCTGTAAAATAAATATTAATCCTAAAATAGCTACAATGTAATTATAATTTATATTGCAGCTATTTTAGGATTTATTTTACAGGTAAGTATTTATCTTTAAATAGGAATAATTTATTTAATAAGAGTTAATTAATTTCGTTAGATTAAAATTATATTTAACTTAGGGGGGTGTTAGTGTTAGGGTTAGACTTAGCTTTAGGGGTTAATACATTTATTAGAATAGTGGTGAGCTCCGGTCGGCAGATTAGGGGTTAATAATTGAAGTTAGGTGTCGGCGATGTTAGGGAGGGCAGATTAGGGGTTAATACTATTTATTATAGGGTTAGTGAGGCGGATTAGGGGTTAATAACTTTATTATAGTAGCGGTGCGGTCCGCTCGGCAGATTAGGGGTTAATAAGTGTAGGCAGGTGGAGGCGACGTTGAGGGGGGCAGATTAGGGGTTAATAAATATAATATAGGGGTCGGCGGTGTTAGGGGCAGCAGATTAGGGGTACATAGCTATAATGTAGGTGGCGGCGCTTTGCGGTCGGCAGATTAGGGGTTAATTATTGTAGGTAGCTGGCGGCGACGTTGTGGGGGGCAGATTAGGGGTTAATAAATATAATACAGGGGTCGGCGGTGTTAGGGGCAGCAGATTAGGGGTACATAAGTATAACGTAGGCGGCGTTCCGCAGATTAGGGGTTAAAAAAATTTAATCGAGTGGCGGCGATGTGGGGGGACCTCGGTTTAGGGGTACATAGGTAGTTTATGGGTGTTAGTGTACTTTAGAGTACAGTAGTTAAGAGCTTTATGATCCGGCGTTAGCCCAAAAAGCTCTTAACTACTGACTTTTTTCTGCGGCTGGAGTTTTGTCGTTAGATTTCTAACACTCACTTCAGACACGACTCTAAATACCGGAGTTAGAAAGATCCCATTGAAAAGATAGGATACGCAATTGACGTAAGGGGATCTGCGGTATGGAAAAGTCGCGGCTGAAAAGTGAGCGTTAGACCCTTTTTTGAGTGACTCCAAATACCGGAGTTAGCCTAAAACCAGCGTTAGGAGCCTCTAACGCTGGTTTTCACGGCTACCGCCAAACTCCAAATCTAGGCCTCTGTATTTCTGCTTAAAATCAATAAAAATTATTTCAAATAAATTAAAGGGAAGTTCTTGATGAAATTGAAATTCACTCAATGCATAACTGCATAAAGTTTCTCTAAAGAAACTAAGCAAAGCAACTTATTATCCTACTTAATGCATATGTGTGGACTTTATCAAAGTAAGATCTTTTTTTATAAATGTGTTGAAAGCTAAAGGTAGGTGCCTAAAATGGCAATAAAACCAAAGACCTAAATCAAAGTGTGATAGTTTACAAACAGAGCACAGGATAAATAGTGTATGAAAGCTAATTAACATTTATTTGAAAAAGTAAAATAATTCCTTGTATGTAATAGACAGATAAACAAACAAAAAGATAGATTAATGTATAATTCAATATACAATGAAGAAAAGCCCACACATAAGGATCATCTGAATGAACAAAATTTGATACACATCAATAACACACACAAATTATACAGTCACCTACCCTGCAACCATATATACACATATAAACCTAAATACACATGTATACACATACAGTATATACATACATATATATATACATTCATACACATATTTAGTGTATATTCACATTATAGCCCTTTCCATTGATATACCTTTTCATATACCATATACCTTTGAAACCTTATAACTTTTTAAAAATATTTATATGAATAATTGTAATTAGACAGTGTATATATGAGGCTAACACTTTATTTTATTTTTTTTTCTTTTATTTTTTTTTTCTTTTCTTTTTTTTCTTTTTTTTTATTGAGGAAAAAACAAAACAAATGTGAACAGATCATATAAAGAAAACAGTACAGCAAACATTTGAGAATGTAAGAATAATGATAGCCCTCATTTTTCAGCCCCTAAGAACACTAGTAAAGGCCACTCTTGGACCTTGTCTGTGATCTCGGTAAAAGTCCAGAGGTTTATATTGAGTATGTAACTTAAGTGAAACTAAAAATAAATGAGGATGATTGGTTTTTGATGAAGTATAAGCATGACTGGAGTTATATCTGACAGGACCCCATAGAGAGATTATCATAAAGGGTTATGGGGGGGAATTATGCCTATATTAAGGAGCAGAATTATTTTCTAAAAACATAAAACAAAGTGATTATAATCTGTGGAATCACAACCGTGTCTCTTATGATTAAATACTCTGCAGGAGACTGTAACCAGGACGTAACACTGTCTAATGAGAAGGGGAGGGGAGAGCAAGGCTCTGAATATAGCTGAGGGTTTGATGCTAAAACTTACCACTTCCCCTCATGGCTAATAAGCAATGACGGCTCATATCTATAATTATATGTAGAAGTCCTCAACCGCGACCGCGATCGCGGCCGCGCGCAGGGCTCTGAGACATGTGTACAGCTTGGTTGCCAATAACATGAATAAAGCATTGTTCATCATTCAAACAATAAAGCTTTCCGTCCCCTCTTGCTGCCATAATGTCTGAGAGATATATTAACAAAGTGTTCAGATTGTGTTCCCTGGTATTACAACAGCAGTCTCTGCATATTATACCCATATGTTGCATAAGTGCGTACACAGAACCACCCCTTAACCTAATAACTGCCAAATGAAAAAGTTAAAACGGCAAGCATTAAACAAACAGAGAAACTTGTGAACATATCTTATACTAGGTTAAATAATATGACAGGTTAGTATTTTTCTTTCAGCAGACCCCTCAACCCGTATCGAAGCTCATTGATATCTTATTCAGCACCGCCAAAGTGTGAGGGGAGTGCTGTGTACTATTGTAATTGAGAAGGAGTCTCCCAGACGCATATTTAATTGATCCGGTGGTTATCAGTCTCTCACCCTTTAATTTAATGCCCCCGCCGGTCGCCTGGTATGCAGAGTGTGAGAGAGTCAATGAGACTATGTCTCCAGCGACCTGCAGAGAGGGAGTGCAAGTGTTTTTTCCCAAGATAGTCAGCCTGGCCGCATAGTGCGGTGGTGGATCTTCCAGATAAGGCAGGTTAGTGAACAGGGAGATCAAGTAACCGGGTATTTGACATTTTAGATTGGTCTGATAATTGCGAGAGGTGCTCACAGCATTAGCGATTGGCTGAGGGTTATATGTGTAAGGGGGCTCCTTGTTTGAAATGGGCTGCAGACATTGATAATCCTCATCAAGCAGGCCGCCGGAGCTTTCTTTATTATAGGCAGAATGTGGAGTTCCGACACTAGTTTTAGCACCTGGACTAGGGCATTGTTTTATTTTCAGCTCTACTGATATAGTTGTAGGCTCCTCCATCCGGAGCCCCGTATCCTTCTCTGCTAAGTGTAGCCGACCCATCAGATAGTCGTAAGGTGCAGACTCTATGAGCCTGTGCATAAGGGATGCGAGTTTTGCCGGAATTTCCTCCCAAAGCATTATGCAGTTCTCTCCCGCCATATGTTATTTCTGCACCCTTCTTGAGGGCCCGTCAGAATAGGATGCTGTTAAATAACTTGTCAGCTCTCAGTCCAGCTAGTGGTATGGATCGTAGAGACTCAGTAAGCCAGGTTGCTCTGACAGCACTGATCACCCGGCTCTACCCGGGGGGGGAGGTGATTGCCTAGGAGTAGTAGGCCGCCGCCATAGGCCTTTAAGTTCCGATCTGGACCTCCAGTATCATGAAAACAGCCAGAAATAGGAAGATATAGAGCCACAATAGTCAGTACTGTGGGGTTTTGATATGCTATGTTCTTATTCTTGCTGAATATAGATAATAACCGGCGGGTTATTAAAGATTCCTCTGGAGCCCACAGAAAATGCGTCTTATCCAGAACACAGCTCGGACACGCCCCCGGCTAACACTTTATTTTAATGTATTTATGTTGTGCTTAATACACCTTTTTATTTAGCCCTTGCACTTACTCGACGAGTGCAAATTTAGGTTGCACTCATGCCATTGTGTTTATTTTTAACTTGTAATATGAGCGCAAGGTTACGTGGACGTAATATTTCAGTTTTAAGCACAGGTTGTTGGGAGCGAGGTTGTTGAGTGCTTTATAGGTTAGGGTTAATGAATTACATTCTAAAGTATATGCCTAGCCATAGAGATTGGCAGAGTGGAGCAGTTGATGTAGATCGGTGACTTACGTGGATGAGTCTAGCTGAAGCATTCATTATAGATTGGAGGGGGGGGGGGCAGTGTTTAGGAAGGCCAACAAAATTAGTAAATTAATTATTATTTGTGTAGTTTCTTAGGTAAGTATGGTAGAATTCTGGAGATGTTGCGTAGGTGTGCACAACAGGATTTGGCTAGTGCTTGTATATGTTGAGTGAATGTGAGTTCACAGTCAAGTGTGAACTTAAGACAGTGAACCTAGGGTGAGGTGTTGAGAATAAAGTCTCCAACTGTCAGAGAAATGGTGGATGTCTCGAAGAGGGGAGAATAAGAAGTAGTAGGAATAAGATCTTACCTGCAGTTTGCGGAGAAGAAGGTTAGCAGCCCTCGGGTCTATGATTGAAGGCACACTAAATAATTAGCAAAAACAAAATAAAATAAAAAGACAATGCAATAACACTTACTTTGTATTTGACATGAGCAGTCGAATATTTTCTGGCAAATTTCAAAGTTAATCCAATTTTCAATCCACTGTATCATGTGACAGTCATCAGCCAATCACAAAATGCATATACATATATACTATGTACTTTTGTTTATGCTCAGTAGATGCTGGAGCCTTAGAAATTGTGCATATAAAAAGAATGTGCACGTTTGGATGTTGTTGTTTTTTTTAATTGCTTGCATTTTCTGAATCATAAAACTTTAATTTTGACTTGGGTGGTCATTTGACTCCCCCAGAAATGTATTTTTAAATGTGAAATAAAGTTTATAAAGTTTATATCACCCTGTCGCAGTGAGTCACATGGTTCTCTTTTCCCTCTTAGATTATACTATACAGACATTGCAGCGCCTTATAGTAGCAGCGTGCATTTGTTAGTGAGGCATATTGCTGTCAATTCATTGCAGTTTATTACTGGGCCATCATTATTTCTTCTGTGCTATCTGTAAGGGGGTGTAAATATTTTTTTAGAACAAGAATTTTTATCGTGAGCTGCAGTTACAGGAATAAGATCTTACCTGCAATGTGAGGAGAATGAGGTTAGCAGCCCTCGGAGTTTAAGCTTTTTTAAGATGATGCCAGGAAAAGCGTTTATCACTTTATGTTGGTGGTTTGGAGATTTAGGAGTTACTTGTTACTTTGCTTAGCTTTTTAGCAGAATTGGTATTATTAAACAATCAGAATCTTAGCATCTATGATTGAATTGACAAACTGGTATCCTGTGAAATTGGTTAGCTAAAAAAAAAAAGGTTAGATGTATCTATAGCGTGTGTTGCCGTTTGATAATATATTTTTTTAATCCAGAGGCAAAACTGGAAAATTGCCAGTTACTAAAAACACTGTACATTTGAAACAGATAAATCCACTAGTTTTTAAGTAAAATAAAACAGAAAGAAGCAAAAATTCTCACATGTGAGATGAAAACCACCGTCACAGCTACACAGCTACAGCAAAATGTATCAAATGGATTTTCTCCATATTTGGCATGGTGATAAAGAAGAGTTGATTTGTCCTAGTTTTAAGACATTTAAATATGTTCAATAGCTCCAGAGATATTTAGCTTCAAAGTGGAAAACTCTAATGGCTGAAAACAGAAAAAAAAATCCTGGACATGGAAGTAAAAACTTAACTTTCATGATTCAGACAGAGTTAGTAATTTTAAAACAAAAGAAAAAAAAATTGTATTACCAAATTTAACGATTTCTCTAAGGGCTAGATTACAAGTGGAGCAGTAGTTTGCTCTTGCATTCAAGCATTAAAACCAATAGAAATAAAAATGTTTGCGCTCTGTGATTCACACTTATATTAGGAGTTAAAAGTAAAAACTTTGCACTCACACAATCCCAAAATCAGGGTAACAAATAAACTTTGAGAAGTCACAAATGCAAAATTGCATTCCAACATAGATTCAATGGTGCAGAAAAATTTGAAAAAAAAAACACCCACAAGTCGCGCAAACACGATCTTTTTTTTATTAGATGATGTTATTATGAGTGTAACTGTACTGTTAAATGTAATTTTGATGTGTTTTGTGACATTTTTTTTGTTTCGTGTAACAGTTAACCAGAGTAGTAATAGTATGGAGGTTATGTCAAACTTTTTTGACAGGTGGACACGCCCCTTTCTCCTCCCCTAAACCCGCCCCTTTCCACTCCCACTTTTACGCCCCTTATTGATATCAATTTGATATAAAATTGATATAAAAAGGGGATTTTGATACGAATTTGATATAAAATTGATATTAAAAAAGTGTTTTTAATACGTATTTGATATAAAATTGATATTAAATTGTTTTTTTATTAGGATTTGGATTAAAAGGTTATAAGAGGTTATTAAGCTTATTTTGATATGGTTGATTAGGAGCTTTATAAAAGACTATAAAGTTTATTTAATTTAAAAAAGGTATAAAGTATACTTTGATATTGTATTCTATTAAAAGGGAGATATAAAATCTTAATATATATATACTCTATAATGTTCAATAGGTTTAATAAGGCATGTCAGGACTTGCTATGAAAAAAAAAAGATATAAAATGTAATAGGATTTAAAGGAGGAGGTATAAGAGTATAAAATTCAATTGTTTTGATATTTTCTTTTATTAGGGGATTATAAAAAAAATAAAAAATAAAAAGTTTGTTAACATTTCTTATAAGATTTCTGTGAATGAAATAATTTAATTCAGTATTGTACATATTATCTTTTCTGTCTTCATGCCAGCACATTGTATGAACTGAATGCACAGACTTCTTTATATGCTCTGACACTTATGTTATTAAAATGCTGACATATCTAATACGTCATTTGTTAAATGACTAATATTTTTTCATCACATATCTTTGTCAGCAAATATCATCATATTACTTTCAGATGTCATTGAGTTCACAAGTTCTTAAAAAAAACTGACATACAGCAATTTTGTAGAGTAAAGATATTTATCTATACAAAAAACAAACTCACTTATCTTTTTAAAACACACACAGTTTGTTTTTCACCTAATATTCACAAAAACATCATCATATTACTTTTTTCTCATCACATATCTTGTCAGCAAATATCATCATAATACTTTTTTTCTCATCATATATGTTTGTCAGCAGATATCATCATATTACTTTCAGATGTCATTGAGTTTACACATTTTTTTTAAAACACTGACATACATCATTTTTGTAAACATCTTATCTATCCAAAACCAAATCTCACTTATATATTGTTTAAAAAACACACATAGGACTTTATCCCCCTTATAACCACAAAGCAAAAATAAACATTTATACATCACAAATACAAATAAGCATAATGCAAACATCTTAATAAAATGATTTCATCTATACATATTGCTGTGTTAAGTAAAACGGTGGGGGTGGGTGAGGGTGGTTGTGGGCGTGAAACTTAAAAATCGCTGTCCCTGATCTTTTGGTGTAAGTATATAAGTTATGATATTTACTCTAAACTGTCTTTTATAATAATTAATTCTAAACTTTTAAACTAAGTAATGTTATCTTAGCTGAATAAAAAAAACATCTCTTATAGAAATATTTTTTTTCTATCTTATTTTAAAAACCTCTCTTTTTACCACCCCTGCTTGGATGACAATATGTGTACCAACAAACTCTTTTATACTTTTTATTGTAAAGTGTTACACTAAGTAATTAAGCTTAACTTATATTAATGAAACTAATGTTACCATCAGTTTACAACAGCTTTTCACTTTTATCACCCTTATAACCACACAGCAGAAATAAACATTTATACAGCACAAATACAAATAAGCATAATACAAACATCTAAATAAAATGATTAACTCACCATATTATTTTATTTTAAACTCACATATCTGTACACAGCTGATGAAGAAATTAAAAACAAATACAAACTCTCAAATACAATATTTTATAAACATTGCATTTACTACCTCTGCCCCACATTTCTGTAACAACAAGATAATTTCATCTATACATATTGCTGTGTTAAGTAAAACGGTGGGGGTAGGGTGGTTGTGGGTGTGAAACTTAAAAAGCGCTGTCCCTGATCTTTGGATCTTTTGGTGTGGGTATATAAGTTATGATATTTACTCTAAACTGTCTTTTATAATAATTAATTCTAAACTTTTAAACTAAGTAATGTTATCTTAGCTGAATAAAAAATAAAGAAAAATAAAGATTTATCTATCTTTTTTTAAAAACCTCTCCTTTTACCAACCCTGCTTGGATGACAATATGTGTACCAACAACCTCTTTTATACTTTTTATTGTAAAGTGTTACACTAAGTAATTAAGCTTAACTTATATTAATGAAACTAATGTCACCATCAGTTTACACAGTTTACAGCAGCAATGTCTTTTCATTGTGACCACTTAATATAGCTAGTGATTTTTAACCTCTCATACTAATAATATATCACTTAATGCACTTGTTGGCTATATCACATGAGTATTTCATCTTGTTTACTAAGGACAAACTGCATTTGTATATTAGGTATGATGATCTTAATTACCAATGTTATTTTCTAGAACAGAAATATAAATAATGTATTATGTTTAGAAGTAAATATGTAATAAACACGTTCTTTGTGTTATCTGAAGCTTGACATGGAATCTTCTGTAAGAAATATATTTAGGTTAACTTTGTTACTATAATTATTTCAGTAACAGAGACACATATGAACTAGAACTGATATTATTAATCTAACATTATCCTATTTTATAGACTCAGTTGAACATAGCAGCCTTATAAAGAGTGATGTTACTATATATAGTGGGGCACATACTAAAATGCTACAGAAATATATCAAGCATACAAATATCCAAAAAATTGAAAGTAAAAATCTTCTGCGCCCATTTGATTTATTACAAAATAAACAAAATATGAATCTTGTTTAAAATATATAAAATTATATAGAGTAAATGTATGCATTATAACATGCATGTTGTGTGTGCCTGCATATAGCATGCCAAATGATAAATGAGACCTCTATAAAAGTACGGCTAAACACATTTAGCTATTTATTATTATTATTATAAATTTGCTAATCTAAAGTTAAATATTATATATCCCATATACTTTAATAGACGATTTACTGTTAACTCATGTCATCTTATTTCATTATTATGCATATTTAATTATTTTTATTATCTTAAATCACAAACATACATTTATTAAGAAAGGGTGTTATCATATAACTTTACCACATATCCTTTTGGCTACTAATATGGGGAGAGGCATGGGCACCTCCCCATATTAAAATGTGACATCATTTTCTGTGTACCTCAAGTCTGTGTGTTTATATATATATATATATATATATATATATATATATATATATCTTTTTATACCTACTGTTGATTTCACATAATGTTAGAACAAACATATTATTTTAAACAGAGAGATAGATATATATAGAGTCTTATTTAAATCTATAAGTCAACTGTACATTAATGTTGTGGTATGGGTGTTTGATGGTAGTTTGTGTTTAAATGCATTTGTACACAAGGTAAATAGTGAACTGTGTTTTTGTGTGCTTTTATATTTGTGATTGATATGTAAATTTAAAATGATGTATGTATGTAAGTGTATTGTTCAGATATAATGTCTATAAAAGTATTTATATGGGATGGTACTTAAGTTAATGTATGACCCAATTGTGCAAGTTTATGACAGTTTTAACTGTATTTGTAAGTACTTATGTTGATACAAGTCTCTATGTATTTTTAGTATATTATATACATATTTATGTCCATACATTTATTTCAGTGACATACTTAATATACTTAAAATAATTAGTTTTATTTGTAGCAGTTGTACATTTGTGTGTAACTGTATGTTAATAAAAATTGGAAGGAAATCTAACGTATGTTGCTCTGTATATAGCTATATGTATATATATATATATATATATATATATATATATATATATTCATTACCAACACTATACGTACATCTACTTATGTGTATCGTATGATTTGCACTCAATATTATAATTTGTTAATAAATGTGTTTGCAACTCTGAAGTTTAAACAAGTCTGTCTTTTTGAAAACTTAACAAAACATAACAAATCCTAGATAACTCAAATCATTTGGGGGAAACGCCTATGCAGATTTTACTAAATAAGTAAGTTGTTTATATTTTCCTTTATACATTAGGTAAAATGTCCTACACTTTTAACATACAGAGACCTAATCTATTGTTTTAACCATGAATGGTGGCTCCTGAGCAGGATTATTATTATAGTTTGTATAGTATTGCAGAATTCTGTAGAGCTGGGGTTAAGTCTAGTTATTATTAAGAGAGTTTACTGGTTGCTAGCATGGGGTGGTCAGCTTTCTCTGCCTGGTAACTTTGTTCATGTGCAGCTTCTTAAGACTTTTGCTTCTTAACTAGATGTTGCAGGGTCACAAAGGTCCAAAGCTGCATCCCCAGCTTCATAAAACAGCCCATACTGTTTACATCTACTATTTATGTGGTTGATGAATGGGAAATAGGGAGTGGACGTGTTCTGAGAGAGAAGATAGCCAAATGAATGTGTGTGAGTTTGACAGTTACTAAGGCACATGGTCCCAAAACAATATCCAGGGAAAGTGCATGGAGGTAAAAAGCAAAATATATACCCACAACAAAAAAAAGGGAGAGAGAAAAGAAATAAGTGGATCTTGCCCTACACTACTCTTGCACAATAAATTCACTCATTGTTATAGCAAATAAGTCACACCAGCATCTTCAGATACTAAATTTTATTTGTGAATAGTGCAAGATACAAATAAAATCCTAGAGATTGCATTGAATTGCTATAAAACTGGCATCCCTGTGGAAAAATATAAATATGTTCATATACACCATACCTAATATAAATATGCTCATATACACCATACCTAATATACAAATGCAGTTTGTCCTTAGTAAACAAGATGAAAATAGACTCATCTGATATAGCCAACAAGTGCATTAAGTGATATATTATTAGTATGAGAGGTTAAAAATCACTAGCTATATTAAGTGGTCACAATGAAAAGACATTGCTGCTGTAAACTGTGTAAACTGATGGTGACATTAGTTTCATTAATATAAGTTAAGCTTAATTACTTAGTGTAACACTTTACAATAAAAAGTATAAAAGAGGTTGTTGGTACACATATTGTCATCCAAGCAGGGTTGGTAAAAGGAGAGGTTTTTAAAAAAAGATAGATAAATCTTTATTTTTCTTTATTTTTTATTCAGCTAAGATAACATTACTTAGTTTAAAAGTTTAGAATTAATTATTATAAAAGACAGTTTAGAGTAAATATCATAACTTATATACCCACACCAAAAGATCCAAAGATCAGGGACAGCGCTTTTTAAGTTTCACACCCACAACCACCCTACCCCCACCGTTTTACTTAACACAGCAATATGTATAGATGAAATTATCTTGTTGTTACAGAAATGTGGGGCAGAGGTAGTAAATGCAATGTTTATAAAATATTGTATTTGAGCGTTTGTATTTGTTTTTAATTTCTTCATCAGCTGTGTACAGATATGTGAGTTTAAAATAAAATAATATGGTGAGTTAATCATTTTATTTAGATGTTTGTATTATGCTTATTTGTATTTGTGCTGTATAAATGTTTATTTCTGCTGTGTGGTTATAAGGGTGATAAAAGTGAAAAGCTGTTGTAAACTGATGGTAACATTAGTTTCATTAATATAAGTTAAGCTTAATTACTTAGTGTAACACTTTACAATAAAAAGTATAAAAGAGTTTGTTGGTACACATATTGTCATCCAAGCAGGGGTGGTAAAAAGAGAGGTTTTTAAAATAAGATAGAAAAAAAATATTTCTATAAGAGATGTTTTTTTTATTCAGCTAAGATAACATTACTTAGTTTAAAAGTTTAGAATTAAGTATTATAAAAGACAGTTTAGAGTAAATATCATAACTTATATACTTACACCAAAAGATCAGGGACAGCGATTTTTAAGTTTCACGCCCACAACCACCCTCACCCACCCCCACCGTTTTACTTAACACAGCAATATGTATAGATGAAATCATTTTATTAAGATGTTTGCATTATGCTTATTTGTATTTGTGATGTATAAATGTTTATTTTTGCTTTGGGGTTATAAGGGGGATAAAGTCCTATGTGTGTTTTTTAAACAATATATAAGTGAGATTTGGTTTTGGATAGATAAGATGTTTACAAAAATGATGTATGTCAGTGTTTTAAAAAAAAAATGTGTAAACTCAATGACATCTGAAAGTAATATGATGATATCTGCTGACAAACATATATGATGAGAAAAAAAGTATTATGATGATATTTGCTGACAAGATATGTGATGAGAAAAAAGTAATATGATGATGTTTTTGTGAATATTAGGTGAAAAACAAACTGTGTGTGTTTTAAAAAGATAAGTGAGTTTGTTTTTTGTATAGATAAATATCTTTACTCTACAAAATTGCTGTATGTCAGTTTGTTTTAAGAACTTGTGAACTCAATGACATCTGAAAGTAATATGATGATATTTGCTGACAAAGATATGTGATGAAAAAATATTAGTCATTTAACAAATGACGTATTAGATATGTCAGCATTTTAATAACATAAGTGTCAGAGCATATAAAGAAGTCTGTGCATTCAGTTCATACAATGTGCTGGCATGAAGACAGAAAAGATAATATGTACAATACTGAATTAAATTATTTCATTCACAGAAATCTTATAAGAAATGTTAACAAACTTTTTATTTTTTATTTTTTTTATAATCCCCTAATAAAAGAAAATATCAAAACAATTGAATTTTATACTCTTATACCTCCTCCTTTAAATCCTATTACATTTTATATCTTTTTTTTTTCATAGCAAGTCCTGACATGCCTTATTAAACCTATTGAACATTATAGAGTATATATATATTAAGATTTTATATCTCCCTTTTAATAGAATACAATATCAAAGTATACTTTATACCTTTTTTAAATTAAATAAACTTTATAGTCTTTTATAAAGCTCCTAATCAACCATATCAAAATAAGCTTAATAACCTCTTATAACCTTTTAATCCAAATCCTAATAAAAAAACAATTTAATATCAATTTTATATCAAATACGTATTAAAAACACTTTTTTAATATCAATTTTATATCAAATTCGTATCAAAATCCCCTTTTTATATCAATTTTATATCAAATTGATATCAATAAGGGGCGTAAAAGTGGGAGTGGAAAGGGGCGGGTTTAGGGGAGGAGAAAGGGGCGTGTCCACCTGTCAAAAAAGTTTGACATAACCTCCATACTATTACTACTAACCAGAGCTCTGAAGTTGCAGTAATCCTTCTAGTGTAAATCCTGATTGTGCCCATGCATTCCCATGTACTTTCAACTTGTAATATGAGCGGAATTTAACTCGCGCAGAAACAGCCACTAAAATCTAAAATCACTTGCGCACAAATGATAGAGCTCCACTCGTAATCTAGCCCTTAGTCACTTTGATATAAAACTTATCTCATTTCCATTACAGAATACCAAGCGCTCACCAAGAGAAATAAGTCAGTTTAATATTAGAAGTAAATTGGATAGCCTTTCTTTTTTTTATTGCATTCTGTATTTGAATCAGGAAACTTTATTTTTTTACTTTGCTGACTTTCTTGCAATAACAATTACTTCACAAATGCTCATTAATTTTTATATTATATTGACATTCTCAACTTAATATTTCATTTCTCAGTAAATGTTTAACTAAACAAAATAACACAATATTGCAGTATGCTAACATTTCTGCACAATTATGGACAGTGAATGGTTAGCTCCGAACATTAGAGCATTTGCATCTATATTTATTTGGCCACAGCAAAGGACACCAGGAACATGGATTCCAACAGGCCATTTGCCTGGTGGGTCAGTTGTGGTTCGATACTAGTTGCCTTAGCCCTGCCAAGTTGACCAGCATTGCTATGAGCCAGGTCAGAGTCAGTCTCATCCCACCCCATCCCAGCAAGCTCAGGACCAAGTCTGGCTATGTAGGTTGCTAAATGATTACCTCCAGAAGTGTCTGCTCTGGTGGATTGGCAATCAGTGTTTGATTGGTCTGTGAAAACCTTACACCTGGGTAGGTAAGGAGTATGCATGGATTATTGTTGCTCATATAAAAATAACACTGTTCTTGTGGTATGGATTTCTCTTGTCACCTGACGTCTGCCTGTTGTCTGTTCTCTAGTTTATATACTTGCATGCTGCCACTTTTTTGTTATCACTTTGGGGTAACTGTGTCATGCCCCTTAAGCAGGGGCTCCTTCTGACTCAGTAGTGGCATTCCTACAAGACAAGTAGTTCTTGTAGTTACTGGGCTCCATCTGCAAACAATGGAGCCTAGTAACTACATGGCTGCAACAATGTTGTACAGAAAAACTTGCCACCATATTTGTATAAGAAAGCTGGGCAAGTACATATTTTCTGGTGGGTGAAGGAAAACAGTGACAGAGAAGCAGCTCTTCTTGATGGTTATTGTGTTATTGTGGATGCCTGGCACTTTTGTGTGCATATGGGTGCCTGTGGATGACTGTGTGTGTTATGTTTATCTAGTGCAGCTTATGTCTGATGGGAAGTGCTTAGGTTATTTTGAAGTCACTGTCGCTGCACAGGCTGATGAGAAACAATAAGTTATTCTTTATTTAAAAGTGAACTTCAGGGGGCGTGTCTGGGCAGTGGCCATGACAGGTCGCAAAGATAGTAGCTCCTAACTTTACAAGGATAATCCGCCAATTATCTATAAACCAGATAAACATCTGTACCCACTGATCATTGCAGCTACCTTGATAAAGCCTACTGATCCAATTTTTGTTAATCTTGAGAAGTTCGCATAGTTTGGAGCACTAGACCAGATTGTTTGTGAAGAGAGGCAGTGTCCTCAACTCTAACAATCCCCCCCAGCCGGGAAACCTGGTTAAGCAAGATCATCTCACTGCTGTTTCAAGATTGAGAAATCTAATGCTAGCATATCTGTTTTACTAGGAGAGCTAGACAATAAAATAGACAGAAGGTTTAGCGATCTTATTGCCACTGTTAGAGGTACATACATGCAAGATGGTGCCAGGCAACTAACACTCAGGGGGGTAGAAGCTACAGTGTTGACAGAGGACCTACCCATCATACAGTAGCTCTTAGTACCCAAGGGGGAGAGGTCTGTATGGGCTCCAGGCTATACCACAGAAAATAAGGTGTGGCTGACTCCTGTGGACAAGCTCCAGAGCCTATTTGCTTTATACCTAGGGAGCATGCTATATGGAAAGTGAGAGAATGGAAAGTTTGGTTCTCGCTCACTTGACTTGCTAGTCTGAGGGATTTGCTTTACCAACTGCCATAAATCGAAACTGGAGTAGGCTAAATCAAATAAAATCCCCATTCAATCTGAGGGATAGTTGTCCTGGTACTCCTAGAACTGTGATAACATACATGATGGTGAACCTCCTTTGTGTTTCCTAACAGCTTATATTTTGTTTACAACCAGTTGTCTATGCTTGTTTTGCAGCTATTATAAGGGTCTGACTTACGTAATTCATTTTAGAACCTGACTTACTAATTGCTTTAGAAATGTTAATTATACTTGTTACCCAGTTCCCACATGAGTTTGTATAGCCTTTTTAAGCTATCATTAGAATATAGTTTAGCAGTAGTGGCCATGTACAGTGTTATATACAGTCATTACATGGAAATGCTTAGCTTTCCTCAAACTTATAACCTGATTTAAGATGACTAGATTTAGAGATCTTGAATACTGAGTAAAAAAAACATCTACATGTCTACTCGTTGTTGTACTACTGGTGGCTCCACAAGCATCTGAGGTACTACAGAGGACACACCTGAGTTAAATATATTAAGAAATGCTTTTTATGGTCTTTTGAGGCTACGCGTTTTTTGGTGAGAACATGCGTATACTTAGCCCTCTTGTAGAGTAGAGTTCTACTGAACAATGTAACCTAAATGAAGTATAATGTCTGTTACATAGGTATACATAATCTATATTAAACAATTAGAGGGACTCCAGGTGACTAGAGCCAGAAACACTTAAGGCTAGGTTGTTCAAACATATATATTCCCACACGCTGCAACCTCTTTCAAATAACTCATAGCTGTTATGCAGTCTGGCAAGCTCATAATTGTCTCTACCCGTGACCCACTTTTTTCTATTTGTTTTTACATAGAGCCTAATAATGTCCCATCATCATTCTACACTATATAATAATTAGAAACCTCACTTAACATCCTATCTGTCATTACATAAATGAGACAAAGTATAAGCCATCCTTAAGGGAGCTTTCTGAGTTGAAATTCTGCTATAATATCCTGGGCAGACTTCTTACATACCTCTACCAACATGCATATGCCTCATAGTTGATCCCAACAAGGCAAGAAGGTCAATAAGACTGCTTGCAGCTAACCACACTTACTCTTAGGTGACTTGGATCACTCCCTCCATCAGCAGTAATTCTGGAGTCATATTATAGTTCATAGTAAATTATATATATATCTCCTCCTATCAATTAAAGTTACTCATATTACTTATACGCTCTAAGGCTCAAAAGTAAGCTTATATATATATTTTCATTTCCCTCAATGTTGGTTGATCTCTTAAAATTTTTATCATATACTATATTACAGTATGTTACGCTATTACATAATTTTATCAGATATTTGACTAATGTAAGTTAATCAAATGGTCCAAAAGTGACCTCCAGTATAACTACCATTTTTGTCATAACAAAAAGGGGTTTATTTATGATGGTGCGAGTGGACATTATCCGACGTGTTAAATGTCCCTTCAAGGTTTAGACAGTATGTTTACTTCATTCTCTTCACCATTCATTCTGGAAAAAGAAAAAGGACATTTTAGCTAGAGCCAAACTTCATTGAAAAATCAATAATTGTTGCAACATTAATGTTGTTTATTCTTGAGCTAAAAATATCAATTCAATTTTTTTCTTGAAATATAAAACGTTTATTTGTGGTGTATGGCAATACATTTCACAAGGTAATGTAAAATTATCTTTATAGATTATTATCTGAAAAAGCTATAAAATTACATGAAAAATTGCTTGAAAAGTAATTTCCGTAATTGATTTAGTTTTAGTATTTACACGACTATAAAAAGTAAGATAGAATTGTTTGTCCTCTTGATTTGCATTGCTTACAAACTTGCCATACATTTTTTTTCATCCTGGATCTTATTTTTGACAGTTAATGTGTTGTCAATGAGTCATGAAATGTGGTGCCATGATATTCTGGACTTGTATGCAATATAACTATAGTTTACAAGCAAATGCGATATATAGGGCCACATTACAAGTGGAGCACAAAATATCTCTATAACTAAAGCGATATCAGTGCTCCGCTTTGTAATACTAGAGCACGATAAGGAGCGCTGGTATTACAAGTTTACAGCAATGCGAACGTGAGCTCGCTTCCATAGGCTCCAATCTCGCGCAGCGGAGAGGGTAAGTAGTGCAGCAATGGGCAGCACTTAGTAAATATATATGTACAGTATATGATTATATATATATATTTATATATATTTGTGTTAATATGTGTATCTACACATATTAACACATAAATATGTATCAGCTAGATTACAAGTTTTGCGTTGCGGCTTGTAACGCTGAAAATATGGCATTTTCAGCGTTAAAACAGCACTGCAGCTATTACAAGTGTTGTCGGTATAGGTGTACTGCACACCTTTTTTTGTACCGCAACGTCAGTCCCGCACACCTAAAAATAACGTTTTTTTAATGGGATTCCCATAGCACCGGTATTACAAGTTTTGCGGTGAGGTTAAAAAGTGAGCATTACAGCCTAAAACGACTAGATCCGTACCGCCATCTAAAGTCAGTAGTTATGAGTTTTACACTACAAATCTTTAACATAAAACGAATAACTAAACTGCTACAAAGTGCACTAAACACCCATAAACTACCTATTAACCCCTAAACCGAGGCCCTCTTGCATCAAAAACACTATAATAAATTTATTAACCCCTAATCTGCTGCTCCCGACATCGCCGCCACTAAAAAAAATTATTAACCCCATTCCGCCACTCCCCGACATCGTCACCACTATACTAAAGTTATTAACCCCTAAACCGCCGCCCTTCCACATCAAAAACTTTTGTTGCGTTCGTTAATTTCTCTATAGCGCTCAAAACTCGTAATCTAGCTGGTATGTATATAAGCATATACATATATATTTATATTGCGGTCTATGAGAACACACATTTCCCATAGACCGCAATGTAAAGGAACTTTTCAGTGCCGTTTTTTTCTAACACCCCTATCTCATCAACTTTAAATTCTTAAAACTGGCTAGTGCTGTTTTTTATTTAAAAAATAAATGCTACATTTTTTAAAAAATAAAAAACTACAATCCCCTCTATTTTGATATATATTCTCTGGTTAATTGTCAGAGTGCTAGTTGATACCACAAAAATCATAACCACCAAAAAAAGGGTGGGCCTCATGGACTCTTGCCAATATGAAATAAATGAATTTATCAGGTAAGTTCTTACATAAATTATGTTTTCTTTCATGTAATTGGCAAGAGTCCATGAGCTAGTGACGTATGGGATAGAAATACCCAAGAGTCACTCGAGGGAGGGATAAAATAAAAACAGCTATTTGTGCTCAAAAAAATAAATCCACAAAAAAATAACTCTTTCTTATAAATTTCACATAAATTTCAAGAAAAAAACTTAAATCATAAGCAGAAGAATCAAACTGAGACAGCTGCCTGAAGAACCTTTCTACCAAAGACTGCTTCAGAAGAAGCAAATACATGAAAATAATAACATTTAGTAAATGTATGCAAAGAAGACCAAGTTGCTGCTTTGCAAATCTGATCAACCAAAGCTTCATTCTTAAAAGCCCAAGAAATGGCGACTGATCTAGTAGAATGAGCTGTAATTCTCTGAGGCGGAGACTGCCCCGCTTCCAAATAAGCCTTGTGAATCAAAAGCTTTAACCAAGGTGCCAAGGAAATGGCTTTCTGACCTTTCATAGGACTAGAAAAAACAACAAATAGACTAGAAGTCTTCCTGAAATCTTTAGTATCTTCGACATAATATTTCAAAGCTCTAACAAAATACAAAGAATCTAAAGATCTTTCAAGAATATTCTTAGGACTCGGACACAAGAAAAGAATTCACAACTTTAGGAAGAAATTTAAACAAAGTCTGCAAAACAGCATTATCCTGATGGAAAATCAGTAAGGGAGACTCACAAGAGAAAGCAGACAATTCAGAAGCTCTTCTAGCTGAAGAGATAGCCAAAAGAAACAACACTTTCCAAGAAAGTAGTTTAATATCCAAAGAATGCATAGGCTCAAAAGGAGGAGCCTACAAAGCCTTCAAAACCAAATTAAGACTCAAAGGAGGAGAGATTGATTTAATAACAGGCTTGATACGAACCAAAGCCTGAACAAAACAGTGAATATCAGGAAGTTTAGCAATCTTTCTGTGAAATAAAACAGAAAGTGCAGAGATTTGTCCCTTCAAAGTACTTGCAGACAAACCTTTAGCCAAACCATCCTGAAGAAACTGTAAAATTCTAGGAATTCTAAAATAATGCCAAGAGAATTAGCATAGTATTAATCACTGAGTCAGAGAAACCTCTATGTGTAAGCACTAAGCGTTCAATTTCCAAACCTTCAAATTTAGCGATTTGAGATCCTGATGGAATAGCAACAAATTGGTAATGCTTGTCTAGAAAAGAGAATTTCAGAAACCGATAGTGGTCTGGATGAATTGGAATGTGAAGATGCGCATCCTGTAAGTCTATTGAGGACATGTAATGACCTTGCTGAACAAAAGGCAGAATAGTCCTTATAGTCACTATCTTGAAAGTTGGGACCCTTACAAATTGATTCAAAAACTTCAGATCCAGAACTGGTCTGAAAGAATTTTCCTTCTTCGGGACAAGAAGAGGAACTGGTACAATTACTCCTGAAAACTCTAGATCTGAAACACACTTCAGAAAGACCTGGGCTTTCACAGGATTTGTTGGAATATGAGAGAGAAAAAAAATCTTCTCACAGGAGGTCTTATTCTGAAACCTATTTGATACCCCTGAGAGACAATATTCTAAATCCAATGATTCTGAACGGAACCTGCCCAAATGTCCTGAAATAATTTCAATCTGCCCAAAACTCTAATTTAGCTACTGGCAAAGGATACAACTTTTAAACCTTGAAGAAGGAATAAAAGAAGTACCAAGCTTAGACCATTCCTTAGCAATCACATCAGAAGTAGCATCAGGAACAGGAAAAACCTCTGAAGTAATCACAGGAGGTTAAACAGAATTTAAATGTTTACTGGATTTATTATCAAGAGGACCAGACTCCTCAATATCCAAAGTTATCAACAATTCTTTTAACAAAGAACGAATATACTCAATCTTAAAAAGATAAGATGATTTATCAGTGTCAACGTCTGAAGTAGGATCTTCTGAATCAGAGAGATTCTCATCAGAAGTGGATATATCAGTATGTCGTTGGTCATTACAAATTTCATCAGTATTATGAGAAGTTTTAAAAGACCTTTAACATTTATTTGAAGATGGTATAGCAGCCATAGCCTTCTGTATCGAATTAGCAATATAACTTTTCATATCAACAGGGATATCATGTACTTTAGATGTTGAAGGAACAACAGATACTGTACTAGCATGCAAAAGCATGCAAAAGCTTATCATGACAACTGTTACATACTACAGCTGGAGAAATAATCTCCACTTGCTTGCAATAGATACACTTAGCTTTGTTAGAACTGTGTTCGGGCAGCATGGTTCCTACAGCAGCTTCTGAGACAGGATCTGATTGAGACATCTTGTAAAATGTAAAAGAAAAAAATAACATTTAAACAGAAATATCTTATTTCCACATATTGCAGTTGTAGGAATGGGAAAAAATGCAAATGCTAAAATTGACTAAAAAAAGCAAATAGCATAGCCCTTTGAGCATAAAGAGGGCAAGGAGCATATAGGAAGTGGAGTAAAAAATAAAACTTTTTGTTTTGCGCCAAGAATGACGCACAATGCAAAAGGAAGTTGAGAATTTTTTGCCGCCAACAAACATCCGGAAATGAAGCAACCCGCATCATAACAAACACAATTTCACGCCAAACAAACTAGCATCAACTAAGATGCAGGAAATGACAAACTTGCGTCATCACAGATGCACATTCGCGCCAAAAAAATTCTCGCGCCAAGAATGACGCAATAAATAACAGCATTTTGCGCCCTTGCAAGCCTAATTTGCCCGCAAGTTTTTTAAAGAAAAGCAAGTGAAATTGGAAAAAAGACTATACTCCAGTTTAGACAAGCTTCCTAATACATGATTCCCATAACGAAAGTGCTGGACTGCAAAGGGAAATACACATAGACCTGACTCATGGCAAAAATAAAGAAAAATACATATATTTAAAACTTTATATTAATACATAAAGCGCCAAACCATAGCTGAGAGTGTCTTAAATAATGATACCATACATACTTACCGAAAGACACCCATCTACATATAGCAGATAGCCAAACCAGTACTGAAAACTATCAGCAGAGGTAATGGTATATAAGACTATATCATCAATCTGAAAAGGGAGGTAGGAGATGAATCCCTACGACCGATAACAGAAAACCCTTGAAAAGATTTCCCGCAAGGGTAACCATGAAATCAATAGGCGATACTCTCTTCACATCCCTCTGATAAACACTGTACTCTGAGAGGAATTGGGCTTCAGAATGCTTAGAAGCGCTTATCATAGAAGAAATCATAAAAATCAAGCACACACTTACTTCACCACCTGAATTATGGATGTGGTGAGGGGTGTATTTATAGGCATTTTGAGGTTTGGGAAACTTTGCCCCTCCTGGTAGGATTGTATATCCCATACGTCACTAGCTCATGGACTCTTGCCAATTACATGAAAGAAACATATTTTTTAGACAAAAGTACAAACTTTAATTAACAGATGTAAAATACAAATTGAAATAATTACATTATGAAATACATTTCAATATCACAAACTTTCTCAAGAGGGCTGTATTGTGTGGCATGTATACCATCATTTCTATATACAGTATATGACAAAATAATAAGGAATTATAGCAACCCATGGAAAACATAAACATATTGTGGTATTGTTCATTACAAAAGTATCAACCAAACCTTACTTCACTCAATGAAGGATCCTAACACGCCTCTTTGCACAACTAACATTACACACAATTTCAAACACTCTAGATAGAACATTAGACATATATCTTCATATTGCTGAGAGGATAACGTTTCTACATTACAATGTTACAACAAACCCCAAATATCAAGTGTATTAAGAGAGAAAACGTTTCAGGGGCCTATCTCTACTAAAAAACTGACATACAGATCCTTGTAAAAAAGGGACATGAAACCTAAACATTTTGAACAATTTTCCAATTTACTTCTATTATCAAATTTGCTTCATTCTCTTGGTATCCTTTTGTTGAAGAAGCAGCAATGCACTACTGGACCTACTGAATGCATTGGATGAGACAATAACATAGGGCATTTATGTACAGCTACCAGTCAGCAGCTCTTAAATCTACCTAGGTATCCTTTTCAACAAAGGATATTGAAGAGAGAAAACAAATTAGATAGTAGGAGTCAATTGGAACGTTGTTTAAAATCACACTCTATCTGAATCATGAAGAACAAAATTGGGGATTTATGTTCCTTTAAATTTCTATTGAAGAATGCTACATTTAGTATTCTTAATATTCCCCAGGGAGCATTTTATCATCATCTTGTTTATAAACAAAATAAAGGTACATGAAGCTACTTATTCACGGCTTTGGACATCATAATACAAATGTATGATGTCTTACAACACAAATACACTGACATAGCCCACTGATCAATTACATCAAATTACTATTTTTTAGTACTCACTAATTATGGACTAATAGATGAATAAATTCCACATTGTATACTCCCTTGGTCTTGATCTAAGTGAGTCATTTCATTATTAATATGCCTGTGTAGCAAGGGAATTAAATTTAACCATAAAAAAATTAAATTACTGAATCTCAGCACATGGTTACCTGTGCTACTGCGGAACTCTGAGCAACAAACAATTTCCTCTGTAAAGAGATTGCACATCAACATATTATATGTAAACATATGAATTTGGTTTCACACTAATGCATTTTGGGTCCATTTGTCCATTCATCTGCATAGACCAGGGGTTTTCAAAGTCTTAGGCAGTGGCCCTCCCATTTGATTAACTTTTCAGGACTCCCCCATAATAGATGGTATATTATTTTTTTCTTTTTAAAGAAAATGATTATATCTATTTTTAGTTTTAATTTGTGGACTTTCCATCTGATCTAGGGGTCACACACAGAGTTTTTTAATTTGTCCTTTGTTACTCCTGTGTTAATTGCAAGTTGCAGATCAAGAAAACATGCACAATGCAGTGTCCAAGCAATTTTGACCTCAGTGCCTTTCTACCACCTGAACCCCCTGCCATTGTTGGCTCTTAAAAATGTTTTATGTTTTTCCAAATATGAAACAGATTCTTTGCAACTGTAGTTTTCCAATTTCGTATGTGCTGTTAATAGCACTATTTATGTAAGTCTGGAGTAATTATTGAAATTGCTATAGGCCCAAAGTATCAATATGCAGCACTATCGTATCAACCTCATAATGAACCAGCATACTCAGCCATAATAAACAGTAACAGCCTTTCAAATTAGACTACTGGTAATTTAGTATGAACTTGTGAAATAATCAAGTAGAGTTCTTCTTGGGCCACAAAGCTGTGAAACTCATCTGGCGGCTCCGGCTCCACAGTGCAGATCACGCTAAATACTAACACCGGTACACCCAATCTGCCAGGATATAATAATCTGTTCATATGTGCAGACCACTAAATCAATTGCAGAGTTATGCACCTTTTCTTATAATAAATACGAGGTAGACAAACTATTATCTATTTATTAAGCTGTCAACTTACTTGCATTCAACGGCACCAATACGCCCGCCTAAGTTCGCCTAACATCTCTGCCACGGACCTGAATACGTTCTCCAAAATTATCAAAAAAGCTGTCAAAAAGCTGCGCATCAAGTACGGGGCGATGAGCAGCGGACTGTTGTTAACTAACAGTCATCGATCTCACTGCTTTTCGGCTTTTTCACAGCTTTATTGGTAACCTGTCACTAAACACCCACACTATACTATACTGTTTACCCCCTATACCGCTGCTCCCGGAGCCCACTGCAATGCTAATAAATGTATTAACCCCTAAACCGCCACTCACGGACCCCGCCGCAACTAAATAAATTGTTTAACCTCTAAACCGCCGCTCCCGGAGCCCACCGCCACCTACATTATACTTATTAACCCCTAATCTGCCGCCCCCTACACCGCCGCCCCCTACATTATATTTATTAACCCCTAATCTGCCGCCCCCTACACCGCCGCCACCTACATTATATTTATTAACCACTAATCTGCCACCCCTAAACCACCGACACCTACATTATATTTGTTAACCCCTAATCTGCCCCCCTACACCGCCGCCACCTACATTATATTTATTAACCCATAATCTGCCCCCCTACACCGCCGCCACCTACATTATACTTATTAACCCCTAATCTGCCGCCCCCTACACCGCTGCCACCTACATTATATTTATTAACCCCTAATCTGCCGCCCCCAACGTCGCCACCACTATATTAAATGTATTAACCCCTAAACCTAAGTCTAACCCTAACACCCTCTAACTTAAATATAATTTAAATAAATATAAATAAATATTCTTAGCATTAAATAAATTATTCCTATTTAAAACTAAATACTTACCTGTAAAATAAACCCTAAGATAGCTGCAATATAACTAATAGTTACAGTGTATCTAGCTTAGGGTTTATTTTTATTTTACAGGCAAGTTTGTATTTATTTTAACTAGGTACAATAGTTATTAAATAGTTATTAACTATTTGATAACTTCCTAGTTAAAATAAATAAAAATATACCTGTAAAATAAAACCTAACCTAAGTTACAATTACACCTAACACTACACTATAATTAAATTAATTACCTCAACTAAATACAATTAAATACAATTAAATAAAACTATCTAAAGTACAAAAAAACACACTAAATTGCAGAAAATAATAAACAAATTACAAGATTTTTAAACTAATTGCACCTAATATAATCCCCCTAAAAAATAAAAAAAGCCCCCCAAAATAAAAAAGCCCTACCCTACACTAAATTACAAATAGCCCTTAAAAGGGCCTTTTGCGGGGCATTGCCCCAAAGTAATCAGCTCTTTTACCTGTAAAAAAAATTACAACCCCCCCAACATTAAAACCCACCACCCACACAACCAACCCTACTCTAAAACCCACCCAATACCCCCTTAAAAAACCTAACACTAACCCCTTGAAGATCACCCTATCATGAGAAGTCTTCACCCAACCGGGCCGAAGTCCTCAACGAAGCCAGCAGAAGTGGTCCTCCAGATGGGCAGAAGTGGTCCTCCAGATGGGCAGAAGTCTTCATCCAGACGGCATCTTCTATCTTCATTTATCCGGCACGGAGCGGCACCATCTTCAAGACATCCGACGAGGAGCATCCTCTTCATCTGGAGTCTTCTTCAACAATAACGGTTCCTTTAAGTGACGTCATCCAAGATGGCGTCCCTTCAATTCCGATTGGCTGATAGAATTCTATCAGCCAATCTGAATTAAGGTAGGAAAAATGCTATTGGCTGATGCAATCAGCCAATAGGATTTAAGTTCAATCCTATTGGCTGATCCAATCAGCCAATAGGATTGAACTTGCATTCTATTGGCTGTTCCAATCCCGTCTATTGAAACACGATTTCAATAATGTCAGTACTAGTAGTGACAATCCCAACAGTGTGAGTTTAATTTATAGTCACATATTATATATAATAAAATGGCATTTGTAGATGTTGGTGTGTTGAAGTGACTTTTCCTGCAGATTGCCTGTACATGATATCAAGTAGGCAACACATCTACATACGTTTATGTCCCTATACATATGTGAATGCCCTGTTGACTGTATGCAGCCTCTCCAATAGGGATGCATGGAGCTTGAATCAATACCAAGTATGTTAATACACTTCTAGAATGTTTATTGTGGCCATTTCAGTGTGTTTAATATATGTGCAAGCAAATAGACTGTTGGAAATATCTGTGAAATAGTATTAAAGGGATATGAAACCCAATTGTTTTCTTTCATGATTCAGATAGAGAATGTGATTTTAAACAGCTTTCTACTTTACTTCTATTATCAATTTATCATCATTCCCATAGTATCTTTTGTTGAAAAGCAGGGATGTATGCTTAGGAGCTGGCCCATTTTTGTTGCACTATATGGCAGAAGTTTTGCAACAATGTTATCCAATTGCAAGTGCACTAGATGGCAGCACTGTTTCCTGCCCTGTAGTACTCCAGATGCCTACCTAGGTATCTATTCAACACAGAATATTATGGGGACGAAGCAAATTTGATAAAAGGGTATGCTCTGTCTAATTCACAAAATATTTTGGACTTCATGTCCCTATCAAGGACATATTAAAGGGATAGTCTACTCCAGAATTGTTATTGTTTAAAAAGATAGATAATCCCTTTATTACCCATTCCCTTGTTTTGCATAACCAACGCTGTTATATTAATACACTTTTTACCTCTGTGATTACCTTGTATCTAAGCCTTTGCAGACTGCCCCCTTATTTCAGTTCTTTTGACAGACATGCATTTAGCCAATCAGTGCCCTCTCACTTATAAAATCTACGGGCATGGTCACAATGTTATCTGTATGTCACACATGAACTTACACCCTCTAGCTGTGAAAAACTAGCATATGAGCCTACCTAGGTTTAGCTTTCAACAAAGAATACCAAGAGAACAAAGCAAATTTGAAGATAAAAGTGAATTGGAAAGTTGTTTAAAATTGCAATCCCTATTTGAATCATTAAAGTTTTATTTTGACTAGACTGTCACTTTAAGTGTTTTGAGATGCCGAATTTGATAAGCCAAAAATAGTCACTTTCTAGAGGTCTATTAAAAAAATCAGACCATTGGAATATGAAATATTTACAGTAAATACACAGCATAACACTTTATTAAATATGAATACTGCATAAATATGATTTTACATGTCTTCATCTACTTAAATGCAAAGGGCTATAATGCACATATATATATATATATATATATATATATATATATATATATATATGTGTACAGATGTATTTATCTGTTTATATGTGTATATACATTTGTAAATACATGTACTGTATACAGCTATAAATACATAAATACATTTGTACACATAAAAGACATTTATATAGACATACATATCTCTCTTTAGACATGTATATACTGTATATGTATCTCAATGTTAAACCCCTTTGCCTTCCTTTTTTTTCTAACACATTGTCTTGCAATAGTTTGGCCTAGATTACGAGTTTTGCAGTAGCTGAAAAAGCAGCGTGCTAACGCTGCTTTTATTCCTACCGCTGATATTACAAGTCTTGCAGGTTTAGGGTCACTGCACACTTTTTTGGACTTACCGCAAAACGGCTTACGTAAACTTCGTAAAGTTTTTTTTCTATGGGACTTTTCATACCACTGGTATTATGAGTCTGTCCTGGGAGGCCAAAAAGTGACCGGTACACACTAAAACTTCAAGATCAATACCGTAAACTGAAAGGCAGTAGTTATGAGTTTTATGTACAACGCGGTAACATAAAACTCATAACTAAAGTGCTATAAAGTACACTAAACACCCATAAACTACCTATTAACCCCTAAATTGAGGCTCTCCCACATCGTAAACACTAAAATAAAATTTTTAACCCCTAATCTGCCGCTCCGAACATCGCCTCCACTATAAAAAACATATTAACCCCTAAACCACCGCACTCCTGCCTCGCAAACACTAGTTAAATATTTTTAACCCCTAATCTGCCGCTCCAGACATCGCCAGCACCTACATTATACTTATTAACCCCTATTCTGCTGCTCCGGACACCACCGCCACCTACATTATATTTATTAACCCCTAATCTGCCTCCCCCAATGTCGCAGCAACCTACCTACACTTATTAACCCCAAATCTGCTGCCCCCGACATCGCTGCCACTATATTAAATTTATTCACCCCTAAACCTAAGTCTAACCCTAACCCTAACATCTCCTAACTTATATATAATTTAAATAAATCTAAATAAATATTCCTATCATTAACTAAATTATTCCTATTTAACCCTTTGAGTGCTAAGCACTTTCCCACCTGGGCGCTAAAATTTTTTTAATGTTTTTTTAATTTTTTTATTTTTTGAACAATTTTTTTTTATAACTTTTTTTTATTTTTATGACGTCACCATGCAAAACGGGAAGCCCCGGTGATGCCTGTCACTCTACAGGCATGATCACCGGGGTAGGAGCCGGTGGGAGCCCCAGATCTCCCTCAAGGTGGGAGAGTGCTAGTGACGGCTCTGAGCCGTCGTTAGCACCAGAGTGGGAAACTCTCTGACGGCTCAGAGCTGTCATTAGCACTCAAAGGGTTAAAACTAAATACTTACCTATAAAATAAACCCTAAGCTAGCTACAATATAACTATTAGTTACATTGTATCTAGCTTAGGGTTTATTTTTATTTTACAGGCAAGTTTGTATTTATTTTAACTAGGTAGAATAGTTATTAAATAGTTATTATGTATTTAATAACTATCTAGCTAAACTAAATACAAAAGTACCTGTAAAATAAAACCTAACCTAAGTTACACTAACACCTAACACTACACTATAATTAAATAAATTACAAGTACAAAAAACACACTAAATTACAGAAAATAAAAAACAAATTACAGATATTTAAACTAATTACACCTAATCTAAGAGCCCTATCAAAATAAAAAAAAATGCCCCCCCCAAAATAAAAAAAACCTAGCCTAAACTAAACTATCAATAGCCCTTAATAGGGCCTTTTGCGGGGCATTGCCCCAAAGTAATCAGCTCTTTTACCTGGAAAAAATTACAAAAAAAACCCAACAGTAAAACCCACCTCCCAAACAACCAACCCCCCAAATAAAATACTAACTAAAAAAACCTAAGCTCCCCATTGCCCTGAAAAGGGCATTTGGATGGGCATTGCCATTAAAAGGGCAGTTAGCTCTTTTGCAGGCCCAAACCCTAACCTAAAAAAAAAAAACACCCAATACACCCTAAAAAAACCCTGAAGATCGATTTTTATTTTATTTTTTTGTTATGCATAACTTAACATTACAATTTCAAAGTAATTCAAATCCATAAATGAATGTTTAATATATAGAATATGTTACCTAAGCCCAGATAGAATAAATTAACTATTTGAAAGCCAATTCACAAATATAACAAAATTATTTTTAACATTATCTTCAAAATGGTGTCAAAACATCTCTATCCTGAATACTAATAATTTCATAAAGTGGGTCATTTTTATGATTTCTTGATATTATATTTCCTTTGACTATCCATCTGAAGTCAACCCATTGACCTCTGTTAATTGCTTTTTTTATAGCAGTATTCATTTAAGTGTAACCACATATGCCAGATCACAGACTCAGCAACATGAATTCCATTCTTCCTGCTATAATGATGCCTATTTAATTATTAACCTTGTGTAAGCAAATATAAATATTTTCATTGTAAGCATTCTCTAATCATTCTGCTTTACAAGTATAACAAAACAGAGTGTTTATTTAACTGAACATAGTTTGAAATATTGAAAATCAATATAATAGATCTGTGCAAGAATGTTATTTAATTATATTTTAATGTTGACTGCTACTTTTTTTGACCGTGAGCTCTTATCATCATTATTCAATGTGGCATATTCAGTTTCTGGAACATGTTTGTTTTGCCCTGGGATTATTAATAATTGACATTATCACTGTTAATTACCATTTTACTCCCACTCACGTTGTCTCTAGTAAATACGTCTTTGTCAGTGCTATGGGCTACCTGTGTAGTGTATTTGTTTTATTAATTGGCATTCTGTTTTTCTAAACTATAACCAGATTGTTAACCTATTTATAAGATGAAAGTAAACATTGAGGATGCAAAAAAAGCAAACTAAAATGCATTAAATGAACATTGAAAAGACAGTGGGCACCTTGTTATTACAAGCCATTTTTGTTGTGTTGCTATAGAATAACAAATCTGCTCAATCTTAAAGGGACTCTCTACTCCAAAAATGTTATTGTTTAAAAAGATAGATAACACCTTTACTACCCATTTCCCAGCTTTGCACAACCAACATGGTTATGTTTATATACTTTATAATCATTACAACTCTAGATTTCTGCCTGTTTCTGAGCCTCTGCCTGTTGCCTTTATCTCAGGTCATTTTTATAGCTTTTCACAGCAAGACACTGCTAATTCATGTGTGCCATATCGGTAACATTGTGCTCACTCACGTGGACTTATTCAAGAGTCAGCACTATTTAGCTTAAATGCAAGTTTGTAAATAGAACTGAAATAAGGGGGCAGTCTGCAGAGGCTTAGATACAAGGTAATCACAGAGGTAAAAAGTATATTAATATAACTGTGTTGGTTATGCAAAACTGGGGAATGGGTAATAAAGGGATTATCTAACTTTTTAAACAATAAAAATGTTGCAGTAGACTAATTCATTTTATATATATATATAGTAAAAAAAAATGCATTATATATATATATATATATATATATATATATTTAAGTTAACATCCTTTTTACTGCAATTATTTTTCCATAGCCAAACTCCACCCACAAGTTGTCTTACTTGAAGGAGCCACAGGAGCCCATTTATCAAGCTCTGTACGGAGCTTGTGGGCCCGTGTCTTCAGACTCGCCAGAAACACAAGTTATGAAGCAGCGATCTAAAGACCGCTGCTCCATAACCCTGACCGCCTGCTCTGAGCAGGCGGACAGGAATCACCAGAAATCAACCTGATCGAGTACGATCGGGTTGATTGACAGCTCCGTGCTGGTGGCCCTTTGGCCACGAGTCAGCAGGGGGCGGCGTTGCACCAGCAGCTCTTGTGAGCTGCTGGTGCAATGTTAAATGCGGAGAGCGTATTGCTCTCTGCATTCAGCGAGGTCTTGCGGACCTGATCCGCACTGTCGGATCAGGTCCGCAAGACCTTTAATAAATAGTCCCCACAGATAAGGGGTTTAATGCACCTCTAATTATCTCGGCTGGGGAGATGGGGCAGTGTTGGATAAGTGACATATCAAATTCAAAGTTTTAAATCCAAAGCTCCTCCTAAATAAACAACTAATCAGTGATTAGTCACTTATATATAAACATTAAAATATGCAATAAAAGCCTTTTAAGCCCATACAGACTGAGAAACTGGATTTTTTCTTTACCTCTGAAAAGATTTTATTTCCAGAGTTATGCTATGCATGTTGTATAGTTATTAGAATTTGTTTGGACATATGCAATTTATATTTCAAATCATGTCTAGAAATACAAGAAATTCTGATCAATTTGCTCCTGCTAGTAACTTAGTAAAGGATTATGATGGTAGCCAAGAACCAGAAGGCCCATGCTTTGTTGTTTATAAAAGCATCCTGCCCCAGCGAGCTTTCAATGCATGAAAATTGTTCTCTGTAACGCTTTTGAGTCATTGAAATATTTCCCGATTTATAGCATGCAGTTTGTGTGATTATTGTAATTACTCTATACAGTGGAGGCTCCTCCATATTTGCAATGTCGCACGTGAACCTCCAGGGGGCAGAGGAGGGGGAAAAAATTATGAAAATTTTATTTTTTATTTATATTTTTTTATATTATATTTATTAATAATGTATTATTTTCCTGTGGGCTGTCCTGTGTCTGTGAGACTGTTCAGTGTAACTGTCATCATGCATATGCCATTGCCAGCTTAACTATATCATCAGTACAACATAACAGTATTTATCAGGCAGCCAGGAGGCAGGAGCTAGGACCGGGTGGACTACTGTGTGTGCTGACGTCCGTGATGTCACACCACACCACCATGGCGCTTGTCGCACTGCCTGCAGCCTGCTGCTGCCTGAGGCTGAGAGAGGCTGAGTCATAGATTGACAGACAGTCAGGCTCCAGTCTCCACTCCACCCCCCACTCGCACGTGCGGTAAGGAGCTCTATATGCCTGCACAGTGATCGCAATGTATTCACTGTGCAGGCATAGCTCCTCCCCAGCCTCATGCCTATAGAGGCATAATCGCACAGGCTGAACTGTGCGGTCATTTCAGCCTGTGCTCTGTCTCCTCCCCCAGCCTCTTGATCTGGACTTGTGATAGGCTGATTAGGCTCCCTGGCTCACGTGATGGCCCCCACGAGGCTCCTCCTGGCTCAACGGCGCGAAAATCTTTGTGGAGATAGCTGTTGAGCTGAGAGGAGGCTTTTGCATAGAGCTCTATGCCAAAATTCTTTAAACTACAAAAAACTAATTTTTTTTTTGCTGCCTGCTGGCATCATTCAACAGTCAATATTTGCTGCTGCTGAGCTGCAGTGTGCAAATAGCCTTAGGCTAATAGACAGTTAGTTAGCCATTATAATTATTACATTAGGCTAAGCTTAGCTTAGCAACAGAGTTTAGAACTTTAGATTCACAGTCACTAGTATTCTATTATCTATATAGAAGATAGTTACTAATTAAAAAAAATTATACTACTAGTAATATATTATTAATTCAGTAAGTTGTTTGACAGTTTGTGGGCAGATATTTTAATGATTTTTGCTGCAGGCCTGCAGTTTTTTATATAGAGAGAGTAACTGAGTGAGTTGAGTCTTGAACTACTAGTGTTTAAAAAATGATTTTTTTTTCTACTTGTAATTTAACCCCTTAATGACAACTGACGTACCAGGTACGTCATGCATTAACTTACAGTTAATGACAATAGACGTACCTGGTACGTCAGTTGTCTAAGAGAGTGCTGGAAGCGATCGCAATCGCTTCCAGCAGCTCTCAGGGTATTGCAGTGATGCCTCCATATGGAGGCATCCTGCAATACCCTTTCAGAAGACTCCGATGCAGAGAGAGCCACTCTGTGGCCCTCTCTGCACCGGTAGCGATGGTGCCGGTTCGTTGGTGGGTGGGAGCGCAACAGGGAGGCGGGTGGGCGGCCCATCGCTACCCGGCATCCGGCTCCTGTAAGTGCAATGTGCACGCCGGGTGCCGGGAGCGCGCGGGTGCGCGTGCGCGCGATTAGCTACCCACACTGACACCAATGAGGATGGAAGAGGGGGGAAAAAATAAATATATAAGGATCTGGGAGGGGGAGGGGGTTGGGGTATTGTGGGGGGCTGCTACACTACAGAAAAATTTAAAATGGCAATAAAAGATTAAAAAAAACACTTTTTTGGGGGGCAAATTGGGTACTGGCAGACAGCTGCCAGTACCCAAGATGGCGGCAATTAGGTAGGGGAGAGGGTTAGAGAGCTGGGGGGGGGGATCATGGAGGTTGGGGCTAAGGCAGGAGTCCATCACAGCTAAAACATTTTATTTTTTTTTTATTAAAAAAAAGAAAAACTCCTTTTATTTAGTACTGGCAGACTTTCTGCCAGTACTTAAGATGGCGGGGACAATTGTGGGGTGGGGGAGGGAAGAGAACTGTTTGGGAGGGATCAGGGGGTGGGATGTGTCAGGTGGGAGGCTGATCTCTACCCTAAAGCTAAAATTAACCCTGCAAGCTCCCTACAAGCTACCTAATTTAACCCCTTAACTGCTGGGCATAATTTACGTGTGGTGCGCAGCAGCATTTAGCGGCCTTCTACTTACCAAAAAGCAACCCCAAAGCCATATAAGTCTGCTATTTCTGAACAAAGGGGATCCCAAAGAAGCATTTACAACCATTTGTGCCTTAATTGCAGAAGCTGTTTGTAAATAATTTCAGTGGGAAACCTAAAGTTTGTGACAAAATTTGTGAAAAAGTGAACTTTTTTTTTTATTTGATGACATTTGGCGGTGAAATGGTGGCATGAAATATACCAAAATGGGCCTAGATCAATACTTTGGGTTGTCTTCTAAAAATAAATATATACATGTCAAGGGATATTCAGGTATTCCTGACAGATATCAGGGTTCCAATGTAACTAGCGCTAATTTTGAAAAAAAGTTGTTTGGAAATAGCAAAGTGCTACTTGTATTTATGGCCCTATAACTTGCAAAAAAAGTAAAGAACATGTAAACATTGGGTATTTCTAAACTCAGGACAAAATTTAGAAACTATTTAGCATGGGTGTTTTTTGGTGATTGTAGATGTGTAACAGATTTTGGGGGTCAAAGTTAGAAAAAGTGTGTTTTTTTCAATTTTTTCCTCATATTTTATATTTTTTTTATAGGAAATTATAAGATATGATGAAAATAATGGTATCCTTAGAAAGTCCATTTAATGGCGAGAAAAACGGTATATAATATGTGTGGGTACAGTAAATGAGTAAGAGGGAAATTACAGCTAAACACAAACACTGCAGAAATGTAAAAATAGCCATTGTCATTAAGGGTAAGAAAATTGAAAAATGGTCCGGTCATTAAGGGGTTAAACAACAGATACAGTCTGAGTCTGAGCTTGCTTTTTATATAGAGTAACTTGAGTTGAGTCTTGAACTTGAAGTAGTGTTTAAAATTTTTTTATTTTTTTTCTACTTGTAATTTAAACAACAGATACAGTCTGAGTCTGAGATTGCTTTTTATATAGAGTAACTTGAGTTGAGTCTTGAACTTGAACTAGTGTTTAAAAAAAAACATTTTTATTTTTCTACTTGTAATTTAAACAACAGATACAGTCTGAGTCTGAGCTTGCTTTTTATATAGAGTAACTTGAGTTGAGTCTTGAACTTGAACTAGTGTTTTAATTTTTTTTTTATATTTTTCTACTTGTAATTTAAACAACAGATACAGTCTGAGTCTGAGATTAGCAATCTTAGGAGTATACTGGACTTTTAGGGAGTTCTTTAACAATTTAGTTCAACTTCTAGTTGATATTTTCTAATAGCTGCAGAGCAGCAGAGCGACCTACCTACAAGTTATATATTAGATAACAACCGCCAAAATATTAAACTATTACTTCAAGTTGAGTTGTATATTTTCTAATAGCTGCAGAGCTACCTACCTACAAGTTATATATTAGATAACAACCGCCAAACTATTAAACTATTACTTCAAGTTGAGTTGTATATTTTCTAATAGCTGCAGAGCTACCTACCTACAAGTTATATATTAGATAACAACCGCCAAACTATTAAACTATTACTTCAAGTTGAGTTGTATATTTTCTAACAGCTGCAGAGCTACCTACCTGCTACCTACAAGTTATATATTACATAACAACCACCAAAATATTAAACTATTACTTCAAGTTGAGTTGTATATTTTCTAACAGCTGCAGAGCTACCTACCAACAAGTTATATATTAGATAACAACCGCCAAACTATTAAACTATTACTTCAAGTTGAGTTGTATATTTTCTAACAGCTGCAGAGCTACCTACCTACAAGTTATATATTAGATAACAACCGCCAAACTATTAAATCAGTCACAAACTTCAGTTGAAGTTACACCCAGGCCGGGGCTGGATAGTTCAAGAAGACCATGACCAAAAACACTGCTGGTTCAAATGGGTGGGGCCATTTGAGGGGCGTGCCATTCACAAAG
Source organism: Bombina bombina (assembly GCF_027579735.1). Taxonomy (NCBI): domain Eukaryota; kingdom Metazoa; phylum Chordata; class Amphibia; order Anura; family Bombinatoridae; genus Bombina; species Bombina bombina. Next base: position 186,222,081 of record NC_069500.1, read on the forward strand.
GGGTGTGACTTTTAAAAATGGGTGTGTCTTGTTAAAAGGGGCGTGTTTTTTAAAGGGGCATGTTGTCCAAAGGGGCGTGGCTTTCTAATAGGGGCAGGGTCTTGTGCACCCCCATCCTAAAAATTCACCAGCCGCCACTGACTCTATACATATACAATATCTATTTAAAATCGTGTGTATGAATGCAACAAATTGGGAAATCTTAGCTAACATTAGTAGCGCTATTTAGGATTATGATAATCGATAAGAACCGTAAAGCCAATGGATTCTACCTTTTAAAAGGCATCAGGCTCCAGCAAGATTTGAACTCACGACCCCTGATTTACAAGATCAGTGCTCTAACCCCTGAGCTATGGAGACATTTCCAGGTCTCCATTTCACCCCTATTCCCTTGTCGGGACATGTGAACCCCATTACTCTGAGGATCATTTGCAAATTCGAGGGGAATATGACTCTTTCAAAAGTTGCTAATTACTTGTTTTACATGTGACTCATTTAAAAGATGCTAAATACTTCTTTTAGATAAGGGGTTTAATGCACCTCTAATTGTCTCGGCTGGGGAGATGGGGCAGTGTTGGATGAGTGACATATCAAATTCAAAGTTTTAAATCCAAAGCTCCTCCTAAATAAACAACTGATCAGTGATTAGTCACTTATATATAAACATTAAAATATGCAATAAAAGCCTTTTAAGCCCATACAGGCTGAGAAACTGGATTTTTTCTTTACCTCTGAAAAGATTTTATTTCCAGAGTTATGCTATGCATGTTGTATAGTTATTAGAATTTGTTTGGACATATGCAATTTATATTTCAAATCATGTCTAGAAATACAAGAAATTCTGATCAATTTGCTCCTGCTAGTAACTTAGTAAAGGATTATGATTGTAGCCAAGAACCAGAAGGCCCATGCTTTGTTGCTTTTAAAAGCAGCCTGCTCCAGCGAGCTTTCAATGCGTGATACCTGTTCTCTGTAAAACTTTTGTGTCATTGAAATATTTCCCGATTTATAGCATGCAGTTTGTGTGATTATTGTAATTACCCTATACATATGCAATATATATTTAAAATCGCGTGTACGAATGCAACAAATTGGGAAATCTTAGCTAACGTTAGTAGTGCTATTTAGGATTATGATAATCGATAAGAACCGTAAAGCCAATGGATTCTACCTTTTAAAAGGCTTCAGGCCCCAGCAAAAATTGAACTCATGACCCCTGGTTTACAAGACCAGTGCTCTAACCCCTGAGCTATGGAGCCATTTCCAGGTCTCCAATTCCCCAAGGTCCATAAGTCCTTGGAGGAGGTGAAGGGGAGACCTATTGTGGCAGGCATAGGTTCCCTTTATGAGAGCATGTCTAATTGGGTGGAATCGTTACTTCAGCCCATAGTCTATAGTTTGCCTTCTTACCTTAGAGATTCCAAACATCTTCTAAATTGTGTTAAAAATGTGGTATGGAATGAGCAAACAGAATGGCTTACTGTTGATGTAGTTAGCCTATATTCCGCAAAACCCCATGCCAGTGGGTTGGAAGCTGTCTCTTTCATGCTGGACAAGTTCAGCGACTATGATGATATCCTGAAAGGATTTTTGTTGACCACACTGGATTTTTTGCTTTCACATAACTATTTTCAGTTTGAGGGTAGGTTTTATCTCCAAAGACGTGGCACAGCAATGGGGGCCAAGTTTGCCCCTGCCTACGCCAACCTCTTCATGGGCTGGTGGGAGGTGTGCCACGTCTTTGGGGATACTAATCCCTTTCATTCTAATATCTTGATGTACAAAAGATACATTGATGACCTCCTGTTCGTTTGGACGGGAGGTCATCACAAGATTAGTGACTTTATTAGCTATCTTAATGCTAATAACATCAATCTCAAGTTCACTTATGAGTGTGACCCATTGTCTATACCATACCTTGACCTGCTATTGATAGCGGACATTGACACACACAGCGTTAAAACAACGTTATATCGGAAACCGATTGCTACCAATGCTGTGCTTCATGGCAGGAGTAATCACCCAAGATATACTGGTTTTGGCGTAGCCAAGGGCCAGTTCATCCGCATTAAAAGGAATTGTACGGATGAACTGGACTTCAAGAGAGAAAGTGAGGCCCTTATGAAAGATTTACTAGAGAGAGGCTACAAGATAAAAACTTTGAAACGAGCCCTCTTGGAGGTTACTCGGATGGATAGGCAAAGTCTTTTGGATAATACTAAAACAGATAAACAATCAAATAAACGATTTGATTCATCTAAGCCAGCATTCATTACTACGTATAGTGCTCAGTTTGAGGATATTTGTAAGATTGTTAACAAGCACTTACCTATACTCACAGCAGAAGATAGTCTTAAAGACTATGTATCCCATGGTTGTAACTTTGTACCTAGGAGAGGATGTACGCTAGGCAATGTGCTATCTCCCAGCCAGCTGAGACAGCCCCCATGAGGAGGGGGAGTTGGCTGGAAGTAAAGGGCCATTACAAATGCCACTTTAGCAATTGTATATCTTGCAGCTTCACCAGTGTTACACATAACTTTCAGTCATGTGTAACTCAGAGGGTGTTTGACCTTACTTCCTACACTAATTGCAGAACCAAGTTTGTAATTTACCTGGTAGAGTGCACCCAGTGCAACAAACAGTACGTGGGGTGCACCACCCGTGAGGGTAGGAGCAGGATCAGGGAACACCTGAAGAATGTTGAAAATGGTATTGAATGCTCTGACTTGGTCAGGCATTTCATCCACGTTCATAACAAGGCTCTGGTTGGTTTCAAATGGCAAATAATAGACCATATTAAACCTTGTATTCGTGGCGGAGACCGTGCCTCAAAGTTATTATACAGAGAGGCATTTTGGATCTTCAAGCTTAAGACTAGGAGACCTCTCGGATTTAATATTGATGGAGATGTCATCAATTTTTGGACCCATCAACGCTGAGTAATATGGTCATGTCCTATAGCTTGTGAGATCCCTACGTATATCTACCTCTTGACTGATAGTAAGGGTAATCTGACATATAAGTGCTGATACATAATATCTGTTACTTATATACCTAGGTATTCCCTTCCTATATATCTTTGCAAAATATATGCTTATATACGGGGTTAATTGTATTATCTTAATGGTTTGCTACCTTATTTGCCATCTGTTCTATATATATTATATTTATTATTATTTAATATCTATTAATTTTGGGTATTAGTGTCTAGATTTTAGAGGGGTTATAAAGAGGTACTTACTGTTTCCTTCCCTTTAAGAGTAACTTTTAGTTCTAATTCAAATATATCTTTAAGTCATTGAATTATTAAAGGTTTGCTCATTCTATATCATATACACTATTTTTTCATATCCAATGTTTAGGTTTTTGGACATTTAGCATCTTTAAGTATGAGAGTAGCATTCTATACAATTATACCTAAATAAATAAATATTTATTATTGCTGCAGGGATTCATATTAGGCAGTTATATTTATTCTTTTATTTATTTTGCATTTATTCATTTTTTAATTTGTTACTACTATATTAGGATGACTTGATTCACTGGTGGTCTTAGTATAGCCACTAAGCTTCAGGGGTACCATAGGATAAATGAGCATTTTATATAACATCTAGGTCTGTCTTTAATGATAGGTATTTAAGTTATCTATTTCTATTCTCAATTGTTATACTAGTCATTTGTTTTAATGTCATCTCTCTTTGCTCCATTGTAGTATCAATGTATTATATATATATCTATTAGACAGGTAATATCCCTTTAAATTTTTGACATGTTTTTTTTTCTCACCTGAGGACACAGGTGTATATAAAGAGCTTTGACACCTTTATTGTTAGTCCATGAATAAGGCAGGGGGGCTGCCGAAACGCATAGGACCTTCTATTTTGTCATCCAGGGATTAAGCTTTTATGCTTTTTAATCTGTGTGTTTTCCAATAAAGAACTTTATCTTTACGCCTTGAGGCTTGCTGGTCATCTTTGCTGCTGTTATACATTTATATTACCAGCATACCTCGGCGTTAGAGTCTGTGAGCAGTGATCACTGATTTGCCCGGCAGTGAGAGGATCCGGATTGGCTGATTGCAAGTGCCGCTGTCAATACAGGAAAATACTCACCCACGGCCGGAAGCTCCTTCCTTGGTATAGAGTGTGCTGGAGGCGTTGTTTGAGACACGCTCGGAGTGAGAGCAGTACAACGTTGAAGAGGAGCCTCGCACACTGGAGTTATTAACAGACTAAAGCCGTCTTTTGGGTGAGTCACAAGCATGAACATTTAAGTTTGTTACTGTTTGCTGCAGTTTGGAAGTTGCAGTAGGTGCTGGAGGGGCTGGCAGAGTCGCGCCCGATATAGGAGCATTATTAGACCTGCAACCGCTGATGTGGAGTCCCGCACACTACAAGTATTTACTTTAATAAGCCGTATTGACGAATCCTCTTTACACTTTTACTTTTGCCGTTGCTAATCTTGAGCTATTGAGAGGGGACGTCTGTGAAATATTAACTGATGCTATGCATGTTGTATAGTTATTAGAATTTGTTTGGACATATGCAATTTATATTTCAAATCATGTCTAGAAATACAAGAAATTCTGATCAATTTGCTCCTGCTAGTAACTTAGTAAAGGATTATGATGGTAGCCAAGAACCAGAAGGCCCATACTTTGTTGCTTTTAAAAGCATCCTGCCCCAGCGAGCTTTCAATGCATGAAAACTGTTCTCTGTAAAGCTTTTGTGTCATTGAAATATTTCCCGATTTATAGCATGCAGTTTGTGTGATTATTGTAATTACTTTATACATATGCAATGCCTATTTAAAATCATGTGTACGAATGCAACAAATTGGGAAATCTTAGCTAGCGTTAGTAGCGGTATTTAAGATTATGATAATCAATAAAAACTGTAAAGCCAATGGATTCTACCTTTTTAAAGGCTTCAGGCCCCTACGAGATTTGAACTCACAACCCCTGGTTTACAAGACCAGTGCTCTAACCCCTGAGCTATGGAGCCATTTCCAGGTCTCCATTTCCAGGTCTCCATTTCCAGGTCTCCATTTCCAGGTCTCCATTTCCAGGTCTCCATTTCACCCCTATTGCCAGTACATGTGAACCCCATTACTCTGAGGATCATTTGAAAATTCGAGGGGAATATGACTCATTCAAAAGTTGCTAATTACTTCTTTTACATGTGACTTATTCAAAAGATGCTAAATACTTATTTTAGATAGGGGGTTTCATGCACCTCTAATTGTCTCGGCTGGGGAGATAGGGCAGTGTTGGATGAGTGACATATCAAATTCAAAGTTTTAAATCCAAAGCGAGCTTTCAATGCGTGAAAACTGTTCTCTGTAAAGCTTTTGTGTCATTAAAATATTTCCCGATTTATAGCATGCAGTTTGTGTGATTATTGTAATTACTCTATACATATACAATGCCTATTTAATATTGTGTGTACGAATGCAACAAATTGGGAAATCTTAGCTAACGTTAGTAGCGGTATTTAGGATTATGATAATTGATAAGAACCGTAAAGCCAATGGATTCTACCTTTTTAAAAGGCTTCATGCCACCGCTAGATTTGATCTCGCTACCCCTGGTTTACAAGACCAGTGCTCTAACCCCTGAGCTATGGAGCCATTTCCAGGTCTCCATTTCCAGGTCTCCATTTCCAGGTCTCATTTTACAGGTCTCCATTTCACCCCTATTGCCTTGCCGGTACTTGTGAACCCCATTACTCTGAGGATCATTTGCAAATTCGAGGGGAATATGACTCATTCAAAAGTTGCTAATTACTTCTTTTACATGTGACTCATTTAAAAGATGCTAAATACTTCTTTTAGATAAGGGGTTTCATGCACCTCTAATTGTCTCGGCTGGGGAGATGGGGCAGTGTTGGATGAGTGACATATCAAATTCAAAGTTTTAAATCCAAAGCTCCTCCTAAATAAACAACTGATCAGTGATTAGTCACTTATATATAAACATTAAAATATGCAATAAAAGCCTTTTAAACCCATACAGACTGAGAAACTGGATTTTTTCTTTACCTCTGAAAAGATTTTATTTCCAGAGTTATGCTATGCATGTTGTATAGTTATTAGAATTTGTTTGGACATATGCAATTTATATTTCAAATCATGTCTAGAAATACAAGAAATTCTGATCAATTTGCTCCTGCTAGTAGCTTAGTAAAGGATTATGATGGTAGCCAAGAACCAGAAGGCCCATGCTTTGTTGCTTTTAAAAGCATCCTGCCCCAGCGAGCTTTCAATGCGTGAATAGTGATGTAGCAAACTTCAATAGGCAGGCGAACTTTAAAACCCACAATGACTCTTTCTGGCCACAATAGTGATGGAAAAGTTGTTTCAAGGGGACTAACACCTGGACTGTGGCATGCTGGAATGGGATCCATGTCAAAACTCCCATGGAAAATTACATAGTCTGCTTTTAACCCATAAAGGGCCTAAATCACCTAACATTGCTAAATTGTTTGCAATAACGTGCTTTAAAACATCAGTTATGATGTTGTATCGATCAGGTAGTGTAAGGGTTACGCCTGCTTCACAGTGACAGACCAAACTCCAAGTGTAACACACCGCAAACAGTCCATTTGCACAACCACGAGATAGATTTGATAGATAGATACATAGATTACATAGCTCAATCGATGCAATATACATATGATCAATACAAATTACATAGATCAATAGATGCAATATACATTTGATAGATACGAATTACATCGATCAATAGATGCAATATCCATTTGATAGATACGAATTACATCGATCCAAAGATGCAATATACATTTGATAGATATGAATTACATCAATCAAAAGATGTAATATACATTCTATAGATATGAATTACATCGATCAATAGATGCAATATACATTTGATAGATACGTTTGATAGTTAGATTGATTTGATAGATAAATAGATAGATTTGAAAGATATATAATTTCCCTGACAGAGTATAACAATAAGACATGCGGTCTGGGACCCGTGGTGTGTTAAGTAGTACTATTCTTAGCAGTTTACTACTACCTGTTACTCCCCCAATCGGGGGAGGTCTATATGGCCTGCATTTTTGGAACAGGGAGATGGAAGAAGATGATTGGTCTGTTCTCCTACTTAAAATTTGTCAAAAACACAAGTGGCTGTCTCAAAACAGTCCGGACACGAGATAGATAGGATAGATAGATATACATAGATTGATAGTTAGATAGAATCGATAGAAGATAAATAGATAGATTTGTTAGATATATAATTACCCTGACAAAGTATAATAATTAAACATGCGGTCTGGGACCCATGATAACTAGGCTGTGTTAAGTAAAACTTTTCTTAGCAGTTTAATCCCTCTTACTCCCCCTTTCGGTGGAGGTCTATATGGCCTGCATGATTACCCTGACAAAGTATAACAACAAAACATGCGGTGTGGGACCCATGGTAACTAGGTTGTGTTAAGTAGTACTATTCTTAGAACTTTAATCCCTGTTACTCCCCCTATGAAGGGAGGTCTATATGGCCTGCATGATTACCCTGACAAAGTATAATAACAAAACATGCGGTCTGGGACCCATGGTAACTAGGTTGTGTTAAGTAGTACTATTCTTAGCACTTTCATCCCTGTAACTCCTCCTATCAGGGGAGGTCTATATGGCCTGCATGATTACCCTGACAAAATATAACAACAAGACATGCTGTCTGGGACCCATGGTAACTAGGTTGTGTTAAGTAAAACTTTTCTTAGCAGTTTAATCCCTCTTACTCCCCCTTTTGGTGGAGGTCTATATGGCCTGCATGATTACCCTGACAAAGTATAACAACAAAACATGCGGTGTGGGACCCATGGTAACTAGGTTGTGTTAAGTAGTACTATTCTTAGAACTTTAATCCCTGTTACTCCCCCTATCAAGGGAGGTCTATATGTCCTGCATGATTACCCTGACAAAGTATAATAACAAAACATGCGGTCTGGGACCCATGGTAACTAGGTTGTATTAAGTAGTACTATTCTTAGCACTTTAATCCCTGTTACTCCCCCTATCGGGGGAGGTCTATATGGCGTGCCTGATTATCCTGGCAAAATATAACAACAAGACATGCGGTCTGGGAACCACTGTTAACTAGGTTGTGTTAAGTTTTACTATTCTTAGCACTTTAATCCCTGTTATTCCCCCTATCAAGGGAGGTCTATATGTCCTGCATGATTACCCTGACAAAGTATAATAACAAAACATGCGGTCTGGGACCCATGGTAACTAGGTTGTGTTAAGTAGTACTATTCTTAGCACTTTAATCCCTGTTACTCCCCCTATCGGGGGAGGTCTATATGGCCTGCCTGATTATCCTGACAAAATCTAACAACAAGACATGCAGTCTAGGAACCACTGTTAATGTTAACTAGGTTGTGTTAGGTTGTACTATTCTTAGCACTTTAACCCCTGTTACTCCCCCTATCAAGGGAGGTCTATATGGCCTGCATGATTAACCTGACAAAGTATAACAACAAAACATGCATTCTGGGACCCATGGTAACTATGTTGTGTTAAGTAGTACTATTCTTAGCATTTTCATTGCTGTAACTCCCCCTATCGGGGGAGGTCTATATGGCCTGCATGATTACCCTGACAAAGTATAACAACAAAACATGCGGTCTGGGACCCATGGTGGTACTGGTATAACTAGGTTTTCTTAAGTATTACTATTCTTCGCAGTTTAATCCCTGTGATTGGTCTGTCCTCCTACTTCAAATTTGTCAAAAACACAAGTGGCTGTCTCAAAACAGTCCGGACACAAGATAGATAGATAGATAGATAGATAGGATAGATAGATATACATAGATTGATAGTTAGATAGAATTGATAGAAGATAAATAGATAGATTTGTTAGATATATAACTACCCTGACAAAGTATAATAATTAAACATGCGGTCTGGGACCCATGGTAACTAGGTTGTGTAAAGTAGTAGTGTAAAGGGAGGTCTATATGGCCTGCATGATTACCCTGACAAAGTATAACAACCAAACATGCGGTCTGGGACCCATGGTGGTTCTGGTATAACTAGGTTTTCTTAAGTATTACTATTCTTAGCAGTTTAATCCCTGTGATTGGTCTGTCCTCCTACTTCAAATCTGTCAAAAACACAAGTGGCTGTCTCAAAACAGTCCGGACACAAGATAGATAGATTGGATAGATAGATATACATAGATTGATAGTTAGATAGAATTGATAGAAGATAAATAGATAGATTTGTTAGATATATAATTACCCTGACAAAGTATAATAATTAAACATGCGGTCTGGAACCCATGGTAACTAGGTTGTGTTAAGTAGTACTATTCTTAGCACTTTCATCCCTGTAACTCCTCCTATCGGGCGAGGTCTATATGGCCTGCATGATTACCTTACCAAAATATAACAATAAGACATGCGGTCTGGGAACCAGTGTTAACTAGGTTGTGTTAACTTGTACTATTCTTAGCACTTTAATCCCTGTTACTCCCCCTATCGGGTGAGGTCTATATGGCCTGCATGATTACCCTTACAAAATATAATAATAAAACATATGCTCTGGGACCCATGGTAAGGTTGTGTTAAGTAGTACTGTTCTTAGCATTTTAATACCTGTTACTCACCCTATCGGGGGAGGTCTATATGGCCTGCATGATTATCCTTACAAAATATAATAACAAGACATGCGGTCTGGGACCCATGGTAACTAGGTTGTGTTAAGTAGTACTGTTCTTATTAGTTTAATACTTGTTACTACCCCTAATGGTGGGAGGTCTATATGGCCTGCATGATTAGCCGCACCAAACAAAACAAGACATGCGGTCTTGACCTAAGACCCATGGCTAACTCGGTTGTGTAAAGTAGTACTATTCTTAGCACTTTCATCCCTGTTACTTCCAGACCTCTCAGGGGAGGTCTACATGGCCATCATGTTTAGCCTAACAAAGTACAACAATAAAACCTTGGCTCTTGAAACCATGTTAATTAGGTTTATTTCGGTAGTACTGTTCTTATTAGTTTAATACCTGTTACAACACCTAATGGTGGGAGGTCTATATGGCCTGCATGATTAGCCGCATCAAACAAAACAACAAGACATACGATCTTGGACTAAGACCCATGGCTAACTTGGTTGTGTAAAGTAGTACTATTCTTAGCACTTTCATCCCTGTTACTACCAGACCTCTCGGGGGAGGTCTACATGGCCATCATGATTAGCCTAACAAAGTACAACAATAAAACCTGGGCTCTTGAAAGCATGTTAAGTAGCTTTATTTTGGTAGTACTGTTCTTATTAGTTTAATACCTGTTACAACACCTAATGGTGGGAGGTCTATATGGCCTGCATGATTAGCCGCACCAAACAAAACAACAAAACATGCGGTCTGGGACCCATGGTGGTACTGGTATAACTAGGTTTTCTTAAGTATTACTATTCTTCGCAGTTTAATCCCTGTGATTGGTCTGTCCTCCTACTTCAAATTTGTCAAAAACACAAGTGGCTGTCTCAAAACAGTCCGGACACAAGATAGATAGATAGGATGGATAGATATACATAGATTGATAGTTAGATAGAATTGATAGAAGATAGATAGATTTGTTAGATATATAACTACCCTGACAAAGTATAATAATTAAACATGCGGTCTGGAACCCATGGTAACTAGGTTGTGTAAAGTAGTAGTGTAAAGGGAGGTCTATATGGCCTGCATGATTACCCTGACAAAGTATAACAACCAAACATGTGGTCTGGGACCCATGGTGGTTCTGGCATAACTAGGTTTTCTTAAGTATTACTATTCTTAGCAGTTTAATCCCTGTGATTGGTCTGTCCTCCTACTTCAAATTTGTCAAAAACACAAGTGGCTGTCTCAAAACAGTCCGGACACAAGATAGATAGGATAGATAGATATACATAGATTGATAGTTAGATAGAATTGATAGAAGATAAATAGATAGATTTGTTAGATATATAATTACCCTGACAAAGTATAATAATTAAACATGCGGTCTGGAAACCATGGTAACTAGGTTGTGTTAAGTAGTACTATTCTTAGCACTTTCATCCCTGTAACTCCTCCTATCGGGGGAGGTCTATATGGCCTGCATGACTACCCTGACAAAGTATAACAACAAGACACGCGGTCTGGGACCCATGGTAACTAGGTTGTGTTAAGTAGTACTTTTCTAAGCACTTTAATCCCTGTTACTCCCCCTATCAGGGGAGGTCTATATGGCCTGCATGATTACCTTACCAAAATATAACAATAAGACATGCGGTCTGGGAACCAGTGTTAACTAGGTTGTGTTAACTTGTACTATTCTTAGCACTTTAATCCCTGTTACTCCCCCTATCGGGTGAGGTCTATATGGCCTGCATGATTACCCTTACAAAATATAATAATAAAACATATGCTCTGGGACCCATGGTAAGGTTGTGTTAAGTAGTACTGTTCTTAGCATTTTAATACCTGTTACTCACCCTATCGGGGGAGTTCTATATGGCCTGCATGATTACCCTTACAAAATATAATAACAAGACATGCGGTCTGGGACCCATGGTAACTAGGTTGTGTTAAGTAGTACTGTTCTTATTAGTTTAATACTTGTTACTACCCCTAATGGTGGGAGGTCTATATGGCCTGCATGATTAGCCGCACCAAACAAAACAAGACATGCGGTCTTGACCTAAGACCCATGGCTAACTCGGTTGTGTAAAGAAGTACTATTCTTAGCACTTTCATCCCTGTTACTTCCAGACCTCTCGGGGGAGGTCTACATGGCCATCATGATTAGCCTAACAAAGTACAACAATAAAACCTTTGCTCTTGAAACCATGTTAATTAGGTTTATTTCGGTAGTACTGTTCTTATTAGTTTAATACCTGTTACAACACCTAATGGTGGGAGGTCTATATGGCCTGCATGATTAGCCGCACCAAACAAAACAACAAGACATGCAATCTTGGACTAAGACCCATGGCTAACTTGGTTGTGTAAAGTAGTACTATTCTTAGCACTTTCATCCCTGTTACTACCAGACCTCTCGGGGGAGGTCTACATGGCCATCATGATTAGCCTAACAAAGTACAACAATAAAACCTGGGCTCTTGAAAGCATGTTAAGTAGCTTTATTTTGGTAGTACTGTTCTTATTAGTTTAATACCTGTTACAACACCTAATGGTGGGAGGTCTATATGGCCTGCATGATTAGCCGCACCAAACAAAACAACAAGACATGCGGTCTTGGACTAAGACCCATGGCTAACTCAGTTGTGTAAAGTAGTACTATTCTTAGCACTTTCATCCCTGTTACTTCCAGACCTCTTGGGGGAGGTCTACATGGCCATCATGATTAGCCTAACAAAGTACAACTATAAAACCTTGGCTCTTGAAACCATGTTAATTAGGTTTATTTCGGTAGTACTGTTCTTATTAGTTTAATACCTGTTACAACACCTAATGGTGGGAGGTCTATTTGGCCTTCATGATTAGCCGCACCAAACAAAACAACAAGACATGCGGTCTTGGACTAAGACCCATGGCTAACTTGGTTGTGTAAAGTAGTACTATTCTTAGCACTTTCATCCCTGTTACTTCCAGACCTCTCGGGGGAGGTGTACATGGCCATCATGATTAGCCTAACAAAGTACAACAATAAAACCTGGGCTCTTGAAAGCATGTTAAGTAGCTTTATTTTGGTAGTACTGTTCTTATTAGTTTAATACCTGTTACAACACCTATTGGTGGGAGGTCTATATGGCCTGCATGATTAGCCGTACCAAACAAAACAACAAGACATGGGGTCTTGGACTAAGACCCATGGCTAACTCGGTTGTGTAAAGTAGTACTATTCTTAGCACTTTCATCCCTGTTACTTCCAGACCTCTCGGGGGAGGTCTACATGGCCATCATGATTAGCCTAACAAAGTACAACAATAAAACCTTGGCTCTTGAAACCATGTTAATTAGGTTTATTTCGGTAGTACTGTTCTTATTAGTTTAATACCTGTTACAACACCTAATGGTGGGAGGTCTATTTGGCCTTCATGATTAGCCGCACCAAACAAAACAACAAGACATGCGGTCTTGGACTAAGACCCATGGCTAACTCGGTTGTGTAAAGTAGTACTATTCTTAGCACTTTCATCCCTGTTACTTCCAGGCCTCTCGGGGGAGGTCTACATGGCCATCATGATTAGCCTAACAAAGTACAACAATAAAACATTGGCTCTTGAAACCATGTTAATTAGGTTTATTTCGGTAGTACTGTTCTTATTAGTTTAATACCTGTTACAACCCCTAATGGTGGGAGGTCTATATGGCCTGCATGATTAGTCGCACCAGATAAAACAACAAGACATGCGCTCTTGGACTGGGACCCATGGCTAACTTGGTTGTGTAAAGTAGTACTATTCTTAGCACTTTCATCCCTGTTACTTCCAGACCTCTCTCTCCTTTTGCGCAATCAAGTATACCAGTTGCAGACAGAGGTTCTGACCCTGCATTATGGCTGCACCTCTCCATAAAAGAGACATCCGTTACAGAGTCTGTGGGCATGTATGCAAAGAGCTTACCTGCCTAAAAGGAGCAGGAAGGCAGTACAGGTCGTTCTCCTTCAGCTGTTTTATACGATGGCCCACGACCCTCAACAGCCACAACAGCATGAAACACCACATATGCCATCCTTTTGAACAATAGAGTACAGGTATGGCATTGATTTTAGGAACACGGAGATAATTTTTAGGAACCGTGAAATTGAACAAAAAACCATGCTTGGACACCCAGTACAGTACAGGTCGTTCTCCTTCGGCCTTTTTATAAGAGGGTCCAGGACCCTCAACAGAAACAACAGCAGGAAAGAGGACATATGGCATCCTTTTGAACAATAGAGTACAGGTACGGCATTGATTTTATAAACCCGGAGATAATTTTTAGGAACCGGGAAATTGAACAAAAAAAATGATTGGACACCCAGTACACTTCTTTCTCCTTCAGCCTCTTTATAAGAGGGTCCAGCACCCTCAACAGAAACAACAGCAGGAAAGAGGACATATGGCATCATTTTGAACAATAGAGTACAGGTACGGCATTGATTTTAGAAACCCGGAGATAATTTTTAGGAACCGGGAAATTGAACAAAAAAAATGATTGGACACCCAGTACACGTTGTTCTCCTTCAGCCTTTTTATAAGAGGGTCCAGGACCCTCAACAGAAACAACAGCAGGAAAGAGGACATATGGCATCCTTTTGAACAAGGGAGTACAGGTATGGCATTGATTTTAGAAACCCGGAGATAATTTTTAGGAACCGGGAAATTGAGCAAAAAAAATGATTGGAGACCCAGTACACTTCGTTCTCCTTCAGCCTTTTTATAAGAGGGTCCAGGACCCTCAACAGAAACAACAGCAGGAAAGAGGACATATCGCATCCTTTTGAACAATAGAGTACAGGTACGGCATTGATTTTAGAAACCCGGAGATAATTTTTAGGAACCGGGAAATTGAACAAAAAAAAATGATTGGACACCCAGTACACTTCGTTCTCCTTCAGCCTTTTTTATAAGAGGGTCCAGGACCCTCAACAGAAACAACAGCAGTAAAGAGGACATATGCCATCCTTTTGAACAATAGAGTACAGGTACGGCATTGATTTTAGAAACCTGGAGATAATTTTTAGGAACCGGGAAATTGAACAAAAAAAATGATTGGACACCCAGTACACTTCGTTCTCCTTCAGCCTTTTTATAAGAGGGTCCAGGACCCTCAACAGAAACAACAGCAGTAAAGAGGACATATGCCATCCTTTTGAACAATAGAGTACAGGTACGGCATTGATTTTAGAAACCCGGAGATAATTTTTAGGAACCGGGAAATTGAACAAAAAAAATGATTGGACACCCATTACAATTGGTTCTCATTCAGCCTTTTTATAAGAGGGTCCAGGACCCTCAACAGAAACAACAGCAGGAAAGAGGACATATGGCATCCTTTTGAACAATAGAGTACAGGTACAGCATTGATTTTAGAAACCCGGAGATCATTTTTAGGAACCGGGAAATTGAACAAAAAAAAATGATTGGACACCCAGTACACTTCGTTCTCCTTCAGCCTTTTTATAAGAGGGTCCAGGACCCTCAACAGAAACAACAGCAGGAAAGAGGACATATGGCATTCTTTTGAACAATAGAGTACAGGTACGGCATTGATTTTAGAAACCCGGAGATAATTTTTAGGAACCGGGAAATTGAACAAAAAAAATGATTGGACACCCAGTACAGTACAGGTCGTTCTCCTTCGGCCTTTTTATAAGAGGGTCCAGGACCCTCAACAGAAACAACAGCAGGAAAGAGGACATATGACATTCTTTTGAACAATAGAGTACAGGTACGGCATTGATTTTAGAAACCCGGAGATAATTTTTAGGAACCGGGAAATTGAACAAAAAAAATGATTGGACACCCAGTACACTTCTTTCTCCTTCAGCCTTTTTATAAGAGGGTCCAGGACCCTCAACAGAAACAACAGCAGGAAAGAGGACATATGGCATCCTTTTGAACAATAGAGTACAGGTATGGCATTGATTTTAGAAACCCGGAGATAATTTTTAGGAACCGGGAAATTGAGCAAAAAAAATGATTGGAGACCCAGTACACTTCGTTCTCCTTCAGTCTTTTTATAAGAGGGTCCAGGACCCTCAAAAGAAACAACAGCAGGAAAGAGGACATATGGCATCCTTTTCAACAATAGAGTACAGGTACGGCATTGATTTTAGAAACCCGGAGATAATTTTTAGGAACCGGGAAATTGAGCCAAAAAAATGATTGGACACCCAGTACACGTTGTTCTCCTTCAGCCCTTTTTATAAGAGGGTCCAGGACCCTCAACAGAAACAACAGCAGGAAAGAGGACATATGGCATCCTTTTGAACAATAGAATACAGGTACGGCATTGATTTTAGAAACCCGGAGATAATTTTTAGGAACCGGGAAATTGAACAAAAAAAATGATTGGACACCCAGTACACTTCGTTCTCCTTCAGCCTTTTTATAAGAGGGTCCAGGACCCTCAACAGAAACAACAGCAGGAAAGAGGACATATGGCATCCTTTTGCACAATAGAGTACAGGTACGGCATTGATTTTAGAAACCCGGAGATAATTTTTAGGAACCGTAAAATTGAACAAAAAAAATGATTGGACACCCAGTACACTTCTTTCTCCTTCAGCCTTTTTATAAGAGGGTCCAGGACCCTCAACAGAAACAACAGCAGGAAAGAGGACATATGGCATCCTTTTCAACAATAGAGTACAGGTACGGCATTGATTTTAGAAACCCGGAGATAATTTTTAGGAACCGGGAAATTGAGCCAAAAAAATGATTGGACACCCAGTACACGTCGTTCTCCTTTAGCCTTTTTATAAGAGGGTCCAGGACCCTCAACAGAAACAACAGCAGGAAAGAGGACATATGGCATCCTTTTGAACAATAGAATACAGGTACGGCATTGATTTTAGAAACCCGGAGATAATTTTTAGGAACCGGGAAATTGAACAAAAAAAAACTGATTGGACACCCAGTACACTTCGTTCTCCTTCAGCCTTTTTATAAGAGGGTCCAGGACCCTCAACAGAAACAACAGCAGGAAAGAGGACATATGGCATCCTTTTGCACAATAGAGTACAGGTACGGCATTGATTTTAGAAACCCGGAGATAATTTTTAGGAACCGTAAAATTGAACAAAAAAAATGATTGGACAACCAGTACACTTCGTTCTCCTTCAGCCTTTTTATAAGAGGGTCCAGGACCCTCAACAGAAACAACAGCAGGAAAGAGGACATATGGCATCCTTTTGAACAATAGAGTACAGGTACGGCATAGATTTTAGAAACCCGGAGATAATTTTTAGGAACCGGGAAATTGAACAAAAAAAATTATTGGACACCCATTACAATTCATTCTCCTTCAGCCTTTTTATAAGAGGGTCCAGGACCCTCAACAGAAACAACAGCAGGAAAGAAGACATATGGCATCCTTTTGAACAATAGAGTACAGGTACGGCATTGATTTTAGAAACCCGGAGATAATTTTTAGGAACTCGGAAATTGAACAAAAAAAATGATTGGACACCCAGTACACGTCGTTCTCCTTCAGCCTTTTTATAAGAGGGTCCAGGACCCTCAACAGAAACAACAGCATGAAAGAGGACATATGGCATCTTTTTGAACAATAGAGTACAGGTACGGCATTGATTTTAGAAACCCGGAGATCATTTTTAGGAACCGGGAAATTGAACAAAAAAAATGATTGGACACCCAGTACACTTCGTTCTCCTTCAGCCTTTTTATAAGAGGGTCCAGGACCCTCAACAGAAACAACAGCAGGAAAGAGGACATATGGCATCTTTTTGAACAATAGAGTACAGGTACGGCATTGATTTTAGAAACCCGGAGATAATTTTTAGTAACCGGGAAATTGAACAAAAAAAAAGATTGGACACCCAGTACACGTCGTTCTCCTTCAGCCTTTTTATAAGAGGGTCCAGGACTCTCAACAGAAACAACAGCAGGAAAGAGGACATATGGCATCCTTTTGAACAATAGAGTAGAGGTACGGCATTGATTTTAGAAACCCGGAGATAATTTTTAGGAACCGGGAAATTGAACAAAAAAAATGATTGGACATCCAGTACACTTTGTTCTACTTCAGCCTTTTTATAAGAGGGTCCAGGACCCTCAACAGAAACAACAGCAGGAAAGAGGACATATGCCATCCTTTTGAACAATAGAGTACAGGTACGGCATTGATTTTAGAAACCCGGAGATAATTTTTAGGAACCGGGAAATTGAACAAAAAAAATGATTGGACACCCAGTACACTTCGTTCTCCTTCAGCCTTTTTATAAGAGGGTCCAGGACCCTCAACAGAAACAACAGCAGGAAAGAGGACATATGGCATCTTTTTGAACAATAGAGTACAGGTACGGCATTGATTTTAGAAACCCGGAGATAATTTTTAGTAACCGGGAAATTGAACAAAAAAAAAGATTGGACACCCAGTACACGTCGTTCTCCTTCAGCCTTTTTATAAGAGGGTCCAGGACCCTCAACAGAAACAACAGCAGGAAAGAGGACATATGGCATCCTTTTGAACAATAGAGTAGAGGTACGGCATTGATTTTAGAAACCCGGAGATAATTTTTAGGAACCGGGAAATTGAACAAAAAAAATGATTGGACATCCAGTACACTTTGTTCTACTTCAGCCTTTTTATAAGAGGGTCCAGGACCCTCAACAGAAACAACAGCAGGAAAGAGGACATATGCCATCCTTTTGAACAATAGAGTACAGGTACGGCATTGATTTTAGAAACCCGGAGATAATTTTTAGGAACCGGGAAATTGAACAAAAAAAATGATTGGACACCCAGTACACTTCGTTCTCCTTCAGCCTTTTTATAAGAGGGTCCAGGACCCTCAACAGAAACAACAGCAGGAAACAGGACATATGCCATTCTTTTGAAAAATAGAGTACAGGTACGGCATTGATTTTAGAAACCCAGAGATAAGTTTTAGGAACCGGGAAATTGAACAAAAAACCATGCTTGGACACCCAGTACAGTACAGGTCGTTCTCCTTCAGCCTTTTTATAAGAGGGTCCAGGACCCTCAACAGAAACAACAGCAGGAAACTCCACATATGCCATCCTTTTGCACAATAGAGTTCAGGTATGGCATCCATTTTAGAAACCCAGAGATAATTTTTAGGAACCGGGAGATGGAAAAAGATGCTTGGACAACCAGTACACTTTGTTCTCCTTCAGCCTTTTTAGACGAGGGTCCCGGACCCTCAACAGAAAAAACAGCAGGAAACACCACATATGCCATCCTTTTGCACAATAGAGTACAGGTATGGCATCCATTTTAGAAACCTGGAGATAATTTTTAGGAACCGGGAGATGGAAAAAGATGCTTGGACAACCAGTACACTTTGTTCTCCTTCAGCCTTTTTAGACGAGGGTCCCGGACCCTCAACAGAAACAACAGCAGGAAACATCACATATGCCACCCTTTTGCACAATCGAGTACAGGTATGGCATTGATTTGAGGAACCCGGAGATAATTTAGAGGAACCGGGAATATTGGACAAAAAATGTGCTTGGACACCCAGTACAGGTCGTTCTCCTTCAGCCTTTTTATACGATGGCCCACGACCCAAAACAGGCACAACAGCATGAAACACCACATATGCCATCCTTTTACACAATCGAGTACAGGTATAGCATTGATTTGAGGAACCCGGAGATAATTTAGAGGAACCGGGAATATTGAACAAAAAATGTGCTTGGACGCCCAGTACAGGTTGTTCTCCTTCAGCCTTTTTATAAGATGGCCCACGACCCTCAACAGGCACAACAGCATGAAACACCACATATGCCACCCTTTTGCACAATCGAGTACAGGTATGGCATTGATTTGAGGAACCCGGAGATAATTTAGAGGAACCGGGAATATTGAAAAAAAAAAAAGATTGGACACCCAGTACACGTCGTTCTCCTTCAGCCTTTTTATAAGAGGGTCCAGGACCCTCAACAGAAACAACAGCAGGAAAGAGGACATATGGCATCTTTTTGAACAATAGAGTACAGGTACGGCATTGATTTTAGAAACCCGGAGATAATTTTTAGGAACCGGGAAATTGAACAAAAAAAAAGATTGGACACCCAGTACACGTCGTTCTCCTTCAGCCTTTTTATAAGAGGGTCCAGGACCCTCAACAGAAAAAACAGCATGAAAGAGGACATATGGCATCTTTTTGAACAATAGAGTACAGGTACGGCATTGATTTTAGAAACCCAGAGATCATTTTTAGGAACCGGGAAATTGAACAAAAAAAATGATTGGACACCCAGTACACTTCGTTCTCCTTCAGCCTTTTTATAAGAGGGTCCAGGACCCTCAACAGAAACAACAGCAGGAAAGAGGACATATGGCATCTTTTTGAACAATAGAGTACAGGTACGGCATTGATTTTAGAAACCCGGAGATAATTTTTAGGAACCGGGAAATTGAACAAAAAAAAAGATTGGACACCCAGTACACGTCGTTCTCCTTCAGCCTTTTTATAAGAGGGTCCAGGACCCTCAACAGAAACAACAGCAGGAAAGAGGACATATGGCATCCTTTTGAACAATAGAGTAGAGGTACGGCATTGATTTTAGAAACCCGGAGATAATTTTTAGGAACTGGGAAATTGAACAAAAAAAATGATTGGACAACCAGTACACTTTGTTCTACTTCAGCCTTTTTAGAAGAGGGTCCAGGACCCTCAACAGAAACAACAGCAGGAAAGAGGACATATGCCATCCTTTTGAACAATAGAGTGCAGGTACGGCATTGATTTTAGAAACCCGGAGATAATTTTTAGGAACCGGGAAATTGAACAAAAAAAATGATTGGACACCCAGTACACTTCGTTCTCCTTCAGCCTTTTTATAAGAGGGTCCAGGACCCTCAACAGAAACAACAGCAGGAAACAGGACATATGCCATTCTTTTGAAAAATAGAGTACAGGTACGGCATTGATTTTAGAAACCCAGAGATAAGTTTTAGGAACCGGAAAATTGAACAAAAAACCATGCTTGGACACCCAGTACAGTACAGGTCGTTCTCCTTCAGCCTTTTTATAAGAGGGTCCAGGACCCTCAACAGAAACAACAGCAGGAAACTCCACATATGCCATCCTTTTGCACAATAGAGTACAGGTATGGCATCCATTTTAGAAACCCAGAGATAATTTTTAGGAACCGGGAGATGGAAAAAGATGCTTGGACAACCAGTACACTTTGTTCTCCTTCAGCCTTTTTAGACGAGGGTCCCGGACCCTCAACAGAAAAAACAGCAGGAAACACCACATATGCCATCCTTTTGCACAATAGAGTACAGGTATGGCATCCATTTTAGAAACCTGGAGATAATTTTTAGGAACCGGGAGATGGAAAAAGATGCTTGGACAACCAGTACACTTTGTTCTCCTTCAGCCTTTTTAGACGAGGGTCCCGGACCCTCAACAGAAACAACAGCAGGAAACACCACATATGCCACCCTTTTGCACAATCGAGTACAGGTATGGCATTGATTTGAGGAACCCGGAGATAATGTAGAGGAACCGGGAATATTGGACAAAAAATGTGCTTGGACACCCAGTACAGGAAGTTCTCCTTCAGCCTTTTTATACGATGGCCCGCGACCCAAAACAGGCACAACAGCATGAAACACCACATATGCCATCCTTTTACACAATCGAGTACAGGTATAGCATTGATTTGAGGAACCCGTTGGCGGATAAGTCACGCAAGATATCCTGCATTATAAGAAAAAAAAAGCCAGCGTGTGTACCATTTGTAGCCCAAGGCAGCTCATCTCATCATCAGGCCTTTTTTTACTCAAATGCTTCGGGATCCATCCCTCATTCATTTTAATAAAGGTGAGATAGTCAAGACTTTTTTGACCTAGGCGACTTCTCTTCTCAGTGACAATACCTCCTGCGTCACTGAAGGTCCTTTCGGACAGGACACTTGAAGCGGGACAGGCCAGAAGTTCAATTGCAAATTGGGATAGCTCAGGACACAGGTCAAGCCTGCACACCCAGTAGTCAAGGGGTCCATCGCTCCTCAGAGTGTCGAGATCCACAGTTAATGCTAGGTAGTCTGCTACCTGACGGTTGAGTCTTTCTCTGAGGCTGCATCCCGAAAGGCTCTGGCGATGCATAGGAGTTAAAAAGGTCCGCATGTCCTCCATCAACAAGACGTCAGGAAAGCGTCCTGTCCTTGCCACCGTGGTCGTGGGAGGAGGAGGAGGATTACTTTCATCTCTTCCCCTGTTAGATTCCCGTTGTGCTGTGACATCACCGTTTTTATACGCTGTGTAAAGCATAGTTTTTAATTTATTTTTAAAATGCTCCATCCTTTCCGACTTGCGGGAATTTGGTAACATTTCAGGCACTTTATGCTTATAGCGGGGGTCTAGTAGCATGGACACCCAGTACAGGTCGTTCTCCTTCAGCTTTTTTATACGAGGGTCCCTCAACAGGCACGACAGCATGAAAGACCCCATTTGCACAAGGTTGGATGCCAAGCTAATCATGTCCCGTTCCTCACTGATCTCACTGAGGGTATCTTCTTCCCCCCAGCCATGTACAACACCACGGGTACCAGAGAGGTGACAGCAATGAGCACCCTGGGATGCCTGTTGTGCTTGGTCTTCCTCCTCCTCCTCCTCCTCCTCCTCAAAGCCACATTCCTCCTCTGACTCCTCTTCCTCACAATCCTCTTCCTGCATTGCTGCAGGTCCAGCAAGCGATGCTGATAAGGCTGTTTCTGGTGTTGATGGACACCACAACTCTTCCTCTTCACGCTCATCTAAGGCCTGATCCAGCACTCTTCGCAGGGCACGCTCCAGGAAGAAAACAAATGGTATGATGTCGTGGATGGTGCCTTCAGTGCGACTGACAAGGTTTGTCACCTCCTCAAAAGGACGCATGAGCCTACAGGCATTGCGCATGAGCGTCCAGAAATTTGGCAAAAAAATCCCCAGCTCCCCAGAGGCTGTCCTAGCACCCCGGTCATACAAATACTCATTAACAGCTTTTTCTTGTTGGAGCAGGCGGTCGAACATTAGGAGTGTTGAATTCCACCGTGTCGGGCTGTCGCAAATCAAGCGCCTCACTGGCAGGTTGTTTCGACGCTGGATATCGGACAAGTGCACCATGGCCGTGTAGGAATGCCTGAAATGGCCACACACCTTCCTGGCCTGCTTCAGGACGTCCTGTTAGCCTGGGTACTTATGCACAAAGCGTTGTACAATCAGATTACACACATGTGCCATGCACGGCACATGTGTCAACTTGCCCAATTTCAATGCCGCCACCAAATTACTTCCACTGTCAGAAACAACCTTGCCAATCTCCAGTTGGTGTGGAGTCAGCCACTGATCCACCTGTGCGTTCAGGGCGGTCAGGAGTGCTGGTGCGGTGTGACTCTCCGCTTTCAGGCAAGTCAACCCCAAGACAGCGTGACACTGCCGTATCCGGGATGTGGAATAGTACCTGGGGAGCTGGGGGGGTGCCATTGATGTGGAGCAAGACGCAGAAGCAGAAGAGGACTCAGCCGAGGAAGAGGTTATGGAAGAGGTTGTGGAAGAGGATGGAGTAGGAGGAGTAGAGGAGGTAGCAGCAGGCCTGCCTGCAAGTCATGGCGGTGTCACCAACTCTTCTGCAGAGCCACGCATTCCATGCTTGTCAGACATCAGCAGGTTTACCCAATGCGCAGTGTAGGTGATATACCTGCCCTGACTATGCTTTGCAGACCAGATATCTTTGGTCATATGGACCCTTGCCCCAACGCTGTGTGCCAGACATGCCATTACTTCCTTTCGCACAACAGAGTACAGGTTTGGGATTGCCTTTTGTGAAAAGAAATTTCTGCCAGGTACCTTCCACTGCGGTGTCCCAATAGATACAAATTTTTTGAAAGCATCAGACTCCACCAGCTTGTATGGTAAAAGCTGGCGGGCTAAGAGTTCAGACAAGCCAACAGTCAGACGCCGGGCAAGGCGGTGACTTTGAGAAATTGGCTTCTTACGCTCAAACATGTCCTTGACAGACACCTGACTGTGGGCAGATGACCAGGAACTGCTACGTAAGAGAGACTCAGTGGAGGATGGTTGAGAGGGGGCAAGGAGGACAGCAGTGGTTGACGTGGCTGAATATGATGGAGCAGGAGGAGGAGGGCGGCTTTGAGTTTGTGTGCTGCTTCTACTCATGTTTTCTTCCAATCGGCGTTTGTGATGTGAGGCCATGTGCCTTCGCAAAGCAGTTGTACCTAGGTGGGTGTTGGACTTTCCACGACTCAGTTTCTTTTGGCACAGTTTGCAAATGGCATCGCTGTTGTCAGAGGCAGACACACAAAAAAAATGCCACACTGCTGACCTCTGCGATGACGGCATTCTGGTGGTGGCAACAGCATACGTTGATGGTCGTCGGCGTGCTGTCTGGCTGACCCCGGGTGCCGATGCATGCTGTCTGACTGTGCCACTAGCTCCTTGCGACGACCTCCCCCTGCTTCCAACTCGTCTCCTCCTCCTCCTCTCTGTCTCCCCATCTGAACTTTCCCCCTCTTCTTCTTCTCTTCTAGCAGGCACCCACGTGACATCCACTGACACATCATCATCAACCGCTTCACTTGTATCTGACACATCAAGAAAGGAAGCAGCAGCGGGTACAACATCATCATCATCACACTGTACCTCCATGTCTGTAATGCTGCCTGAGACATATCACTGTTATCTACATCCTCTGTCAATGATGGTTGCGCATCACTCATTTCTTCCAACTGATGTGTCAATAACTCCTGTGACAGATCAAGTGAAGCGGCTGTGGTGCTAATGTTGGTGGTGGCGACAGGCGGCCGAGTGGCACTGGTCACTTGAGAGGTGCCCAAAGCACAGCTGGACGTAGATGGTGCATCAAGGTTAGGAGGACTAGGAGTGGAAGCTGTAGAAGATTGGGGGTCCTGTGTTAGCCATTCAACTAGGTCCTCCTCAGAACTTTTCGCATCCCCCCTGGCACCCGGCGTCTGAACAATGTGCATATTTGTAGGGTCTAAAGGAATCACAGCACCACAACCACGACGGAACCTGCGGGGTGGCCTGCCTCTGCCTGTCATTTTTTTTTAAAATGTACACTTACAATACTATTAAACAAATTATGAGTGGTGGCACTGGGCAAGTGGGCACAGTATATGCTGTGAGCCTGACAACAAAAAAAAGACTGATGTTTCAAAGTCATAAATGTTTATTTTTTAAATATTAAAAGTACTGTGACAAGAAATATGATTGGTGGCACTAGTTGGCAAGTGGGCTTGTCTGGCACACACGCTGGGAGGAAGGCAACTGCAATTAGATTACACTAGCTGAGTCATGCTTCTTAGTCCAAAAATTTTTTTTACAAACAATTGACAATACTGTTAGAACAAATATGATTGGTGGCACTAGTTGGAAACGGCAAGTGGGCCTGGCACACACGCTGGCAGGCAGGAGGAAACTGCAATTCAATGGCACTAGCAGACTGATGATTCACAGTCTAAGAATTTTTTATTTTAAATATTTACAATACTGTTACAACTAATATGATTGGTGTAACTAGTTGGCAAGTGGGCCTGGCACACACGTTGGCAGGCAGGCAACTGCAATTCAATGGCACTAGGAGACTGAAGATTCACAGTCAAAAAAGTTATGATTTAAAATATTTTCAATACTGTTACAAAAAATATGATTGGTGGCAGTAGTTGGCTAGTGGGCCTGGCACACACGCTGGCAGGCAGGAGGAAACTGCAATTCAATGGCACTAGCAGACTGATGATTCACAGTCTAAGAATGTTTTATTTTAAATATTTACAATACTGTTACAACTAATATGATTGGTGTAACTAGTTGGCAAGTGGGCCTGGCACACACGCTGGCAGGCAGGCAACTGCAATTCAATGGCACTAGGAGACTGATGATTCACAGTCCAAAAAGTTATGATTTAAAATATTTTCAATACTGTTACAACAAATATGATTGGTGGCAGTAGTTGGCTAGTGGGCCTGGCACACACGCTGGCAGGCAGGAGGAAACTGCAATTCAATGGCACTAGCAGACTGATTATTCACAGTCTAAGAATTTTTTATTTTAAATATTTACAATACTGTTACAACTAATATGATTGGTGTAACTAGTTGGCAAGTGGGCCTGGCACACACGCTGGCAGGCAGGCAACTGCAATTCAATGGCACTAGGAGACTGAAGATTCACAGTCAAAAAAAGTTATGATTTAAAATATTTTCAATACTGTTACAACAAATATGATTGGTGGCACTAGTTGGCTAGTGGGCCTGGCACACATGCTGGCAGGCAGGAAACTGCAATTCAATGGCACTAGCAGGCTGATGATTCACAATCTAAGAATTTTTTATTTTAAATATTTACAATACTGTTAGAACAAATATGATTGGTGTAACTAGTTAGCAAGTGGCCTGGCACACACGCTGGCAGGCAGGCAACTGAAATTCAATGGCACTAGCAGACTGATGATTAACAGGCAAAAAATTATTTATTTTAAATATTTACTATACTGTTATAACAAATATGATTGGTGGGAATAGTTGGCAGCAAGTGGGCCTGGCACACACACTGGCAGGCAGGCAACTGCAATTAGATTACACTAGCAGACTGATCTTTCAGAGTCAAAAAAATATTATTTTTAATATTTAAACTACTGTTATAACAAATATGATTGGTGGCACTAGTTGGCAAGTGGGCCTGGCACACACGCTGGCAGGCAGGCAACTGCAATTCAATTGCACTAGCAGGCTGATGATTCACAGTCAAAAAAGATTTTATTTTAAATATTTACACTACTGTTATAACAAATATGATTCGTGGCACTAGTTGGAAAGTGGGCCTGGCACACACGCTGGCAGACAGGCAACTGCAATTAAATAACAATAGCAGACTGATGTAACAGTTTGTTTTTAAAAAAGTTACAAAAATGTTACAACAGATAGGAGTAATGGCACTCAGGATAGAACTAGGCACAGTATGTGCTGGCAGCCTGACACACAGTCTGGCACTAGTGGTGGCAGGCTGGCCTGTAAACTAAAATTAAATAACACTAGAAGACTGATGTAAAAGTTTTTTTTACAAAATTTAATATAATGTTACACCAGATAGGAGTCGTGGACTTGCACTGAGGATGGAAGTAGGCACAGTATATGTTGGCAGCCTGACACACAGGCTGGCCCTAATGGCAGCCTGGCTGGCCTGGCAACTAAAATTAAATAACACTATAAGAGGACTGATGTAAAAAAAATTTTTTTTTTAAATTTACACTTATGTTGTTACACCAGATATAAGTGGTGGAAAAAAGAGCTATTACTCTGTGTCACACTATATGATGTGGGCCAGAAACACACAGGCCTGATGGAAAAAGAAATTAGATTACACTAGCAAAATGATTTAAAAAAAAAAAATTTAACTTTAAAATAATGTAAAGCAGATATGAGTCGTGGCTGCTAGGGCAGCAATTAGCCACAGTATGCTGAGTAAGCCAGAAACACACAGGCCTGATAGAAAATGAAATTAGATTACACTAGCAAAATGATTTAAACGGTTTTTTTGAAAAATTTAAAATAATGTTAAGCAGATATGAGTCGTGGCTGCTAGGTAGGGCAGCAATTAACCACAGTATGCTTGCTGTGTAAGTCAGAAACACACAGGCCTGATAGAAAATGAAAGTAGATTACACTAGCAAAATGATTTAAAAGTTTTTATTTTAAATTTAAAATAATGTTAAGCAGATATGAGTGGTGGCTGGCTGCTAGGTAGGGCAACAATTAACCACAGTATGCTCTGTAAGTCAGAAACACACAGGCCTGATAGAAAATAAAATTAGATTACACTAGCAAAATGATTTAAAGGGTTTTTTTAAAATTTACAAAAAATGTTAAGCACATATGAGTCGTGACTTCTAGGTAGGGCAGCAATTAACCACAGTATGCTCTGTAAGTCAGAAACACACAGGCCACACACAGGCCTGATAGAAAATGAAATTAGATTACACTAGCAAAATGATTTAAAAGTTTTTTTTTAACTTTAAAATAATGTTAAGCAGATATGAGTGGTGGCTGGCTGCTGATAGGACAGCAATTAACCACAGTATGCTGAGTAAGCCAGAAACACACAGGCCTGATAGAAAATGAAATTAGATTACACTAGCAAAATGATTTAAACGTTTTGTTTGAAAAATTTAAAATAATGTTAAGCAGATATGAGTCGTGGCTGGTAGGTAGGGCAGCAATTAACCACAGTATGCTGTGTAAGTCAGAAACACACAGGCCTGATAGAAAATGAAAGTAGATTACACTAGCAAAATGATTTAAAAGTTTTTATTTTAAATTTAAAATAATGTTAAGCAGATATGAGTGGTGGCTGGCTGCTAGGTAGGGCAACAATTAACCACAGTATGCTCTGTAAGTCAGAAACACACAGGCCTGATAGAAAATAAAATTAGATTACACTAGCAAAATGATTTAAAGGTTTTTTTTAAAATTTACAAAAAATGTTAAGCACATATGAGTCGTGGCTTCTAGGTAGGGCAGCAATTAACCACAGTATGCTCTGTAAGTCAGAAACACACAGGCCACACACAGGCCTGATAGAAAATGAAATTAGATTACACTAGCAAAATGATTTAAAAGTTTTTTTTTAACTTTAAAATAATGTTAAGCAGATATGAGTGGTGGCTGGCTGCTGATAGGACAGCAATTAACCACAGTATGCTGAGTAAGCCAGAAACACACAGGCCTGATAGAAAATTAAATTAGATTACACTAGCAAAATGATTTAAATGTTTTGTTTGAAAAATTTAAAATAATGTTAAGCAGATATGAGTCGTGGCTGGTAGGTAGGGCAGCAATTAACCACAGTATGCTGTGTAAGTCAGAAACACACAGGCCTGATAGAAAATGAAAGTAGATTACACTAGCAAAATGATTTAAAAGTTTTTATTTTAAATTTAAAATAATGTTAAGCAGATATGAGTGGTGGCTGGCTGCTAGGTAGGGCAACAATTAACCACAGTATGCTCTGTAAGTCAGAAACACACAGGCCTGATAGAAAATAAAATTAGATTACACTAGCAAAATGATTTAAAGGTTTTTTTTAAAATTTACAAAAAATGTTAAGCACATATGAGTCGTGGCTTCTAGGTAGGGCAGCAATTAACCACAGTATGCTCTGTAAGTCAGAAACACACAGGCCACACACAGGCCTGATAGAAAATGAAATTAGATTACACTAGCAAAATGATTTAAAAGTTTTTTTTTAACTTTAAAATAATGTTAAGCAGATATGAGTGGTGGCTGGCTGCTGATAGGACAGCAATTAACCACAGTATGCTGAGTAAGCCAGAAACACACAGGCCTGATAGAAAATTAAATTAGATTACACTAGCAAAATGATTTAAATGTTTTGTTTGAAAAATTTAAAATAATGTTAAGCAGATATGAGTCGTGGCTGGTAGGTAGGGCAGCAATTAACCACAGTATGCTGTGTAAGTCAGAAACACACAGGCGTGATAGAAAATGAAATTAGATTACACTAGCAAAATGATTTAAAAGTTTTTATTTTAAATTTAAAATAATGTTAAGCAGATATGAGTAGTGTTTATATATAAGTGACTAATCACTGATTAGTTTTTTATTTAGGAGGAGCTTTGGATTTAAAACTTTGAATTTGATATGTCAATCATCCAACACTGCCCCATCTCCCCAGCCGAGACAATTAGAGGTGCATGAAACCCTTTATCTAAAATAAGTATTTAGCATCTTTTAAATGAGTCACATGTAAAAGAAGTAATTAGCAACTTTTGAAAGAGTCATATTCCCCTCGAATTTGGGCCTGATGCCTTTAAAAAGGTAGAATCCATTGGCTTTACGGTTTTTATTGATTATCAGAATCCTAAATAGCGCTACTAACGTTAGCTAAGATTTCCCAATTTGTTGCATTCGTACACACAATTTTAAATATATATTGCATATGTATAGGGTAATTACAATAATCACACAAACTGCATGCTATAAATCGGGAAATATTTCAATGACACAAAAGCTTTACAGAGAACAGTTTTCACGCATTGAAAGCTCGCTGGGGCAGGATGCTTTTAAAAGCAACAAAGTATGGGCCTTCTGGTTCTTGGCTACCATCATAATCCTTTACTAAGTTACTAGCAGGAGCAAATTGATCAGAATTTCTTGTATTTCTAGACATGATTTGAAATATAAATTGCATATGTCCAAACAAATTCTAATAACTATACAACATGCATAGCATAACTCTGGAAATAAAATCTTTTCAGAGGAAAAGAAAAAATCCAGTTTCTCAGTCTGTATGGGCTTAAACGGCTTTTATTGCATATTTTAAAAGGCATCAGGCCCCAGTGAGATTTGAACTCACGACCCCTGGTTTACGAGACCAGTGCTCTAACCCCTGAGCTATGGAGCCATTTCCAGTTCCCTGTTTCACCCCTATTGCCCTGTCGGGACATGTGAACCCCATTACTCTGAGGATCATTTGCAAATTCGAGAGAAATATGACTCATTCAAAAGTTGCTAATTACTTCTTTTACATGTGACTCATTTAAAAGATGCTAAATACTTCTTTTAGATAGGGGGTTTCATGCACCTCTAATTGTCTCGGCTGGGGAGATGGGGCAGTGTTGGATGAGTGACATATCAAATTCAAAGTTTTAAATCCAAAGCTCCTCCTAAATAAACAACTGATCAGTGATTAGTCACTTATATATAAACATTAAAATATGCAATAAAAGCCTTTTAAGCCCATACAGACTGAGAAACTGGATTTTTTCTTTACCTCTGAAAAGATTTTATTTCCAGAGTTATGCTATGCATGTTGTATAGTTATTAGAATTTGTTTGGACATATGCAATTTATATTTCAAATCATGTCTAGAAATACAAGAAATTCTGATCAATTTGCTCCTGCTAGTAACTTAGTAAAGGATTATGATGGTAGCCTAGAACCAGAAGGCCCATGCTTTGTTGTTTATAAAAGCATCCTGCCCCAGCGAGCTTTCAATGCGTGAAAACTGTTCTCTGTAAAGCTTTTGTGTCATTGAAATATTTCCCGAATTATAGCATGCAGTTTGTGTGATTATTTTAATTACTCTATACATATACAATGCCTATTTAAAATTATGTGTACGAATGCAACAAATTGGTAAATCTTAGCTAACGTTAGTAGCGCTATTTAGGATTATGATAATCTATAAGAACCGTAAAGCCAATGGATTCTACCTTTTAAAAGGCATCAGGCCCAAATTCGAGGGAAATATGACTCTTTCAAAAGTTGCTAATTACTTGTTTTACATGTGACTCATTCAAAAGATGCTAAATACTTCTTTTAGATAAGGGGTTTAATGCACCTCTAATCGTCTCGGCTGGGGAGATGGGGCAGTGTTGGATGAGTGACATATCAAATTCAAAGTTTTAAATCCAAAGCTCCTCCTAAATAAACAACTGATCAGTGATTAGTCACTTATATATAAACATTAAAATATGCAATAAAAGCCTTTTAAGCCCATACAGGCTGAGAAACTGGATTTTTTCTTTACCTCTGGAAAGATTTTATTTCCAGAGTTATGCTATGCATGTTGTATAGTTATTAGAATTTGTTTGGACATATGCAATTTATATTTCAAATCATGTCTAGAAATACAAGAAATTCTGATCAATTTGCTCCTGCTAGTAACTTAGTAAAGGATTATGATGGTAGCCTAGAACCAGAAGGCCCATGCTTTGTTGCTTTTAAAAGCATCCTGCCCCAGCGAGCTTTCAATGCGTGAAAACTGTTCTCTGTAAAGCTTTTGTGTCATTGAAATGTTTCCCGATTTATAGCATGCAGTTTGTGTGATTATTGTAATTACTCTATACATATACAATGCCTATTTAATATTGTGTGTACGAATGCAACAATTTGGTAAATCTTAGCTAACATTAGTAGCGCTATTTAGGATTATGACAATTAGACATGTGCACCGCTAAAAAATTCGGTTCGTTTTCGGTTCGGAACGATTCGGACTTTTAGAATTTCGTTTCGGATCGAATCTGATTCGGCAAAATTTGAATAAATTTGTTTCGGATTTATTCGGATCCGAATAAATTCGTTTCGGATTTATTCGGATTCGGCTGAATTCGGTTCTATTCCGTTCCGAAATTCGGTATGTTTTTACTACACTAACACCCATTTAGTACACTAAGTCACTAACACCCATAAACTACCTATGAACCACTAAACCGAGGCCCCCCCACATCGCAAACCCTATAATAACATTATTTAACCCCTAATCTGCCGATCGGATATCGCCGCCGCCTACATTATAGCTATTAACCCCTAATCTGCTGTCCCTAACACCGCCGACCCCTACATTATAGTTATTAACCCCTAATCTGCCTCCCCCAACGTCGCCGCAATCTAACTACAAGTATTAACCCCTAATCTGCCGACCCGATATCGCCGCCGCCTACATTATAGCTATTAACCCCTAATCTGCTGTCCCTAACACCGCCGACCCCTACATTATAGTTATTAACCCCTAATCTGCCTCCCCCAACGTCGCCGCAATCTAACTACAAGTATTAACCCCTAATCTGCCGACCCGATATCGCCGCCGCCTACATTATAGCTATTAACCCCTAATCTGCTGTCCCTAACACCGCCGACCCCTACATTATAGTTATTAACCCCTAATCTGCCTCCCCCAACGTCGCCGCAATCTAACTACAAGTATTAACCCCTAATCTGCCGACCCGATATCGCCGCCGCCTACATTATAGCTATTAACCCCTAATCTGCTGTCCCTAACACCGCCGACCCCTACATTATAGTTATTAACCCCTAATCTGCCTCCCCCCAACGTCGCCGCAATCTAACTACAAGTATTAACCCCTAATCTGCCGACCGCAAATCGCCGCCACTATAATAAATGTATTAACCCCTAAACCGCCGCACTCCCGCCTCGCAAACACTATAATACATTTTATTAACCCCTAATCTGCCCTCCCTAACATCGCCGCCACCTACCTACAATTATTAACCCCTAATCTCCCGCCCCCATCGTCGCCGCTACTATAATAAGGTTATTAACCCCTAAACCTAAATCTAACCCTAACCCTAACACCCCCTAACTTAAATATAATTTAAATAAAACGAAATAAGTTTACTATAGTTAAATAAATGAATCCTATTTAAAACTAAAGACTTACCTGTAAAATAAACCCTAAGATAGCTGCAATATAACTAATAGTTACTTTGTAGCTATTTTAGGATTTATATTTATTTTACAGGCAACTTTGTATTTATTTTAACTAGGTACAATAGTTATTAAATAGTTAATAACTATTTAATAACTACCTAGCTAAAATAAATACAAATTTGCCTGTAAAATAAATCCTAACCTAAGTTACACTAACACCTAACACTACACTGTCATTAAATTAACTAAATAAATGAATCATATTTCATCTAATAGTTACATTGTAGCTATTTTAGCATTTATATTTATTTTACAGGCAACTTTGTATTTATTTTAACTAGGTACAAAAGCTATTAAATATTTATTGACTAATTAATAGCTACCTAGTTAAAATAATTACAAAATTACCTGTAAAATAAATCCTAACCTAAGTTACTATTAAACCTAACACTACACTATCATTAAATAAATTAACTACAAGTACCTACAATTATCTACAATTAAATAAACTAAAGTACAAAACCCCCCCACTAAATTACAAAAAAAAACAAACACTAAATTACAAAAAATAAAAAAATATTACAAGAATTTTAAACTAATTACACCTAATCTAAGCCCCCTAATAAAATAACAAAGCCCCCCAAAATAAAAAAAATGCCCTACCCTATACTAAATTACAAAAGTTAACAGCTCTATTACCTTACCAGCCCTGAACAGGGCCCTTTGCGGGGCATGCCCCAAAGAAAACAGCTCTTTTGCCTGTAAAAAAAAAAACACAATCCCCCCCCCACATTACAACCCACCACCCACATACCCCTACTCTAACCCAAACCCCCCTTAAATAAACCTAACACTACCCCCCTGAAGATCTCCCTACCTTGAGTCGTGTTCACCCAGCCGGGCCGAAGTCTTCATCCGATGGGGCAGAAGAGGACATCCAGACCGGCAGAAGTCTTCATCCAAGCGGGGCAAGAAGAGGTCTTCCATCCATCATACAAGTACCAAAATACAAACAAACACTAAATTACAAAAAATAATAAAATATTACAATAATTTTAAACTAATTACACCTAATCTAAGCCCCCTACTAGCTATTAATATAGCTACAATATAACTAATAGTTACATTGTAGCTATTTTAGGATTTATATTTATTTTACAGGCAACTTTGTATTTATTTTAACTAGGTACAATAGCTATTAAATAGTTAATAACTATTTAATAACTACCTAGCTAAAATAAATACAAATTTACCTGTAAAATAAATCATAACCTAAGTTACAATTACACCTAACACTACACTATCATTAAATTAACTAAATAAATGAATCCTATATAAAACTAAAGACTTACCTGTAAAATAAACCCTAATATAGCTGCAATATAACTAATAGTTACATTGTAGCTATTTTAGCATTTATATTTATTGTACAGGCAACTTTGTATTTATTTTAACTAGGTACAATAGCTATTAAATAGATATTGACTATTTAATAGCTACCTAGTTAAAATAATTACAAAATTACCTGTAAAATAAATCCTAACCTAAGTTACAATTAAGCCTAACACTACACTATCATTAAATAAATTAACTACAAGTACCTACAATTAAATACAATTAAAAAACTAAACTAAAGTACAACCCCCCCCACTAAATTACAAAAAATAAAAAAATATTACAAGAATTTTAAACTAATTACACCTAATCTAAGCCCCCTAATAAAATAACAAAGCCCCCCAAAATAAAAAAAATGCCCTACCCTATACTAAATTACAAAAGTTAACAGCTCTATTACCTTACCAGCCCTGAACAGGGCCTTTTGCGGGGCATGCCCCAAAGAAAACAGCTCTTTTGCCTGTAAAAAAAAACACAACCCCCCCCCCCACATTACAACCCACCACCCACATACCCCTACTCTAACCCAAACCCCCCTTAAATAAACCTAACACTACCCCCCTGAAGATCTCCCTACCTTGAGTCGTGTTCACCCAGCCGGGCCGAAGTCTTCATCCGATGGGGCAGAAGAGGACATCCAGACTGGCAGAAGTCTTCATCCAAGCGGGGCAAGAAGAGGTCTTCCATCCATCAGAAAAGTACAAAAAAACAAACAAACACTAAATTAGCAAAAATAATAAAATATTGCAATAATTTTAAACTAATTACACCTAATCTAAGCCCCCTACTAGCTATTAATATAGCTACAATATAACTAATAGTTACATTGTAGCTATTTTAGGATTTATATTTATTTTACAGGCAACTTTGTATTTATTTTAACTAGGTACAATAGCTATTAAATAGTTAATAACTACCTAGCTAAAATAAATACAAATTTACCTGTAAAATAAACCCTAACCTAAGTTACAATTACACCTAACACTACACTGTCATTAAATTAACTAAATAAATTAATCCTATATAAAACTAAATACTTACCTGTAAAATAAACCCTAATATAGCTACAATATAACTAATAGTTACATTGTAGCTATTTTAGCATTTATATTTATTTTACAGGCAACTTTGTATTTATTTTAACTAGGTACAATAGCTATTAAATAGTTATTTACTATTTAATAGCTACCTAGTTAAAATAATTACAAAATTACCTGTAAAATAAATCCTAACCTAAGTTACTATTAAACCTAACACTACACTATCATTAAATAAATTAACTACAAGTACCTACAATTAAATACAATGAAATAAACTAAACTAAAGTACAAAAAAAACAAACACTAAATTACAAAAAATAAAAAAAATTACAAGAATTTTAAACTAATTACACCTAATCTAAGCCCCCTAATAAAATAACAAAGCCCCCCAAAATAAAAAAATGCCCTACCCTATACTAAATTACAAAAGTAATCAGCTCTATTACCTTACCAGCCCTTAAAAGGGCCTTTTGCGGGGCATGCCCCAAAGAAAACAGCTCTTTTGCCTGTAAAAAAAAACACAATACCCCCCCCCCCATGTTACAACCCACCACCCACATACCCCTACTCTAACCCAAACCCCCCTTAAATAAACCTAACACTACCCCCCTGAAGATCCCTCTACCGTGTCTTCACCCAGCGGGCCGAAGTCTTCATCCGATCGGGCAGAAGAGGACATCCAGACCGGCAGAAGTCTTCATCCAAGCGGGGCAAGAAGAGGTCTTCCATCCATCAGAAGTCTTGATCCAGGCGGCATCTTCTCTGTTCATCCATCTGGAGCGGAGCGGCAGCATCCTGAAGACATCCCACGCAGAGCATCCTCTTCTTTCTTGATCCGACGACTAAGTGACTGTACCTTTAAGTGACGTCATCCAAGATGGCGTTCCTTGAATTCCGATTGGCTGATAGGATTCTATCAGCCAATCGGAATTAAGGTAGGAAAAATCTGATTGGCTGATTCAATCAGCCAATCAGATTCAAGTTCAATCCGATTGGCTGATCCAATCAGCCAATCAGATTGACCTCGCATTCTATTGGCTGATCGGAACAGCCAATAGAATGCGAGGTCAATCTGATTGGCTGATTCCATCAGCCAATCGGATTGAACTTGAATCTGATTGGCTGATTGAATCAGCCAATCAGATTTTTCCTACCTTAATTCCGATTGGCTGATAGAATCCTATCAGCCAATCAGAATTCAAGGGACGCCATCTTGGATGACGTCACTTAAAGGTACAGTCACTTAGTCGTCGGATCAAGAAAGAAGAGGATGCTCTGCGTGGGATGTCTTCAGGATGCTGCCGCTCCGCTCCGGATGGATGAACAGAGAAGATGCCGCCTGGATCAAGACTTCTGATGGATGGAAGACCTCTTCTTGCCCCGCTTGGATGAAGACTTCTGCCGGTCTGGATGTCCTCTTCTGCCCGATCGGATGAAGACTTCGGCCCGCTGGGTGAAGATACGGTAGAGAGATCTTCAGGGGGGTAGTGTTAGGTTTATTTAAGGGGGGTTTGGGTTAGAGTAGGGGTATGTGGGTGGTGGGTTGTAATGTGGGGGGGGGGTATTGTGTTTTTTTTTACAGGCAAAAGAGCTGTTTTCTTTGGGGCATGCCCCGCAAAAGGCCCTTTTAAGGGCTGGTAAGGTAATAGAGCTGATTACTTTTGTAATTTAGTATAGGGTAGGGCATTTTTTTATTTTGGGGGGCTTTGTTATTTTATTAGGGGGCTTAGATTAGGTGTAATTAGTTTAAAATTCTTGTAATTTTTTTTTATTTTTTGTAATTTAGTGTTTGTTTTTTTTGTACTTTAGTTTAGTTTATTTCATTGTATTTAATTGTAGGTACTTGTAGTTAATTTATTTAATGATAGTGTAGTGTTAGGTTTAATAGTAACTTAGGTTAGGATTTATTTTACAGGTAATTTTGTAATTATTTTAACTAGGTAGCTATTAAATAGTAAATAACTATTTAATAGCTATTGTACCTAGTTAAAATAAATACAAAGTTGCCTGTAAAATAAATATAAATGCTAAAATAGCTACAATGTAACTATTAGTTATATTGTAGCTATATTAGGGTTTATTTTACAGGTAAGTATTTAGTTTTATATAGGATTAATTTATTTAGTTAATTTAATGACAGTGTAGTGTTAGGTGTAATTGTAACTTAGGTTAGGGTTTATTTTACAGGTAAATTTGTATTTATTTTAGCTAGGTAGTTATTAACTATTTAATAGCTATTGTACCTAGTTAAAATAAATACAAAGTTGCCTGTAAAATAAATATAAATCCTAAAATAGCTACAATGTAACTATTAGTTATATTGTAGCTATATTAATAGCTAGTAGGGGGCTTAGATTAGGTGTAATTAGTTTAAAATTATTGTAATATTTTATTATTTTTGCTAATTTAGTGTTTGTTTGTTTTTTTGTACTTTTCTGATGGATGGAAGACCTCTTCTTGCCCCGCTTGGATGAAGACTTCTGCCGGTCTGGATGTCCTCTTCTGCCCCATCGGATGAAGACTTCGGCCCGGCTGGGTGAACACGACTCAAGGTAGGGAGATCTTCAGGGGGGTAGTGCTAGGTTTATTTAAGGGGGGTTTGGGTTAGAGTAGGGGTATGTGGGTGGTGGGTTGTAATGTGGGGGGAGGGATTGTGTTTTTTTTTTACAGGCAAAAGAGCTGTTTTCTTTGGGGCATGCCCCGCAAAGGGCCCTGTTCAGGGCTGGTAAGGTAATAGAGCTGTTAACTTTTGTAATTTAGTATAGGTTAGGGCATTTTTTTTATTTTGGGGGGCTTTGTTATTTTATTAGGGGGCTTAGATTAGGTGTAATTAGTTTAAAATTCTTGTAATATTTTTTTATTTTTTGTAATTTAGTGGGGGGGGGGTTGTACTTTAGTTTAGTTTTTTTAATTGCATTTAATTGTAGGTACTTGTAGTTAATTTATTTAATGATAGTGTAGTGTTAGGTTTAATTGTAACTTAGGTTAGGATTTATTTTACAGGTAATTTTGTAATTATTTTAACTAGGTAGCTATTAAATAGTCAATATCTATTTAATAGCTATTGAACCTAGTTAAAATGAATACAAAGTTGCCTGTACAATAAATATAAATGCTAAAATAGCTACAATGTAACTATTAGTTATATTGCAGCTATATTAGGGTTTATTTTACAGGTAAGTCTTTAGTTTTATATAGGATTCATTTATTTAGTTAATTTAATGATAGTGTAGTGTTAGGTGTAATTGTAACTTAGGTTATGATTTATTTTACAGGTAAATTTGTATTTATTTTAGCTAGGTAGTTATTAAATAGTTATTAACTATTTAATAACTATTGTACCTAGTTAAAATAAATACAAAGTTGCCTGTAAAATAAATATAAATCCTAAAATAGCTACAATGTAACTATTAGTTATATTGAAGCTATATTAATAGCTAGTAGGGGGCTTAGATTAGGTGTAATTAGTTTAAAATTATTGTAATATTTTATTATTTTTGGTAATTTAGTGTTTGTTTGTATTTTGGTACTTGTATGATGGATGGAAGACCTCTTCTTGCCCCGCTTGGATGAAGACTTCTGCCGGTCTGGATGTCCTCTTCTGCCCCATCGGATGAAGACTTCGGCCCGGCTGGGTGAACACGACTCAAGGTAGGGAGATCTTCAGGGGGGTAGTGTTAGGTTTATTTAAGGGGGGTTTGGGTTAGAGTAGGGGTATGTGGGTGGTGGGTTGTAATGTGGGGGGGGGGGGATTGTGTTTTTTTTTTACAGGCAAAAGAGCTGTTTTCTTTGGGGCATGCCCCGCAAAGGGCCCTGTTCAGGGCTGGTAAGGTAATAGAGCTGTTAACTTTTGTAATTTAGTATAGGGTAGGGCATTTTTTTTTATTTTGGGGGGCTTTGTTATTTTATTAGGGGGCTTAGATTAGGTGTAATTAGTTTAAAATTCTTGTAATATTTTTTTATTTTTTGTAATTTAGTGTTTGTTTTTTTTTGTAATTTAGTGGGGGGGTTTTGTACTTTAGTTTATTTAATTGTAGATAATTGTAGGTACTTGTAGTTAATTTATTTAATGACAGTGTAGTGTTAGGTTTAATTGTAACTTAGGTTAGGATTTATTTTACAGGTAATTTTGTAATTATTTTAACTAGGTAGCTATTAATTAGTCAATAACTATTTAATAGCTTTTGTACCTAGTTAAAATAAATACAAAGTTGTCTGTAAAATAAATATAAATGCTAAAATAGCTACAATGTAACTATTAGTTATATTGCAGCTATATTAGGGTTTATTTTACAGGTAAGTATTTAGTTTTATATAGGATTCATTTATTTAGTTAATTTAATGATAGTGTAGTGTTAGGTGTTAGTGTAACTTAGGTTAGGATTTATTTTACAGGTAAATTTGTATTTATTTTAGCTAGGTAGTTATTAAATAGTTATTAACTATTTAATAACTATTGTACCTAGTTAAAATAAATACAAAGTTGCCTGTAAAATAAA
Organism: Bombina bombina; assembly: GCF_027579735.1. NCBI lineage: Eukaryota > Metazoa > Chordata > Amphibia > Anura > Bombinatoridae > Bombina > Bombina bombina. The sequence goes on from NC_069500.1 coordinate 186,261,899, forward strand.
TATAAATCCTAAAATAGCTACAAAGTAACTATTAGTTATATTGCAGCTATCTTAGGGTTTATTTTACAGGTAAGTCTTTAGTTTTAAATAGGATTCATTTATTTAACTATAGTAAATTTATTTTGTTTTATTTAAATTATATTTAAGTTAGGGGGTGTTAGGGTTAGGGTTAGATTTAGGTTTAGGGGTTAATAACCTTATTATAGTAGCGGCGACGTTGCGGGCGGGAGATTAGGGGTTAATAATTGTAGGTAGGTGGCGGCGATGTTAGGGAGGGCAGATTAGGGGTTAATAAAATGTATTATAGTGTTTGCGAGGCGGGAGTGCGGCGGTTTAGGGGTTAATACATTTATTATAGTGGCGGCGATTTGCGGTCGGCAGATTAGGGGTTAATACTTGTAGTTAGATTGTGGCGACGTTGGGGGGGGCAGATTAGGGGTTAATAACTATAATGTAGGGGTCGGCGGTGTTAGGGACAGCAGATTAGGGGTTAATAGCTATAATGTAGGCGGCGGCGATATCGGGTCGGCAGATTAGGGGTTAATACTTATAGTTAGATTGCGGCGACGTTGGGGGAGGCAGATTAGGGGTTAATAACTATAATGTAGGGGTCGGCGGTGTTAGGGACAGCAGATTAGGGGTTAATAGTTATAATGTAGGCGGCGGCGATATCGGGTCGGCAGATTAGAGGTTAATACTTGTAGTTAGATTGCGGCGACGTTGGGGGGAGGCAGATTAGGAGTTAATAACTATAATGTAGGGGTCGGCGGTGTTAGGGACAGCAGATTAGGGGTTAATAGTTATAATGTAGGCGGCGGCGATATCGGGTCGGCAGATTAGGGGTTAATACTTATAGTTAGATTGCGGCGACGTTGGGGGGAGGCAGATTAGGGGTTAATAACTATAATGTAGGGGTCGGCGGTGTTAGGGACAGCAGATTAGGGGTTAATAGCTATAATGTAGGTGGCGGCGATATTCGGTCGGCAGATTAGGGGTTAATAAAATAATGCAGGTGTCAGCGATAGCGGAGGCAGCAGATTAGGGGTTAATAAGTGTTAGATTAGGGGTGTTTAGAGACTCGGGGTACATGTTAGGGTGTTAGGTGCAGACTTAGTGTTTCCCCATAGGAAACAATGGGGCTGCGGTGTTAGTTTTTTTCAGCCGAAACTCCCATTGTTTCCTATGGGGAAATGCCGAATTTTACCGAGCTAATTCGGATTTATTCGGAGATACGGCAGCTATTTCGGATTCATTCGGTAGATTCGGAAGTATTTTAATTCGGAAATCCGAATCGATCCGAATCTCCGAATTTACTGAATTTCCGAATTAATCCGAAACGAACCGCACATGTCTAATGACAATGGATAAGAACCGTAAAGCCAATGGATTCTACCTATTAAAAGGCATCAGGACCCAGCGAGATTTGAACTCACGACCCCTGGTTTACAAGACCAGTGCTCTAACCCCTGAGCTATGGAACCATTTCCAGTTCCCTGTTTCACCCCTATTGCCCTGTCGGGACATGTGAACCCCATTACTCTGAGGATCATTTGCAAATTCGAGGGAAATATGACTCATTCAAAAGTTGCTAATTACTTCTTTTACATGTGACTCATTTAAAAGATGCTAAATACTTCTTTTAGATAAAGGGTTTCATGCACCTCTAATTATCTCGGCTGGGGAGATGGGGCAGTGTTGGATGAGTGACATATCAAATTCAAAGTTTTAAATCCAAAGCTCCTCCTAAATAAACAACTAATCAGTGATTAGTCACTTATATATAAACATAAAAATATGCAATAAAAACTTTTTAAGCCCATACAGGCTGAGAAACTGGATTTTTTCTTTACCTCTGGAAAGATTTTATTTCCAGAGTTATGCTATGCATGTTGTATAGTTATTAGAATTTGTTTGGACATATGCAATTTATATTTCAAATCATGTCTAGAAATACAAGAAATTCTGATCAATTTGCTCCTGCTAGTAACTTAGTAAAGGATTATGATGGTAGCCAAGAACCAGAAGGCCCATGCTTTGTTGCTTTTAAAAGCATCCTGCCCCAGCGAGCTTTCAATGCATGAAAACTGTTCTCTGTAAAGCTTTTGTGTCATTTAAATATTTCCCAAATTATAGCATGCAGTTTGTGTGATTATTGTAATTACTCTATACATATACAATATCTATTTAAAATCGTGTGTACAAATGCAACAATTTGGTAAATCTTAGCTAACATTAGTAGCGCTATTTAGGATTATGATAATGGATAAGAACCGTAAAGCCAATGGATTCTACCTTTTAAAAGGCATCAGGCTCCAGCGAGATTTGAACTCATGACCCCTGGTTTACAAGAACAGTGCTCTAAACCCTGAGCTATTGAGCAATTTCCAGGTTTCCATTTCACCCCTATTGCCTTGCCAGTACATGTGAACCCCATTACTCTGAGGATCATTTGCAAATTCGAAGGGAATATTACTCATTCAAAAGTTACTAATTACTTCTTTTACATGTGACTTATTCAAAAGATGCTAAATACTTATTTTAGATAGGGGGTTTCATGCACCTCAAATTATCTCGGCTGGGGAGATGGGGCAGTGTTGGATAAGTGACATATCAAATTCAAAGTTTTAAATCCAAAGCTCCTCCTAAATAAACAACTAATCAGTGATTAGTCACTTATATATAAACATTAAAATATGCAATATCTATTTAAAATCGTGTGTACGAATGCAACAAAATTGTTATATCTTAGCTAACATTAGTAGCGCTGTTTAGGATTATGATAATCGATAAGAACCGTAAAGCCAATGGATTCTACCTTTTAAAAGGCAACAGGCCCCAGCGAGATTTGAACGCGCAACCCCTGGTTTACGAGACCAGTGCTCTAACCCCTGAGATATGGAGCCATTTCCAGTGCCCAGTTTCACCCCTATTGCCTTGTCGGGACATGTGAACCCCATTACTCTGAGGATCATTTGCAAATTCGAGGGAAATATGACTCATTCAAAAGTTGCTAATTACTTCTTTTACATGTGACTCATTTAAAAGATGCTAAATACTTCTTTTAGATAAAGGGTTTCATGCACCTCTAATTATCTCGGCTGGGGAGATGGGGCAGTGTTGGATGAGTGACATATCAAATTCAAAGTTTTAAATCCAAAGCTCCTCCTAAATAAACAACTAATCAGTGATTAGTCACTTATATATAAACATTAAAATATGCAATATCTATTTAAAATCGTGTGTACGAATGCAACAAATTGTTATATCTTAGCTAACATTAGTAGCGCTGTTTAGGATTATGATAATCGATAAGAACCGTAAAGCCAATGGATTCTACCTTTTAAAAGGCTTCAGGCCCCAGCGAGATTTGAACTCGCGACCCCTGGTTTACAAGACCAGTGCTCTAACCCCTGAGCTATGGAGCCATTTCCAGGTCTTCATTTCACCCCTATTGCCTTGCCAGTATATGTGAACCCCATTACTCTGAGGATCATTTGCAAATTCGAAGGGAATATTACTCATTCAAAAGTTGCTAATTACTTCTTTTACATGTGACTTATTCAAAAGATGCTAAATACTTATTTTAGATAGGGGGTTTCATGCACCTCTAATTGTCTCGGCTGGGGAGATGGGGCAGTGTTGGATGAGTGACATATCAAATTCAAAGTTTTAAATCCAAAGCTCCTCCTAAATAAACAACTAATCAGTGATTAGTCACTTATATATAAACATTAAAATATGCAATATCTATTTAAAATCGTGTGTACAAATGCAACAATTTGGTAAATCTTAGCTAACATTAGTAGCGCTATTTAGGATTATGATAATGGATAAGAACCGTAAAGCCAATGGATTCTACCTTTTAAAAGGCATCAGGCCCCAGCGAGATTTGAACTCGCGACCCCTGGTTTACAAGACCAGTGCTCTAACCCCTGAGCTATGAAGCCATTTCCAGTGCCCAGTTTCACCCCTATTGCCTTGTCGGGACATGTGAACCCCATTACTCTGAGGATCATTTGCAAATTCGAGGGAAATATGACTCATTCAAAAGTTGCTAATTACTTCTTTTACATGTGACTTATTCAAAAGATGCTAAATACTTCTTTTAGATAAAGGGTTTCATGCACCTCTAATTGTCTCGGCTGGGGAGATGGGGCAGTGTTGGATGAGTGACATATCAAATTCAAAGTTTTAAATCCAAAGCTCCTCCTAAATAAACAACTAATCAGTGATTAGTCACTTATATATAAACATAAAAATATGCAATAAAAACTTTTTAAGCCCATACAGGCTGAGAAACTGGATTTTTTCTTTACCTCTGGAAAGATTTTATTTCCAGAGTTATGCTATGCATGTTGTATAGTTATTAGAATTTGTTTGGACATATGCAATTTATATTTCAAATCATGTCTAGAAATACAAGAAATTCTGATCAATTTGCTCCTGCTAGTAACTTAGTAAAGGATTATGATGGTAGCCAAGAACCAGAAGGCCCATGCTTTGTTGCTTTTAAAAGCATCCTGCCCCAGCGAGCTTTCAATGCATGAAAACTGTTCTCTGTAAAGCTTTTGTGTCATTTAAATATTTCCCAAATTATAGCATGCAGTTTGTGTGATTATTGTAATTACTCTATACATATACAATATCTATTTAAAATCGTGTGTACAAATGCAACAATTTGGTAAATCTTAGCTAACATTAGTAGCGCTATTTAGGATTATGATAATGGATAAGAACCGTAAAGCCAATGGATTCTACCTTTTTAAAGGCATCAGGCTCCAGCGAGATTTGAACTCATGACCCCTGGTTTACAAGAACAGTGCTCTAAACCCTGAGCTATTGAGCAATTTCCAGGTTTCCATTTCACCCCTATTGCCTTGCCAGTACATGTGAACCCCATTACTCTGAGGATCATTTGCAAATTCGAAGGGAATATTACTCATTCAAAAGTTACTAATTACTTCTTTTACATGTGACTTATTCAAAAGATGCTAAATACTTATTTTAGATAGGGGGTTTCATGCACCTCAAATTATCTCGGCTGGGGAGATGGGGCAGTGTTGGATAAGTGACATATCAAATTCAAAGTTTTAAATCCAAAGCTCCTCCTAAATAAACAACTAATCAGTGATTAGTCACTTATATATAAACATTAAAATATGCAATATCTATTTAAAATCGTGTGTACGAATGCAACAAAATTGTTATATCTTAGCTAACATTAGTAGCGCTGTTTAGGATTATGATAATCGATAAGAACCGTAAAGCCAATGGATTCTACCTTTTAAAAGGCAACAGGCCCCAGCGAGATTTGAACGCGCAACCCCTGGTTTACGAGACCAGTGCTCTAACCCCTGAGATATGGAGCCATTTCCAGTGCCCAGTTTCACCCCTATTGCCTTGTCGGGACATGTGAACCCCATTACTCTGAGGATCATTTGCAAATTCGAGGGAAATATGACTCATTCAAAAGTTGCTAATTACTTCTTTTACATGTGACTCATTTAAAAGATGCTAAATACTTCTTTTAGATAAAGGGTTTCATGCACCTCTAATTATCTCGGCTGGGGAGATGGGGCAGTGTTGGATGAGTGACATATCAAATTCAAAGTTTTAAATCCAAAGCTCCTCCTAAATAAACAACTAATCAGTGATTAGTCACTTATATATAAACATTAAAATATGCAATATCTATTTAAAATCGTGTGTACGAATGCAACAAATTGTTATATCTTAGCTAACATTAGTAGCGCTGTTTAGGATTATGATAATCGATAAGAACCGTAAAGCCAATGGATTCTACCTTTTAAAAGGCTTCAGGCCCCAGCGAGATTTGAACTCGCGACCCCTGGTTTACAAGACCAGTGCTCTAACCCCTGAGCTATGGAGCCATTTCCAGGTCTTCATTTCACCCCTATTGCCTTGCCAGTATATGTGAACCCCATTACTCTGAGGATCATTTGCAAATTCGAAGGGAATATTACTCATTCAAAAGTTGCTAATTACTTCTTTTACATGTGACTTATTCAAAAGATGCTAAATACTTATTTTAGATAGGGGGTTTCATGCACCTCTAATTGTCTCGGCTGGGGAGATGGGGCAGTGTTGGATGAGTGACATATCAAATTCAAAGTTTTAAATCCAAAGCTCCTCCTAAATAAACAACTAATCAGTGATTAGTCACTTATATATAAACATTAAAATATGCAATATCTATTTAAAATCGTGTGTACAAATGCAACAATTTGGTAAATCTTAGCTAACATTAGTAGCGCTATTTAGGATTATGATAATGGATAAGAACCGTAAAGCCAATGGATTCTACCTTTTAAAAGGCATCAGGCCCCAGCGAGATTTGAACTCGCGACCCCTGGTTTACAAGACCAGTGCTCTAACCCCTGAGCTATGAAGCCATTTCCAGTGCCCAGTTTCACCCCTATTGCCTTGTCGGGACATGTGAACCCCATTACTCTGAGGATCATTTGCAAATTCGAGGGAAATATGACTCATTCAAAAGTTGCTAATTACTTCTTTTACATGTGACTTATTCAAAAGATGCTAAATACTTCTTTTAGATAAAGGGTTTCATGCACCTCTAATTATCTCGGCTGGGGAGATGGGGCAGTGTTGGATGAGTGACATATCAAATTCAAAGTTTTAAATCCAAAGCTCCTCCTAAATAAACAACTGATCAGTGATTAGTCACTTATATATAAACATTAAAATATGCAATAAAAGCCTTTTAAGCCCATACAGGCTGAGAAACTGGATTTTTTCTTTACCTCTGGAAAGATTTTATTTCCAGAGTTATGCTATGAATGTTGTATAGTTATTAGAATTTGTTTGGACATATGCAATTTATATTTCAAATCATGTCTAGAAATACAAGAAATTCTGATCAATTTGCTCCTGCTAGTAACTTAGTAAAGGATTATGATGGTAGCCAAGAACCAGAAGGCCCATGCTTTGTTGCTTTTAAAAGCATCCTGCCCCAGCGAGCTTTCAATGCGTGAAAACTGTTCTCTGTAAAGCTTTTGTGTCATTTAAATATTTCCCGAATTATAGCATGCAGTTTGTGTGATTATTGTAATTACTCTATACATATGCAATATATATTTAAAATCGTGTGTACGAATGCAACAAATTGTTATATCTTAGCTAACATTAGTAGTGCTATTTAGGATTATGATAATGGATAAGAACCGTAAAGCCAATGGATTCTACCTTTTAAAAGGCTCCAGGCCCCAGCGAGATTTGAACTTGTGACCCCTGGTTTACAAGACCAGTGCTCTAACCCCTGAGCTATGGAGCCATTTCCAGGTTTCCAGGTTTCCAGGTTTCCAGGTTTCCAGGTTTCCAGGTTTCCAGGTTTCCAGGTTTCCAGGTTTCCAGGTCTCCAGGTCTCCAGGTCTCCAGGTCTTCATTTCACCCCTATTGCCTTGCCAGTACATGTGAACCCCATTACTCTGAGGATCATTTGCAAATTCGAAGGGAATATTACTCATTCAAAAGTTGCTAATTACTTCTTTTACATGTGACTTATTCAAAAGATGCTAAATACTTCTTTTAGATAAGGGGTTTAATGCACCTCTAATTGTCTCGGCTGGGGAGATGGGGCAGTGTTGGATGAGTGACATATCAAATTCAAAGTTTTAAATCCAAAGCTCCTCCTAAATAAACAACTAATCAGTGATTAGTCACTTATATATAAACATTAAAATATGCAATATCTATTTAAAATCGTGTGTACGAATGCAACAATTTGGTAAATCTTAGCTAACATTAGTAGCGCTATTTAGGATTATGACAATGGATAAGAACCGTAAAGCCAATGGATTCTACCTATTAAAAGGCATCAGGCCCCAGCGAGATTTGAACTCGCGAACCCTGGTTTACAAGACCAGTGCTCTAACCCCTGAGCTATGGAGCCATTTCCAGTTCCCTGTTTCACCCCTATTGCCCTGTCGGGACATGTGAACCCCATTACTCTGAGGATCATTTGCAAATTCGAGGGAAATATGACTCATTCAAAAGTTGCTAATTACTTCTTTTACATGTGACTTATTTAAAAGATGCTAAATACTTATTTTAGATAAGGGGTTTCATGCACCTCTAATTGTCTCGGCTGGGGAGATGGGGCAGTGTTGGATGAGTGACATATCAAATTCAAAGTTTTAAATCCAAAGCTCCTCCTAAATAAACAACTGATCAGTGATTAGTCACTTATATATAAACATTGAAATATGCAATAAAAGCCTTTTAAGCCCATACAGGCTGAGAAACTGGATTTTTTCTTTACCTCTGAAAAGATTTTATTTCCAGAGTTATGCTATGCATGTTGTATAGTTATTAGAATTTGTTTGGACATATGCAATTTATATTTCAAATCATGTCTAGAAATACAAGAAATTCTGATCAATTTGCTCCTGCTAGTAGCTTAGTAAAGGATTATGATGGTAGCCAAGAACCAGAAGGCCCATGCTTTGTTGCTTTTAAAAGCATCCTGCCCCAGCGAGCTTTCAATGCGTGAAAACTGTTCTCTGTAAAACTTTTGTGTCATTGAAATATTTCCCGATTTATAGCATGCAGTTTGTGTGATTATTGTAATTACTCTATACATATACAATGCCTATTTAATATTGTGTGTACGAATGCAACAAATTGTTATATCTTAGCTAACATTAGTAGCGCTGTTTAGGATTATGATGATCGATAAGAACCGTAAAGCCAATGGATTCTACCTTTTAAAAGGCTTCAGGTCCCGGCGAGATTTGAACACACGACCCCTGGTTTACAAGACCAGTGCTCTAACCCCTGAGCTATGGAGCCATTTCCAGGTCTCCAGGTCTCCAGGTCTCCAGGTCTCCAGGTCTCCAGGTCTCCAGTTCACCCCTATTGCCTTGCCAGTACATGTGAACCCCATTACTCTGAGGATCATTTGCAAATTCGAGGGAAATATGACTCATTCAAAAGTTGCTAATTACTTCTTTTACATGTGACTTATTCAAAAGATGCTAAATACTTATTTTAGATAAGGGGTTTAATGCACCTCTAATTGTCTCGGCTGGGGAGATGGGGCAGTGTTGGATGAGTGACATATCAAATTCAAAGTTTTAAATCCAAAGCTCCTCCTAAATAAACAACTGATCAGTGATTAGTCACTTATATATAAACATTAAAATATGCAATAAAAGCCTTTTAAGCCCATACAGACTGATAAACTGGATTTTTTTCTTTACCTCTGAAAAGATTTTATTTCCAGAGTTATGCTATGCATGTTGTATAGTTATTAGAATTTGTTTGGACATATGCAATTTATATTTCAAATCATGTCTAGAAATACAAGAAATTCTGATCAATTTGCTCCTGCTAGTAGCTTAGTAAAGGATTATGATGGTAGCCACGAACCAGAAGGCCCATGCTTTGTTGCTTTTAAAATCATCCTGCCCCAGCGAGCTTTCAATGCATGAAAACTGTTCTCTGTAAAGCTTTTGTGTCATTGAAATGTTTCCCGATTTATAGCATGCAGTTTGTGTGATTATTGTAATTACTCTATACATATACAATATCTATTTAAAATCGTGTGTACGAATGCAACAAATTGTTATATCTTAGCTAACATTAGTAGTGCTGTTTAGGATTATGATAATCGATAAGAACCGTAAAGCCAATGGATTCTACCTTTTAAAAGGCTTCAGGCCCCAGCGAGATTTGAACTCGCAACCCCTGGTTTACAAGAACAGTGCTCTAACCCATGAGCTATGGAGCCATTTCCAGGTCTCCATTTCACCCCCATTGCCTTGCCAGTACATGTGAACCCCATTACTCTGAGGATCATTTGCAAATTCGAAGGGAATATAACTCATTCAAAAGTTGCTAATTACTTCTTTTACATGTGACTTATTCAAAAGATGCTAAATACTTATTTTAGATAGGGGGTTTCATGCACCTCTAATTGTCTCGGCTGGGGACAGTGGCGTAGCGTGGGGGGGGGGGGCCACAGGGGCGGTTGCCCCGGGCGCAAAATTCTTAGGGGAGCAAAATTTCAAAAGAGTCAGTCACACTTATCATCAAGGGAAGTGAGGAGGAGGCCCTGACTGCAGCCTGAAGTGCATCATGATGAGGTCACGGACCATGGTCGATAGTCCAACCAGTCCTCCTCTCCACTCGCCTCCCAAAGACCCAAGTCCCACCCAGTCATGTGATCTCATTGGTGTGTGGGTGCGGTGTCGCTGTGAGCTGCTAGTACGACGAGTCCGGCAGAGGTGGCCAGGCCGTGACCCTCCTGTTTGGGTACTGTTCAACTTCTTCCTAATGATATGATCTGCAGTTTTTTCTAGGTAAAATATTTTTTTTAAATTTGTTTTATAAAAAAAGAGTTTCCTCTGTATTACCTGCTTTGAGAATTACTCAACTGCCTGCCTGCCTGCTCTATAATAAATATCTATATATATATATATATAATATATATATTATACTGTATATACAAGTATATATTATATATATATATATATTTATATATATATTTATATATATATATATATACAAACATACATATTTTATATATATATATATATACATATTGTTTATATTATATATATATATATATATATATATATATAAAATTTGATTTCATATTGAATTTGTGGCTGCGAGAAGCCACGCCCCCAAGCCACACCCTCTCCACCCCCTTTTAAAAAGTGTCCAGGAATATTCTGGGCAAAAGGTAGCAACCCTATGCGCTACCGTGCGCACTCACAAATGCATCACTGTACTGGTGGAAGAGACTCAGTCAGTGCTAATGGGTTAGGGGGCACAATACTTGCCTTGCCCTGGGCGCTGACAACCCACGCTACACCACTGGCTGGGGAGATGGGGCAGTGTTGGATGAGTGACATATCAAATTCAAAGTTTTAAATCCAAAGCTCCTCCTAAATAAACAACTAATCAGTGATTAGTCACTTATATATAAACATTAAAATATGCAATAAAAGCCTTTTAAGCCCATACAGACTGAGAAACTGGATTTTTTCTTTACCTCTGAAAAGATTTTATTTCCAGAGTTATGCTATGAATGTTGTATAGTTATTAGAATTTGTTTGGACATATGCAATTTATATTTCAAATCATGTCTAGAAATACAAGAAATTCTGATCAATTTGCTCCTGCTAGTAACTTAGTAAAGGATTATGATGGTAGCCTAGAACCAGAAGGCCCATGCTTTGTTGCTTTTAAAAGCATCCTGCCCCAGCGAGCTTTCAATGCGTGAAAACTGTTCTCTGTAAAGCTTTTGTGTCATTTAAATATTTCCCGAATTATAGCATGCAGTTTGTGTGATTATTGTAATTACTCTATACATATACAATATCTTTTTATTTTTTTTTAAATAAATTTTTTATTGAGGAACAAAATAAGTTTAACAAAAACAAGATGACAAAGCGAAACATAAATGTAGAAGTTACAAATTTTGTGCTGTCATCTAACAGAAGTCAGTACTAGAATATAAATGATACAACATCTTTGATCTATTATATTAATATACTTGGTGCATTTTAAAATAAAGAGAAAAAAAAAAAGCCAAGATGTCTTTATCGAGTAGTGATGATATATATCCATACATGTTCTTTCCTCATTTTTTTCAATGTTATGCTTTTGGAAGGATACAATCTAGCTCAATAACTAAAGGAGGAATAGAATCAACTAGTAGACTTGTATCTTAGTTTCTAGATATCCAGCGTACCCCTGTCAAAATAATAATCGTCCCCTCAGTTTGGGTCTGTATCAGACTGAACTTAATGTGGCTTTAATAATCTTAAATAAGAGGACAAAATTACTTAGTTGGAATTGATATGTAGTCGCAGTAGGTATTCTAGGTTATGTGCATTTACTGTAGCTTTACAACAGGGGGGGAAAGAAGCAAGGAAACAAAAGAGGAGGGGGGAAGGGAAAGAAGGAAGAGACCAGGAGGAAGAGAGAAAAAAAAAAAAAAAAAATTCTCATTCCTTTTCCTCATTACTTTTAGGGGTCCCTTAACGTGCAATGTACTAAATAGTTCCCTGTCATCTATGAGTGCTGTAGCGCATTCCATTTGCACCAAATTTCATGGAAGAGTTCTAGCTTGTTTAGGTATCTGAATGCAAATTCCTCCATTTGTCTAATATGGTCTATTATAGCTATTATTTTTTTGGGTGATGGAGAGGAGGTTCGCTTCCAATCTCTGGCTATAGCCAGCTTCGTAGCTATAAGAACGTACAGGGCAATATGTTTGTCAGGTTCTAACATCTTCAGGAATTCGTGATGCAGGAGACCCACTGTAGGGGTTGGACAGAGAATTATGTCTAGTGATTTGAGAACATCAAATGCAAATCCCCAAGTTTTCCGAATTATAGGACAGTCCCACCAAATATGGACCTGTGTTCCCAAGTGACCACAATTACGCCAACATAAGGGAGAGGCCTGCGGGTAGTATTTATTCAGTGTAACCGGCACAAAGTGCCACCTAGTGGTAATCTTATAGTAAAGTTCCCACAGTGTTGCACTATGTAGAATTTTCCTCGCGTTAATTAGCTCTCTAAGCCATACTGTGATCTCAATGTTAACGTTAAGCTCCTTCTCCCAGGCTTTGTATTGACTGTGCTTAGTTTTATCTGTAGGAGTTATCAGTAAATTATAGTGAAAGGAGAGAGATCCTTTGAGTGATTTGCCTAAATTCCATCTTTGTTCCCATCTAGTAGGAGGTCTAACTGTTTGACCTGATAGTCTCCACGCCTTGAGAATACTCGCCAGTCTGATAAATTCAAAGTGCAGGGAAGAGGGTATGGAGAGCTTAGCCTTGGCCTCTTCAAATGACAAGAGGAGATCTTCATTATAGAGAGATGTGACTGGTTCGTTAGCTGCCTCCTTTCATTGGCCTATATGTGTTTCAGGCATAGAGACCAAAATGTGCCTTATTCTATAGAGTGGGGAGGGATGCGGTGCAACTGATTCCATATTTTTTCTGGAATCCCAGTGCAGAAGAGTATTCAAAATGAGTGGGTGTACAATTTGTAAAGATCTACGCACGTGTATCGGTATCCAAGGGAGATCCTGAAGTACAAGGGCCCCAGGGAGCAGAGACTGCTCCACCTCATACCACCTGGGCCTGTCACCCTCGAGGCTCCACCCAACCATATGGGCCAGTCGTGCAGCATCGTGGTAAATTAGAACGCTAGGGTAGGCTAATCCCCCTCTGTCTAAGGGTTGCTGAATCGTTGTAGTCGCGATTCTGGGTCTTCCTCCCTTCCAAACATAGTTTGAGATTAGGCTCTGTAGTTTATTCAGTATAGGTCTGGGAACTGAAAGGGTTATGCACCTAAAAAGGTAAGTAATTTTAGGGATGAGCGACATTTTGACAGCCGCTATACGCCCTGTCTATGAGAATTCTCTGAATTCCCAGCTTTCAAGAAGTTTCTTAAATTCCGGAATACGGTCTGTGAAATTTTTCTGGATCATAGTTTCCGGATCTGGGCTCAGGTGAATGCCCAAATGTTTAACAGAAGTAGCCGACCATTGGAAATCGTATTTTCTTTTCAAGAGTTTCAACTCAGATTCGGGGACATTAATGTGTAATACTTCGGTTTTAGAATAGTTCAATTTATAAAAACTACATTTAGAAAATGTGTCCAAGCAGCGGAAGACAGCTGGTAATGAAGTAGATGGGGATGTGAGTAATAGAGTGACGTCGTCAGCAAACAACGCAATCTTGTGTGCTGACCTCCCGAAGTTTATGCCTACTATATCGGGGTTTGCTCTGATCAACTGGGCCAGGGGTTCAATAGCCAACGCAAATAGCATCGGGGAAAGAGGGCAGCCCTGTCTGGTTCCATTGAGGATATCAAACTGGGCGGACTGAAAACCGACACCATTAATCCTCCCTGTAGGGGCTAAGTATAAGACTTTAACCGCTTTAAGAAATTGTGGGGGAATTCCAAAAGCCTCCAAGGTGCACCAAAGATAATCCCACCTGACCCTGTCAAACGCTTTTTCAGCATCAAGTGACAGGGCCAGGAGGGGGATCCCTCTTTTCTCAGCATCGTATAGGATATCAAATAATCTTCGAGTATTATCTGGGCCTTCTCGGCCTGGGACAAAGCCTACTTGGTCTGGGTGGACTAATTTACACAAGACTCTAGCTAATCTATTAGCCAGAATTTTGGAATATAGTTTTGTATCAGAGTTTATCAGAGAGATTGGTCTGTAGCTCTGGCATAGACTAGGGTCTTTTCCCGGTTTCAATATGGTGATGATGTCTGCTTCCAAAAATTCATTTAGGCAGACTCCAGTGTTAATAAAAGAGTTATAAGTTCGTAATAAAATTGGTTCAATGGTTTCACTAAAAGTTTTGTACAAGTGACCCGTGAATCCATCCGGACCCGGGGCCTTGTTTCTCTTAAGCTGAGCGATCGCAGATTTTAATTCTGCCAGAGAGATCTGTGAGCTTAACATGTCAGACGCCTCCTTATCTATACAAGGTAAGTGCAAAGAATTCAGAAGAACTCTAATTTCATCTATGGAGTAGACTTTACCAGAGGTCTCATCTGCCAGGTTATACAGATTAGCGTAAAAAGCTCGGAATGCCTCTCCAACATCTACAGGAGATGTTACCAGTTTATCTTCCCACGCTATGGAAGCTATAGTTCTCTGAGCTTGTCTTAGTCTAAGTTTAGAGGCTAACAAAGTGTTAGCTTTGTTATTATGATAATAGTAGGTTTGTTTAAGCCTGAAGAGAGATTTTTGTACCTTAGCGAGCTCACATCTATTGAGTTCTTCTTTTAGGAACTCAAGTGTCTTTGCGCCTTGTACAGATGGGTTTGCCTTTAATATAGATGTTTGATGTCTGAATTCACATGTTAATTCTGCAAGTGATTTGCCCTGTTTTTTCTTTAAGATAGCAGCTCTGTTAATTAGAGCCCCTCTAAGGTAAGCCTTAAGAGAGGCCCAGATGTACTGCACATCTGTCTGTGCATTATCATTGAGCTGAATAAACTCCTGCAGACTATTTTTAACTTCCTGCAAAGTGAGGGGATGCGATATCAACCATTCCTCGTATCTCCACTTTTTAAAAATTGGAACCTGAGGAGTGGAGAAAGTAGCTATCACGGGGTCGTGATCTGACCATGAAATGACTTCAATTCTGGAGGAACTAATTTCATTCAGAGTGAGCGGCTCAACAAAGATAAAATCAATTCTTGAAAACATCTTATGGGCACTCGAGTAGAAAGTGAAATCATTGTCCGAGGTATGCTTAGCTCTCCATACATCATATAGGCTATATTGGGCCATCAGATTTCTAAATGCGGCAGATAGAGAACTGGTGGAGCGGGCCGGAGCTATTCTGAGGGTCCCTTTTTTGTCTTTAAGGGGATCCATAACAAGATTGAAATCTCCTCCAATAATTAATGTTCCCTGTTTAATTGTGGCAATAAGTTTAAGGACATGTTTTAAAAAAGGAATTTGTTTAGAGTTCGGGGCGTAAAGATTAGCTAGAGTGTATTTTCTTTCATTTATTTTACATATAAAAATAATGTATCTAGCTTCAGGATCTACCTCCGTATGTATTTTCTCAATCTGAAGGTTATATTTGAGGAGGATAGCCACTCCTCTAGATTTAGTGGAGTGAGAGGCCTCTAATTTAGTAGAAAAGTTTTTAAAGGAGAAGGGGATGCTTTGAGTTCTGATCCAATGGGTCTCCTGGAGCATAATGATATTAGCTTTGAGTCTCCTAATGTTGGTTAGTAATAGACTTCTCTTTGTCGGGGAATTGAGGCCTTGGACATTGTGAGTGAGGACTTTAATTTCCATATTGCGAGAGGAAGAGGAGAAAAAAAAAAAAAAAAAAAAAAAGAGGGGGAGGAAGTGGCGGGAAAGAGGAAAGTAGGGATATGGGGGGAGGTTGATAAAGCTATATACTATCTGTGCATGTGGGCCTGTTACAAAATTCACATTATGTGAGAGGGGGTAGATGAAATTTTAATGAACAAGCTATACAAGGCCAAACAGGGACTGAGAATGGATTCTTTTAAGTTCAGGGCGTGCTGGAGATCTGAAGATAGTAAATAATAGTTTGGGGGGAATAGGGGGATATTCAGCGGGTAAGCACCGCTATAAATTAGGGATTTAGGTAAAGATATGTTTACGTTCTATATGTTAGAATGCTGAAATAGAAACAATGGTTACCACCTAAAATAAGGGGGGGGGGCGGGATAACCAACTTATATGATTATTAGGCATATAGATTGTACATTTCAATTGAACAACAATAAACTTGGGACCGGATTAATTCCGGATCAAACTCAACCAAATAAAGTATAACCTTAGTAACAATAGCTCATACCTTGTCACATGAAGATCTAAAATATAATAAAAAATATGTTACAAGTATATATTTTGAAAAGGCAAAAAACAAAGGAAAAGCATGCAGGAGTACATTGCAATAACACTTCGTCATTTGTGAGGAGGATAGGATATTATTAACAACTATACACCAGTCCAGAGTGTAAAAATATAGTGCACAACTACCTAATTACAGGGTAGAATTGCATACAGGTCAAAAGTTTGTGCCTGGTATAGGGTGAAACGTTTTATTGGCGGCAGACAGTCCTTACAGGACTTTTTTCTCTTTTTCTCTTTCCTCCTACTACCTTCATGAAACTAGAGAGAGACAGAGAGATTGCTCAGTGAGAAAAAATTTGTATGCCTAGTTAGGTATGGCCCTGCAGTAAGGGGGTAATGTTAGAGATAAATCTTATTTCCATATTAAATATTATTAGTGCCCATAGTAGTGTTATAAGTTCAAGTTTTCAGTTATTCAGTATATGATATATCCTCTCTTTTTAGTTTTAGTTTAATCTTACTGAAAAAGAGGATATTAGAAGACACTTAAACTTTGCTTTCCTAGAGACTGAGTAGCTTTTAACCTCGTGTGTAACAGCTATGGAGATGAGGCTGTTACAAAAATTAGATATGGTAAATACATGAGCTAGAGGAATATTAACTATCAGAATTAAAACATAAATTACATAGTCTCTACTATAATTTTAAAGTGGACCTGAAAGGGAAGAAGAGCAGTATGACACAATAAGACTCTACAATTTTATATGTTATAGGTCTGAAAATGTCTTGAGTTCGCTCTTAGTAAGCGTTGACCACCATTATTGTAAGGGATATCTTAAGGGTAATGGTGGCTCAGGACTGGAAGCTGCAAGGGCAAATGCATAACTCCTACTTAAACTTAAAGTTAACTCTATATAAGATAGAACAAGTGTATATATTTGTGCTATATAAACAAACTGTCATTGTCAATGAATATAATATATAGTATCAGTTTAAACTCATTGATAAACCTGAAAGGAAAGAAAAACATTAGCAAATATCAGCACTTTGTAGTATTGAATTTAGAATGTCTGGATACAGCACGAGTTCATATGAAATGAGGGTTATCCCTCATTATAAAAGGACATGAATCTTGAACACAGGTGACTCAGGATCCAGAGCTGCAAAAACAATATGTCATTAGCTATTACAGAATATACATAGGCATTATGGTGCCTAAAAGTAAGCCAACATGAGTAAGATAGCTTTGATGTTAGGATCAGAACATGCGACCTTTGGTGTTTATAGTTATATTGTTTATCTTTCTTTTTTTTCTTCCTCTTCCTCTCCCTTCCTCCTCTACCTTTTTAACTCTTGCTAAGGTATTTAAAATAAGAAATAGGAGCATAGCACTTATTTATGCCCAGGACCATCAAATTATTATTCCGCTTGACAGTGTGAGTTAATGACCTGCTGAGTGGTGTTTCGTCTCTTTGAGGCAGGAGAAGATCTTCTGGGTTTAGGGCTCCACTCCGAGGCATCAATCCGTAGGGAGGTAGGTTCCAGGGTTGTGGGGCTGTTAGTAGGAGGGTCATTTTGAAGAGGTTTGGGGTCCTGGTGTGCAGGTCCTGAAGCTTGGGGTTTTTGTAAAAAGTTTAGTTTGCTGAGTATTTCCATCCCCTGAGTCAGGTTAGATACATTATAAGTAAGTCCATCATATTGGAAAATAATCCGGACTGGGAAACCCCATCTATATTTAATGGAGTGCTTGCGAAGGCATTGTGTGATCGGCTGAAATGATCTTCTTTTTGATAGAGTATGAGTAGATAAATCAGGAAAAAATTGTATTTCTTTATAGGGATCTGGTAGGTCTTTATTCATGAAGGCTGCTCTAAGAATCTTTTCCTTAAAGGTATAGTGGTGAAATCTGACAATTATATCTCTCGGTTGTGCCTGGTTAGAGTTCGTTGGCCTGACTGCTCTATGGGCTCTGTCAATTTTTGCGTCTTGGTCTAGTGGCGAGTTGAGTAATGCTGCAAACAGCTCTTCCAGGTATTTATTCAGGTCTACGGTTAAGATACTTTCAGGGATACCTCTGAGACGTATATTATTGCGTCTAGACCTGTCTTCAAGGTCAGCTAACTTTACTTCAAGGTCAGATATCATTTCAGCTAAGGATTGAGAATAAGCAAGGAGATTAGAGTGATCGGTTGCCAAATCCTCATGTTTGTGTTCCAAGGTGTCGGTTCTATCCCCCAGAGATGAGATTTCTCTTTTAAGGTCTGCAACCGAGGTTCTTATTTCTTGCTTCAATGAGGAATGGTGGGAATCCATTTTAGCAGAAAGTGAGTTCATGAGTTCTTTGAGAGAAGTATCTTCTGAATTATAGATAGATTTTTTTCCAGTAGGGGGTATTTCTTCATCTCCTGGGCCAGACGGGGAATCTCTGGAATCATCATCTGAAAGGTCCCCTTCTAGTAGAAATTTACTATGAAAGTGGTCTGCTACAGTTCTTTTTGGACCTATATTATGTTTACCAATGTTTTTCTTTCTGTTAGAATGAGACATTTTTAGTACGTTATGTCTCAGGTATAACCAGCAATCTGCCTCAACAATTCTCTGTATGTAGAAGGTGTTGGCAAGTTACTCTCCCTTCTCTTCTCTCACCTCTTCCTCTTATTCTCCTTTCTTTATCTCTTCTCCCTCTCTCTTCCCAGATACGCTACTCCTCAGGGTAGTTGCCCTCACAGGGCCATCACGGGAAAAGGAACTTGGGGTATGACCTACTGCCACAACTGACAGCAGGAAAGGGAGGAGGAGAGCATATCATAGGCGACAGTAAATCAAGAAGCTTTGTAGGAGGTACCTTCCTCTTTTTTTTTTTTTTTTTTTTAGGTTCCTGTACTCTTTCAGTGATAGGTGTCACAATTATATATGAAACAACAAATGGGTGCTAAGGCAAAACAGTGCTATGAAAATATACTCAAGAACTATCTGGGAGCCCCTTTTTTCTCTTTTCCTTTTCTTCTCCTTTACTGGCGTTGAGGTAGCACCTAAGCTCACTCTTTGTAGTGCAGTTGTGAGAGTCTGAGCTATATTATGCTTATTATACAGAGCAGTGAAAATGACACAAAAAACAAAGCAATAGAAACAGCAAAAGGGGTGCAAGGTTCCCAGGAGTGAGTTGTCAGGGGTTATGCTCAGTTTGAAATAAGCAAAAATTTGTAGCAGTTTGTAGTCTCTTTAATCATTAACACTTTATAAATATTTGCAATGAGAGATATTGGCACATACAAATATATTCCCTTAAAGTGGTGTGGATTGGTACCTCTAGGTATAAGTGACCAAGAGCAGCAAACAAACTCTTATAGATAATCTTAGCTGCTAGCTAGCAAACTCTTACAATACTTATAAGGCTCCTGTCTTTTACTGCAGCAGTGTTGTAGTTCGTATTGGTTAGGCAAGATTAATAGTATAAAGGAGTACAAATTAGTAAGCAGGGTCAGCGCCTATGGTTGCAGCTCTGCTTCTCTATTAGGCAGTTAGAAAGTTTATGAGTCCTGCACGCTGATGCCGTATGGTGTCTTACAAATAGAGCCAAATAAGTCTCAATTAAGGGGAGATTTGCCAGGCGTATATGATTGAATAATAGGGCTAACTAGATATGAGTGCCCTTACCTTTCTCCTCTTCCGTTGTCTTGGTGCAGTTTGCGCTTCTGTGTAATGTGCTTATGGTCCTCCTGGATTGTAATGGCGGCTGTTCGCGCCAAAGTAGTGTGAGGAAGATGCGGCCTACAGGAATTCTTTCAGAGTCCTTTGAATCTCCGCAGTGGTCCGGTTGTGAGCCAATCTAGCTCCAGTTTCAGGTGTCTTACAGATGTAGTCACTGTGGTCGATGCGGAGAGGAGATCCAGCAGTTAGGCGATGACCCGGCTTCTCCGTGCTGTAAATTTGTCTGATGTGTTGACCTGCTGCTCCGGAGCGGAGCCCCGACCCTCCGGGCAGTAATTGCAGGCAAGCTGGGCAGACAAAATAGGTATACCGCTGATTTCAGATGCTCCTATTCTCTGAAGCCTCTTATGCGGGTTCAGCTTGCCGGAGGTGGTGTGTCTGCTACAGAGCGGACCCCCGCTGCGAACTGCTCCCGGTCAGTGTAGTTCAAAAATCCTGTCTATAATTATCTAGGATATCTAGAGGTGCAGAAGTATATATATTTTTTTTATTTTTTAGGCTCTAAGGTCACCTAATATATGCCTAAATTAGCTAACTGAGGCAGAGCTCTTTCTCAAGACGTCTCTCCTGCTTGGCAGTTGGCTCCGCCCCCCTTGTGTGATTTTTTTAATTACTCTATACATATACAGGATCTATTTAAAATCGTGTGTACGAATGCAACAATTTGGTAAATCTTAGCTAACATTAGTAGCGCTGTTTAGGATTATGATAATCGATAAGATCCATAAAGCCAATGGATTCTACCTTTTAAAAGGCTTCAGGCCCCAGCGAGATTTGAACTCGCGACCCCTGGTTTACAAGACCAGTGCTCTAACCCCTGAGCTATGGAGCCATTTTCAGGTCTCCATTTCACCCCTATTGCCTTGCCAGTACATGTGAACCCCATTACTCTGAGGATCATTTGCAAATTCGAAGGGAATATTACTCATTCAAAAGTTGCTAATTACTTCTTTTACATGTGACTTATTCAAAAGATGCTAAATACTTATTTTAGATAGGGGGTTTCATGCACCTCTAATTGTCTCGGCTGGGGAGATGGGGCAGTGTTGGATGAGTGACATATCAAATTCAAAGTTTTAAATCCAAAGCTCCTCCTAAATAAACAACTGATCAGTGATTAGTCACTTATATATAAACATTAAAATATGCAATAAAAGCCTTTTAAGCCCATACAGACTGAGAAACTGGATTTTTTCTTTACCTCTGAAAAGATTTTATTTCCAGAGTTATGCTATGCATGTTGTATAGTTATTAGAATTTGTTTGGACATATGCAATTTATATTTCAAATCATGTCTAGAAATACAAGAAATTCTAATCAATTTGCTCCTGCTAGTAACTTAGTAAAGGATTATGATGGTAGCCAAGAACCAGAAGGCCCATGCTTTGTTGCTTTTAAAAGCATCCTGCCCCAGCGAGCTTTCAATGCGTGAAAACTGTTCTCTGTAAAGCTTTTGTGTCATTTTCCCGAATTATAGCATGCAGTTTGTGTGATTATTTTAATTACTCTATACATATACAGGATCTATTTAAAATCGTGTGTACAAATGCAACAATTTGGTAAATCTTAGCTAACATTAGTAGCGCTATTTAGGATTATGATAATGGATAAGAACCGTAAAGCCAATGGATTCTACCTATTAAAAGGCATCAGGCCCCAGCAAGATTTGAACTCGCGACGCCTGGTTTACAAGACCAGTGCTCTAACCCCTGAGCTATGGAGCCATTTCCAGTTCTCCGTTTCACCCCTATTGCCCTGTCGGGACATGTGAACCCCATTACTCTGAGGATCATTTGCAAATTCGAGGGAAATATGACTCATTCAAAAGTTGCTAATTACTTCTTTTACATGTGACTCATTTAAAAGATGCTAAATACTTCTTTTAGATCAGGGGTTTCATGCACCTCTAATTGTCTCGGCTGGGGAGATGGGGCAGTGTTGGATGAGTGACATATCAAATTCAAAGTTTTAAATCCAAAGCTCCTCCTAAATAAACAACTGATCAGTGATTAGTCACTTATATATAAACATTAAAATATGCAATAAATGCCTTTTAAGCCCATACAGACTGAGAAACTGGATTTTTTCTTTACCTCTGGAAAGATCTCAAGTTCTGAGATTTGGAAAGTACATGGCTGCAGATTACCCAGAAACGGCTTAAGGGTTAAGGAAGCAGGGAGGAGGAGTGTATGTGGGTTGTGTGAGTGAGACTGGCAACAATGTTGAAGGCTAAGGGAGGGATCTTGACTTACCAATAAAAAGGGGCTCCAGGGAGTTTTAGGCCCTCTTTTTCTGTTCCTGGCCATCACAGATCTTCTTGTGTTAGCTGTCTTGCTGAATTGCAGAGATGAATCGGTCATGCAGGTCTTCTCTGCCTCCTCTCCGGTTCAGGGATGTGGGCCTGCAGAAAAAGAGATGAGTGACGTTGATATAGTTCCCCCTTCGCCTGGGTCCCAAGGGCCAACCCTTAGGCTGGGCCATAACACTTTGCAAACCATTTGCTCAAGGGGGGGAGCGGGGGCAGAGAATGCACTCCCAGCAGAGGCCTCTGCAAGGGTTGAGGAGGGGCATAGGGAGAATGGTGGGATGGGGGTAGGTGAAAGGGGGGAGCAGCTGGGTGGGACTAGTGCTGTGGTGGGTAGGGTTCAGTTACCAGTCGAGGATGGGGCCCATGAGGAAGGTAGGGGGAGTGGGAGTGTGGATCAAGTTGGGCAGATTGGGCACCCCAAAGTGGGGGCTATTCCCCAGGGACAGCTAGCGACCGTGCGCGGCAAAGGGCTAATGCGCAGGGAGCAAATCTGTAATGCTGTGGGGAGTAGGGGGGCCATAACACTTTGCAAGCCATTAGCTCAAGGGGGGGAGCGGGGGCAGAGAATGCACTCCCAGCAGAGGCCTCTGCAAGGGTTGAGGAGGGGCATAGGGAGAATGGTGGGATGGGGGTAGGTGAAAGGGGGGAGCAGCTGGGTGGGACTAGTGCTGTGGTGGGTAGGGTTCAGGGACCAGTCGAGGATGGGGCCCATGAGGAAGGTAGGGGGAGTGGGAGTGTGGATCAAGTTGGGCATATTGGGCACCTTGAGGTGGGGGCTATTCCCCAGGGACAGCTAGCGACCGTGCGCAGCGAAGGGCTAATGCGCGCGCACGCAGGGAGCAAATCGGTAATGCTGTGGGGAGTAGGGGGGAAGCACTTGGTGGGATGAGGGATGATGGGAGGGCATTCCTCAATAGGGGTGATACATTTCGGGAGAGGGGGGATGATTCCATTTACTACAATATGAGCCCTGGGCAGCTAGGCCCACGGGACAGGGGTACGTTTTGCTATGAGCAAGGCAGGGAAGGGGCAAATTTGTCCAATGCATGGAGGGTGCATCAAGGAAGGGAGCAGCAGGCTGAGTTTGGGCCGGAGCCCCGCAATTGGGGGGAAGTAGGGAACATGCAAGATGGGGTTCAGCATTTGATGCGAGGGGGGCAGCTGCAGAGGGCTGATGGTATGGCGTGCAGAATGAATGCTGGAAGCATGAGTGTACCCTTGCCTCCCTAGTCAGCCGGTACTCCTCTCCTGTCTTTCTTCCCACAGGTGCAGTTGCAGCAGGCGGCGGTCCAGGGCCCGGGAATGCCTTCAGACACTGCCATGGCAGCAGCAACATCGTCGGCGCAGCAGGCACTGCCGGCTGAAAGGGGACAAGGAAGCGCAGAAGCAGGTGAGCAATACCTTGCATCACAGACATTAGAGGAAGGGGACACCAGTTCGACAGAGTCAGGGTCTGAAAGTGACACTGAGTTAGGTTTACACAAGAAAGGGGAGAAGCGTATGTACAGGATGCTAAGGACACTGATGGCAGATAGGAAGAAAGCGCACAGTCAGAGCACGGTGTCTCAAACCGAGCAAGGGGGTAGTGAGGATACGGGCGCAGCTGGGGACCGCGGGGTCACCCAAGAGGGTAATAGAAAATCGGCGTTGGAGGGGGATTCGGTCACGGTCAAGGTGCAATGCTTGCACGAGCACCTGAAGTCCAAAACGGTTAAGAAAATACATAGTAGAAAATATGTTAATATATTTGAGCTCTCGGCTGAGGCTCAAAAACAAAAGGAAATGGCGGAGGACGGGACAGGCCCTAAGAAGCTGAAATGGCCTGATACCTACGATGAGTGGGTGAGCTGTTTTAGGGTGCTGGGGTCTTGTTATTTGGCCAAATGGCCTATGCAAGGGGCAGATATCCTAAAATATCAGAGCACGATAGAGAGGATCTATAAATGCCATAAGGAAGGGATATGGAGGGATTATGATATCGCGTATCGCAGAAAGATGGCGGCGGATCCGTCCTGTCATTTGGGTACATTGAGTTGTTACTATGGAACAAGCTAGGGCCTGAGGTGCAGGCGTCACCTGCAGGGCTGTCGGGTAGCCAGCCCTTTCGGGCAGGTGCGCGGGCGCGGCGAAAAGGGTGGGAATGCTGGAAATATCAAGAGAAGCAGTGCGACAGGGGACAAAGTTGTTCCTTTCGGCACGTGTGCCGCTACTGCGGCGGCCAGCACCCAGGGGTCGAATGCACCAGAAGGCACGAACAGGCAGGGGATCGCAGTGGGGGCAAGTTGCCGACAGCTGGAAAGGGCAACCACCCCACTGAGGGTGGACGCCCTTGAGAGATGGCTCGCATTGTACCCGGACCGGGAGGCGGCAGGCTTGCTGCTGTCCGGTCTGAGGGAGGGGTTTGTCATTCCCGTACGGGGAGTGGTAACGGGGTCCATAATTCTGAGGAACTTGAAATCGGCAACTCAGTTCCCGGGGGTCGTGCGTGAAAAAATTATGAAGGAGGTTAGTTTGGGGCGCATGGCAGGCCCATTCAAACAGCCGCCCGTTGAGGGACTAATTGTGTCCCAGCTGGGCGTGGTGCCTAAAAAAGAAAGCGGAAAATTCCGCCTCATACAGCACCTTTCGTTCCCGAAAGGGGGGGTCGGTGAATGATGCCATTTCACCGGAGCTCAGTTACGTGCAGTATCAATCATTTGAATCTGCTGTTGATATTGTGCGGGAAGCGGGGGTGGGCTCGCTGATGGCGAAGCTGGATATCGAATCAGCATTCCGGCTACTCCCCATTAACCCTGTTTCATTCCGGTTAATGGGCTGTTACTTCAAGGGCAGCTATTATGGGGATAGGTGCCTCCCAATGGGTTGCTCTATTTCATGCGCCTACTTCAAAGCGTTCAGCACGTTTCTGCATTGGGCGCTGGCACAGTTTGCGTGATCAGAACGGATCGCCCATTATCTGGAGGATTTCTTACTTGTGAGGGAACCGGATTCACCACAGTGTGGTGAATTAATGCGGAGCATTACCTCCTTAATGGAGGCGTTCGGGGTTCCTTTGGCATCCGATAAAACGGAGGGCCCCTGCGAGCGCCTCACTTTCTTGGGAATTGAAATAGATTCCGTGGCGAAGCTATGAAGGCTTCAGGAGGACAAGCTGTGCCGCCTGCTAGACATGGTGTGTGGCACCAGGGCTGCTAAGTCAGTGAGGGTGAAGGAGCTGCAATCATTGCTTGGTCTCCTAAACTTTGCGGGGCGGCTCATCCCGATGGGCCGCGTTTTTAATCGCAGATTAGAGGCGAAGCTGGGGGGTGGTAAGCCTCAGTGGGCAAGGATATATATCTCAGAGGGGATGCGCGAGGACTTGTGGGTTTGGGAGGAGTTCCTCACAAACTTCAACGGAGTCTGTATATGGAGAACACCTGCGGAGTCCAATCAATCCATGCATCTATTCACGGATGCAACGGGCTCCGTGGGGTATGGAGCAATGCTGGGCATGGAGTGGAGCACAGAAGCGTGGCCGACTTTGTGGTTTCAGGCGGGTTTAACAAAGAACCTGTGTTTCCTTGAGCTATTCCCCATAATAGTAGCCGTAGAATTATGGGCAAAAAGGTTAGCGAATCGAACAGTTATCTTTTGGTGCGACAATCAGAGCGTGGTTTTCTCTATTAACCACTTGTCAGCAACCTCGGCGGTGGTAGTCAGGCTCCTTAGGCAGCTGGTACTCAGATGTCTCCAGCATAATATCAAGTTCTCTGCCAAGCATGTGCCAGGGGTTAAGAATATCATGGCTGATGCGCTGTCTAGAGGGAAATGGGAGGTGCTCAGGAGGGTTGCCCCTTGTGCCGCACCTTATGGCCTGCCATGCACGTCTTATCTCTGGCAGCTGGCGTTCCCTGGGAGTTCGTGTTCCCCTTAGTTAAGGAGTCATTGGCTCAGGCGACCTGGACATCTTATGTGAGGCACTGGAACGAATGGCAGGAGTTCTGCGGGAGAAGGAGGTTATCTTACTGCGACACCTCTCAGGTAACCCTATTAGAGTGGTTGAGGGACCTTCAGAGTAAGGATCCCAGAAAATCGCTAGTGCAGGGCAAGATGGCAGCCCTATCTTTCTTAATAAGCTGTTTAGGGTGCAGGATTTCACGGGTACTTTCCTCGTTAAACAAACATTACAAGGTTGGGGTCGAAGGGAGCCCCCTAGGGCGGACAGGAGGGAACCCATTACGGTGGCTCGGTTGGTGGTTCTGATGCAGGCCTTAGAGGCAGTGTGCACAGGGCGATACGAGGTTGTGCTGTTTAAGGCGGCATTCACGCTGGCATTTCACGGGGCGCTGCGAGTGAGCGAACTGGTGCCGCCATCCAAAAATTGCCCGCTAGTGGGTATTCAGGCACCACGTTAGATGGGCCGGGAATGCGGTTTTGTTGCTTATTCCAAGGTCCAAGACGGACCAGGAAGGGAAAGGGGTATGGCTACACCTACCAAAGTTAGGGGATGCCAGAATCTGTCCGGTCTCACTGTTGACAGTTTATGAGGGTTTAAGCCCTCAGGGGACAGGGCCGTATCTGATTCATCAGGACGGGTCGGTGCTTTCCAGATTCCAATTCCGTAGGGTTTTGGTGATGGCGATGGCGGCAGAGCGGGCAGGGCTGGACGCATCACGCATAGCGCCGCATTCTTTTCGGGTGGGCGCAGCAACCAGCGCTGCGGCGTTGGGCTGGTCGGCAGACAGAATCAAAGCACTGGGTCGGTGGAGTTCGCAGCGCTATATAACGTACGTTAGACCTTATAAGACACCGGTAGATTGAGTGAGAAAGGGGTGCGGTGTCTTTGGGGGGGGGTTTGCTCTCTGACCAGGGTAGGGTGTCATTGGGGAGATCAGTTGTTTCGTTTGCATAGTTTAACGGAGTTTTATGTTTTTTCAGGAAGGTGCAGAGGTTCTTGTAAAATCTGGATTGTCGGCCACTCGTTCATACACTGGGCCTCCAATCGAGCGTCAACACTCCCGGCTGGGAGCTGCATGGGCTTTCACCCCTCCCGGGCGTCCATCAGGTGGCTCGGCCACAGAGGCCTCTGTTGGCACGACATGCCTGCATTGATACAGGAGGCCTACCGAAGGTGGGGTTGTCCTGATGTGATAGTCATACATCTGGGGGGCAACGACCTAGGGGCGATGCCTACCCTAGAGTTAATTCAGATTATGTGCACTGACGTTAGGTGGTTGCACGCATGGTTGCCTGGGGTAAGAGTAGGGTGGTCACAGGTGATTCCCAGGTTGAATTGGCGGCATATGGTCTACCATAAGGCCGCCTTTGGAGTACGAAAGAAAGTAAACAGGGACGTAGGGAAGGTCATCAGAGAATTGGGAGGTTTTGTAGTGAGGCACCCCGACATCTCAGCAGGGGACAGGAGCTTGTACAGGCAGGATGGGGTCCATCTAACGGACCTGGGGTTAGACAGGTTTATAGAGAACATTAGGAAAGGATTAGTAGCTGTAGTTATGTAAGTTATAGGGTAGTTAGTCATAGGTTTTGGCGGCAAGAATCAGGTAGTTGTTGTTTCTTGTGGCAGGCGGTAGCGACCCAGGAGTCAGATAGAAAGCGGGGAGGAGTGACGGTCATTGCAGGAGGAGTGACGTAGCCAGGCGCGTGCCTGGGGAAAGCTTCTCCTGGTTTGCGGTGGGCCGAACAGCTCGAGTAAAACCTTCTATACGTTATGCGTTGTAGCCGGGCTCCGCTTTGTGTCAGCTGCCTGGGCCTGCTTCCCGCTTCATGTGAGTTAGGTAGTTAGTTTTTTGCCGCTTAATGTTTTTCAAGTTAAAGTTATAGCGTTTACATGTAACCATGTAAATGAGTCAGAGTTGAATTAGGTAAAAACGCCCTGATGTTTTTTCCGTTAAATAAACATCCAGGGGTGCCTCGAGTTAATAAATGACCCAAGGGTCTTTAAATCCCAATTGTTGTTGTGTCTTTATTTATTAGCTTAAGTAGATGGTTAAGTGGGGAAAGGGTTTTTTTTTCTTACAGGGTCGCACAACGTTGCTCCTTTAATCCCTTAGGAAAGTGCAGGGCTGCAGATTAGCCAGAAACGGCTTAAGGGTTAAGGAAGCAGGGAGGAGGAGTGTATGTGGGTTGTGTGAGTGAGACTGGCAACGATGTTGCAGGCTAAGGGAGGGATCTTGACTTACCAATAAAAAGGGGCTTCTGGGAGTTTTAGGCCCTCTTTTTCTGTTCCTGGCCATCACAGATCTTCTCCCACCCCTCCCACCCTGATAGCGGCTTTTGGTTTAAAGTTGTAGGGTTAGGCTCCCCCTGGCTCCGGGCAGGGTTAGTCGACTCAGAGTCCGTTGGTAAGTCCAGGGAGTTAAATTTTCAGCTCCTTTCAGAAATCGTTTGGTGTTCGCCTGGCAATTCCAGAGGACCAATAAGGTTTGAGCGGTGTTGACACTCTAAGGGGCGGGCGGTAGCAACCCAGGCGTCAGATAGAAAGCGGGGAGGAGTGATGGCCATTGCAGGAGGAGTGACGTAGCCAGGCGCGTGCCTGGGGAAAGCTTCTCCTGGTTTGCGGTGGGCCGAACAGCTCGAGTAAAACCTTCTATCAGTTATGCGTTGTAGCCGGGCTCCGCTTTGTGTCAGCTGCCTGGGCCTGCTTCCCGCTTCATGTGAGTTAGGTAGTTAGTTTTTTGCCGCTTAATGTTTTTCAAGTTAAAGTTATAGCGTTTACATGTAACCATGTAAATGAGTCAGAGTTGAATTAGGTAAAAACGCCCTGATGTTTTTTTTCCGTTAAATAAACATCCAAGGGTGCCTCGAGTTAATAAATGACCCAAGGGTCTTTAAATCCCAATTGTTGTTGTGTCTTTATTTATTAGCTTAAATAGATGGTTAAGTGGGGAAATGGGGGTTTTTTCTTACAGGGTCGCACGACATTGCTCCTTTAATCCCTTAAGGAAATGATACATTTTCAGAGCTAAGTTAAATAAAACATTTCTTTACACATAACTAAGCATTTTATATACAAATGTCAAGGTTTTGAAAATTGCCTAAACAAGGACATTTTTTCAAGCAAGCATTTAAAAAAAAAACTTCCACTATCAAAGATACCAGCATCACAAAAAAATGTAAAAATATTACAAAACAAGAAAATGAAAATGAAAACACCCTATATAAACCAGTCCTCTCTCACATGAAATTTGATCATCATTTTCCTACAACGGCACTCAGAATCGCCTATAATGGATGCTGATCGCTGAAATAACAAATGGGTTAATGAAGTCTGTGTGTGTGTTTAGCCCTGGGATAGAAAGGTGTTTATGATAAATCTTAAACAATAGGAATTGTATTTGTATATGAGCACGATGATAATACTGGGCATGTTTTTTTTTTACTTTTTAAATTCATTAAGGAAACCTTGTTTTCCATTTTGGTGAAATTTTGCCACAGTTCCGTGTTTGCACATAGCAAATAGCAGAAAATGTTCTAAGTAATTCTAAATAGATGTTCATATATCTGTATATATCTATACCTATATATAATCATCTGCCTATATAGGCATATATATATATATATATATATTATACCAAAATACCATATATATATATATATATATATATATATATATATATATATATATATATAAAAGGAAACTGCTTGGATATAGATAGATATATATATATATATATATATATATATATATATATATATATATATATATATATATATATATATAGGCATCAATATTAGGTAAAGCACTCCAGTAACCTTTTAAATGTTCAATGCCCAGGGTGCTCAGTAAAAGTTTATATAGGCATCAAAGAAAAAACTGCACTCGCTGGGTCTTGAGTAACAATTATTTAATATAACGTTTCAGGGTCTCCCCTTTCTCAAATATACAAACAAACACCCACATAGAGTGAACTTACCCCTCTTATATACACACAAGAACAGACAAGGTGTGAGCACGGCGCTGCCGACAGCGTCCGGAAGTGTCTCCTCCCCGCCTGGGTTACGCTACGTCACTCACGTAGTCATAGCAACCAGACGCCTGTTCGGCAGCGTCTGCCTATGCAAATACAAAAATACAAAAAATTGAATTAGACAAATTATGGCTTGACATTTTGGTACACAGTAATATTCCAAAAATAACCGTATTATGCATTCTATAGTAAGCTTCTGACATATGCATTCTCTCATCTACAATCAACAAGAAATCCTGTATGTCTCCATATTTTCCGCTAAGTGCTGCCTGCGATAACAGTTATTACACATATACTACAAAGATATACTTTAGTATCGGATTCTCTAAGGACTGCCTAAGGGGGAATGATTTTTACCAATAGCATTATACAGACATATTGTACAATGTTATTCTAAAAGGGTACTCCTAGGTAAGAGGATGGGCTAACTAGATATTCCAATTTAGTGTTATAGAAGCCCTAAAAGTGACATGTATCTACATCCATTTGTACTGATATGGAGATAGTTCATAGGAAGCAATGCCAGTCTAGATTGACGTTAAGACCTTGGGGAATCATCGTGCCCAGAGTGTGGATCCACCTTGCTTCACGTTGGAGTAACAGCTTCGCTCTATCTCCTCCTCGTGTGAGTGGTGGTATATGATCTATTATAATGTATTTAAGGTCTTTGATGGTATGTTTAGCCTGCGCAAAACGTCTCGCCACCGGCTGGTCCGAATCTCCTTTTTCTATAGCTTTCTTGATTGCAGACCGGTGGTTGGCCATTCTGGTCCTAAGGTCATCTACCGTCTTCCCAACATAAAAAAGACCACAAATGCAATGTAGAAGATAGATGACAAATTTGGTGGTACAGGTTACTCTGAATTTTATGGGAAATTTTCTTGTTCGGTAGGGATGATTGAATGTACTACCAGTGGTCAGTCCATTGCAGGTTGTGCAGCCCAAACACCTAAAACAGCCTGGTTTATTGCGTAGCCACGTATCTTTAGTGTAACAGTTCCTTGGGTCTGTTTTTATCAACTTGTCCCTTAGAGATTGAGCTCTCCGATATCCCACTCTGGGTGGATTCATCTTCTGAAAGGGTAGATCTTTGTCTGAAGATAGTAGTTTCCAGTTTTCTCTTAGTTCTTGCACAAAATCATTTTTACCCAAGGTAAATGTAGTAATAAAAGTCATTTTCTCATCCTCTTTAGAGTATTCTTTAGTTACCAAGGTGTCTTGTTGAGTCAAATGGGAGACTTTTTCTTTACATTCCTTAAGTATATCCCTTTGGTAACCTCTCAATCTGAATTTTTCTTCCATCTCTATGAGTTGTTTAGTTTTCAACAGTGGATCTGTGTTGTTTCTTATAGTTCTTCTGTATTGCGATACTGGTAATGCTCTTTTTAAACTCTGTGGATGACAGCTTGTTGCGTGGAGTATTGAGTTCTTGTCAGTATCTTTGGAATAGAGTGTCGTGCAGATCTTACCCTCCTTCTTGTATATCTGTAGATCCAAAAAATCTACTGTGTTCTTACTAAACGTTAATTTAAATTTAACAGTAGGATGCACTCTATTTAATTCCTCTGTCCATTGTAGCAATTCAGTTTCTGATCCATGCCATAGAAGAAACAGATCGTCTATATATCTGCGGAATAAAGTTATTCTTGTATCTTTAAAAAGATCTGTCATTTTCGTTTCTAATTCAGCCATAAACAAATTTGCATAACATGGGGCCACATTGGACCCCATGGCCGTTCCTGCAATTTGTAGGTAGAAGTCCTTTTCGAAACGAAAATAGTTGTATTCCAAACAGACTCTAAGGAGCTCAATAAGTGCATCAATGTTAGGTCCTACATACCGGTGTTCTTGCAGATGACTTCTCACTGCTCTTATCCCTTCCTCATGAGGTATCACCGTATAGAGGGATGTAACATCCAGGGTCACTAGTAGAAGATCTTCGTCAACTTCTGGTTGTTGGAGTAAAAGTTGGATCATACTTGTAGAATCCAGAAGGAATGATGCCGTGTTGCGTACCAGGGGTTGTAAGATCTTATCCAAATAAGTTGCTATTGGTTGTAGGATTGAATTGATGGCAGAGACTATGGGTCGACCAGGTGCTTTCTCTAAGTTTTTGTGTACTTTGGGGAGCATGTACAGCACAGGTGTTCTGGGATGATCTGTAACCATATATTCCCTTACTTGCCAGTAAGTCCCCAGTCAGTTCATCAATCTGTTTTATGAATTGCATCATCGGGTCTCCTTTTAAACATCTATATGTAGACTGGTCCTCCAGTTGTCGCAACACTTCCTCCCTATAGTCTCTGTAGTTCATCAAAACCACAGCACCCCCTTTATCAGCTTCACGCAACACAATGTTGTTGTCTTCTTGTAATGATTTTAATGCTGATCTTTCACCCTTAGTGAGGTTGTTCCTATAGGATGTATTGTGAGAAGTTATCTCTGTAGATTTTTGTAGCATTAATCGGTTAAAGGTTTTAATCGAGGCATTATTGCTCTGGGGGTCAAATGACCCCTGTTTCCTTAGGTCCTTGTCCTCATAGGGTTCAATATTTTCCTTGAAGAATTCCTTAAGTCTAAGTTTTCTAGTAAATTTCTGTGTATCAACATATAAGTCAAAATCATTTGCTCTTGTGGAGGGAACGAATGAGAGTCCCTTATTCAGGACATTAGTCTCATCCTCTGTAAGTATGTGGTCACTGAGATTAATAATTAGGTTCGCATTCTGCTTCCCCTCCGATATATTCTTGGGGGTCTGCCGGAACCCCCCCTCCTCGTATGCGGCCTCTGCCTTCCCAGTTTTTTGAGCGGGTTACCATTCCTTGTTGATTGCTTTCCTGGGTATTGGATGTCGTATACACATTGTCAGAGTCAGAGCTGTTTCCCGATGTATCTACAGTACCAATGTTTTTTTTTCTATTAAACCTCTGTCTCCAAGGTCTATTCACACGGTACTGGATTCGTTCTTCAGGACTCAATAGCCATCTGTATACTGTTTTATTCTTGTAGTCATTAGTGACATCCTCTAGTTTTTTATTTTTAAAGGCAATCAACTCAGATTCATATCTATCCACCTCCTCTTTCAATTTGCTGATCCAATTTTTATCTTCCTCAGCACGTAACGTTTCAAGATGTAGTTCTTCAAACTTTTTTGTCTCTATTCTGTTGATTTCCAACAGTCTTGTTACTTCCTCTATTACTAGTAGCAATAGGTCCAGGGAGCATTTGTTTAAAATGTTGCACCATTTAGTACAGAATCCAGGATTATTCCTCCCTATTGTAGGGGTGTTTCTTATCCTGAATCCTCTAGGTACAAACTTTTTACGATGATATTCTGATAAAAAGGATCCATGCAAGATCAGATCTTGTTCTTTTTTCTTTAATTTTGCCAGTTTGGTATAGAGTTGTGTGGTTTGTATGATTAGTGCCTTTTGTGGGATAGCAGCAAATCTGATTCTTGAAGCATCTTCCTCAGTGAAAAAGAATTCATCTGCACCTTTAATCTCAGTATCTTCCAAAATCTCTTCCTCCATATTGTCAGCCATAGTGGAAATTAGGTTAGTGTATTTGAAAATACAACTATCCTTTGTGCAAAAACAGTGTAGCCCAGTGAAACAACGTGCTCCCTTTAAAACCAATATCTGTTTGTAGTCTGTGGCCGGGTGCTAAACAATTCCATATACAGGCATCAATATTAGGTAAAGCACTCCAGTAACCTTTTAAATGTTCAATGCCCAGGGTGCTCAGTAAAAGTTTATATAGGCATCAAAGAAAAAACTGCACTCGCTGGGTCTTAAGTAACAATTATTTAATATAACGTTTCGGGGTCTCCCCCTTTCTCAAATATACAAACAAACACCCACATAGAGTGAACTTACCCCTCTTATATACACACAAGAACAGACAAGGTGTGAGCACGGCGCTGCCGACAGCGTCCGGAAGTGTCTCCTCCCCGCCTGGGTTACGCTACGTCACTCACGTAGTCATAGCAACCAGACGCCTGTTCGGCAGCGTCTGCCTATGCAAATACAAAAATACAAAAAATTGAATTAGACAAATTATGGCTTGAAATTTTGGTACACAGTAATATTCCAAAAATAACCGTATTATGCATTCTATAGTAAGCTTCTGACATATGCATTCTCTCATCTACAATCAACAAGAAATCCTGTATGTCTCCATATTTTCCGCTAAGTGCTGCCTGCAATAACAGTTATTACACATATACTACAAAGATATACTTTAGTATAGGATTCTCTAAGGACTGCCTAAGGGGGAATGATTTTTACCAATAGTGAAGCAACGTGAAGCAAGGTGGATCCACACTCTGGGCACGATGATTCCCCAAGGTCTTAACGTCAATCTAGACTGGCATTGCTTCCTATGAACTATCTCCATATCAGTACAAATGGATGTAGATACATGTCACTTTTAGGGCTTCTATAACACTAAATTGGAATATCTAGTTAGCCCATCCTCTTACCTAGGAGTACCCTTTTAGAATAACATTGTACAATATGTCTGTATAATGCTATTGGTAAAAATTATTCCCCCTTAGGCAGTCCTTAGAGAATCCAATACTAAAGTATATCTTTGTAGTATATGTGTAATAACTGTTATCGCAGGCAGCACATAGCGGAAAATATGGAGACATACAGGATTTCTTGTTGATTGTAGATGAGAGAATGCATATGTCAGAAGCTTACTATAGAATGCATAATACGGTTATTTTTGGAATATTACTGTGTACCAAAATGTCAAGCCATAATTTGTCTAATTCAATTTTTTGTATTTTTGTATTTGCATAGGCAGACGCTGCCGAACAGGCGTCTGGTTGCTATGACTACGTGAGTGACGTAGCGTAACCCCGGCGGGGAGGAGACACTTCCGGACGCTGTCGGCAGCGCCGTGCTCACACCTTGTCTGTTCTTGTGTGTATATAAGAGGGGTAAGTTCACTCTATGTGGGTGTTTGTTTGTATATTTGAGAAAGGGGGAGACCCCGAAACGTTATATTAAATAATTGTTACTTAAGACCCAGCGAGTGCAGTTTTTTCTTTGATGCCTATATAAACTTTTACTGAGCACCCTGGGCATTGAACATTTAAAAGGTTACTGGAGTGCTTTACCTAATATTGATGCTTGTATATGGAATTGTTTAGTACCCGGCCACAGACTACAAACAGATATTGGTTTTAAAGGGAGCACGTTGTTTCACTGGGCTACACTGTTTTTGGACAAAGGATAGTTGTATTTTCAAATACACTAACCTAATTTCCACTATGGCTGACAATATGGAGGAAGAGATTTTGGAAGATACTGAGATTAAAGGTGCAGATGAATTCTTTTTCACTGAGGAAGATGCTTCAAGAATCAGATTTGCTGCTATCCCACAAAAGGCACTAATCATACAAACCACACAACTCTATACCAAACTGGCAAAATTAAAGAAAAAAGAACAAGATCTGATCTTGCATGGATCCTTTTTATCAGAATATCATCGTAAAAAGTTTGTACCTAGAGGATTCAGGATAAGAAACACCCCTACAATAGGGAGGAATAATCCTGGATTCTGTACTAAATGGTGCAACATTTTAAACAAATGCTCCCTGGACCTATTGCTACTAGTAATAGAGGAAGTAACAAGACTGTTGGAAATCAACAGAATAGAGACAAAAAAGTTTGAAAAACTACATCTTGAAACGTTACGTGCTGAGGAAGATAAAAATTGGATCAGCAAATTGAAAGAGGAGGTGGATAGATATGAATCTGAGTTGATTGCCTTTAAAAATAAAAAACTAGAGGATGTCACTAATGACTACAAGAATAAAACAGTATACAGATGGCTATTGAGTCCTGAAGAACGAATCCAGTACCGTGTGAATAGACCTTGGAGACAGAGGTTTAATAGAAAAAAACCCATTGGTACTGTAGATACATCGGGAAACAGCTCTGACTCTGACAATGTGTATACGACATCCAATACCCAGGAAAGCAATCAACAAGGAATGGTAACCCGCTCAAAAAACGGGGAAGGCAGAGGCCGCATACGAGGAGGGGGGGGTTCCGGCAGACCCCCAAGAATATATCGGAGGGGAAGCAGAATGCGAACCTAATTATTAATCTCAGTGACCACATACTTACAGAGGATGAGACTAATGTCCTGAATAAGGGACTCTCATTTGTTCCCTCCACAAGAGCAAATGATTTTGACTTATATGTTGATACACAGAAATTTACTAGAAAACTTAGACTTAAGGAATTCTTCAAGGAAAATATTGAACCCTATGAGGACAAGGGCCTAAGGAAACAGGGGTCATTTGACCCCCAGAGCAATAATGCCTTGATTAAAACCTTTAACCGATTAATGCTACAAAAATCTACAGAGATAACTTCTCACAATACATCCTATAGGAACAACCTCACTAAGGGTGAAAGATCAGCATTAAAATCATTACAAGAAGACAACAACATTGTGTTGCGTGAAGCTGATAAAGGGGGTGCTGTGGTTTTGATGAACTACAGAGACTATAGGGAGGAAGTGTTGCGACAACTGGAGGACCAGTCTACATATAGATGTTTAAAAGGAGACCCGATGATGCAATTCAAAAAACAGATTGATGAACTGACTGGGGACTTACTGGCAAGTAATTGTATTGATAAAAACCTAAGGGAATATATGGTTACAGATCATCCCAGAACACCTGTGCTGTACATGCTCCCCAAAGTACACAAAAACTTAGAGAAACCACCTGGTCGACCCATAGTCTCTGCCATCAATTCAATCCTACAACCAATAGCAACTTTTTTGGATAAGATCTTACAACCCCTGGTACGCAACACGGCATCATTCCTTCTGGATTCTACAAGTATGATCCAACTTTTACTCCAACAACCAGAAGTTGACGAAGATCTTCTACTAGTGACCCTGGATGTTACATCCCTCTATACGGTGATACCTCATGAGGAAGGGATAAGAGCAGTGAGAAGTCATCTGCAAGAACACCGGTATGTAGGACCTAACATTGATGCACTTATTGAGCTCCTTAGAGTCTGTTTGGAATACAACTATTTTCGTTTCGAAAAGGACTTCTACCTACAAATTGCAGGAACGGCCATGGGGTCCAATGTGGCCCCATGTTATGCAAATTTGTTTATGGCTGAATTAGAAACGAAAATGACAGATCTTTTTAAAGATACAAGAATAACTTTATTCCGCAGATATATAGACGATCTGTTTCTTCTATGGCATGGATCAGAAACTGAATTGCTACAATGGACAGAGGAATTAAATAGAGTGCACCCTACTGTTAAATTTAAATTAACGTTTAGTAAGAACACAGTAGATTTTTTGGATCTACGGATATACAAGAAGGAGGGTAAGATCTGCACGACACTCTATTCCAAAGATACTGACAAGAACTCAATACTCCACGCAACAAGCTGTCATCCACAGAGTTTAAAAAGAGCATTACCAGTATCGCAATACAGAAGAACTATAAGAAACAACACAGATCCACTGTTGAAAACTAAACAACTCATAGAGATGGAAGAAAAATTCAGATTGAGAGGTTACCAAAGGGATATACTTAAGGAATGTAAAGAAAAAGTCTCCCATTTGACTCAACAAGACACCTTGGTAACTAAAGAATACTCTAAAGAGGATGAGAAAATGACTTTTATTACTACATTTACCTTGGGTAAAAATGATTTTGTGTAAGAACTAAGAGAAAACTGGAAACTACTATCTTCAGACAAAGATCTACCCTTTCAGAAGATGAATCCACCCAGAGTGGGATATCGGAGAGCTCAATCTCTAAGGGACAAGTTGATAAAAACAGACCCAAGGAACTGTTACACTAAAGATACGTGGCTACGCAATAAACCAGGCTGTTTTAGGTGTTTGGGCTGCACAACCTGCAATGGACTGACCACTGGTAGTACATTCAATCATCCCTACCGAACAAGAAAATTTCCCATAAAATTCAGAGTAACCTGTACCACCAAATTTGTCATCTATCTTCTACATTGCATTTGTGGTCTTTTTTATGTTGGGAAGACGGTAGATGACCTTAGGACCAGAATGGCCAACCACTGGTCTGCAATCAAGAAAGCTATAGAAAAAGGAGATTCGGACCAGCCGGTGGCGAGGCATTTTGCGCAGGCTAAACATACCATCAAAGACCTTAAATACATTATAATAGATCATATACCACCACTCACACGAGGAGGAGATAGAGCGAAGCTGTTACTCCAACGTGAAGCAAGGTGGATCCACACTCTGGGCACAATGATTCCCCAAGGTCTTAACGTCAATCTAGACTGGCATTGCTTCCTATGAACTATCTCCATATCAGTACAAATGGATGTAGATACATGTCACTTTTAGGGCTTCTATGACACTAAATTGGAATATCTAGTTAGCCCATCCTCTTACCTAGGAGTACCCTTTTAGAATAACATTGTACAATATGTCTGTATAATGCTATTGGTAAAAATCATTCCCCCTTAGGCAGTCCTTAGACAATCCGATACTAAAGTATATCTTTGTAGTATATG
This sequence comes from Bombina bombina, assembly GCF_027579735.1. Lineage (NCBI taxonomy): Eukaryota > Metazoa > Chordata > Amphibia > Anura > Bombinatoridae > Bombina > Bombina bombina. The sequence goes on from NC_069500.1 coordinate 186,300,814, forward strand.
TGTAATAACTGTTATCGCAGGCAGCACTTAGCGGAAAATATGGAGACATACAGGATTTCTTGTTGATTGTAGATGAGAGAATGCATATGTCAGAAGCTTATTATAGAATGCATAATACGGTTATTTTTGGAATATTACTGTGTACCAAAATGTCAAGCCATAATTTGTCTAATTCAATTTTTTGTATTTTTGTATTTGCATAGGCAGACGCTGCCGAACAGGCGTCTGGTTGCTATGGCTACGTGAGTGACGTAGCGTAACCCCGGCGGGGAGGAGACACTTCCGGACGCTGTCGGCAGCGCCGTGCTCACACCTTGTCTGTTCTTGTGTGTATATAAGAGGGGTAAGTTCACTCTATGTGGGTGTTTGTTTGTATATTTGAGAAAGGGGGAGACCCCGAAACGTTATATTAAATAATTGTTACTTAAGACCCAGCGAGTGCAGTTTTTTCTTTGATGCCTATATATATATATATATATAAATATGTTTTTATGAATAAATAGAACATATTCTGCTACGTGCATGCATCATCAGGTTAGCTAACATGAGAATATGCTATTGGGTTTGGCGTGATTATGGTGTTTTTTTCCACTTTTTTTGCTCCATTGACGTCTATGGGGGAATAGGATATTGCACGCATGATATTATAAATTCGGCTTTTTACTTTTAACTTGTAATACCATCGCAACTCAACCCACACACAAACAGTTTACTTCTAGTGCAATTAGCACCCTAGTGGAAACGCTAAATAGCGCTGCAATGTCCACTCATAATCTGGCCCTTATTATGTAAATTTATTGCAAGACAAGTTCTTTTATGTCCCTTTAAGGTAGCAGGAAAAAAGTTTTTTTTTGTTATTCTCAAAAAGAAGAGACACTCAACTGAGAAAGAAGCATCTTCCTCTTTTTTTGTATGCACTTTTATTAGCATTTATTATTTTTCCAGTCAGAAAACAAACATTACTAGTAAAAGTAAAAACAACAACACTATGACCTCGATCACAATTTATCCAGAGTGGCGTCTCAGACTCTTTCTGGTTGAAAAGGCTACTTTTTTGATTCAGTGCAATCACAATAGCGCAATTTTGACTGATTCTCACACTAACAACGGTTTTCAATAAAAGCCCTATTTACCCTATAGAGCCGATAATTTCTCAGCGATCACAATACATTTTCAGGTCACTTTTCAACAGCTTTTTTGTGACTATATTTGGCTTATCAAATTCGGCACCTCAAAACACTTAATAAGCCTTCTTTTGTCATTCAGAAAGAGCGTACCGTTTTAAAAATGTTTCCAATTTACTTCTAGTATCAAAGTTGCTTCGTTTCCATGATATTCTGTGTTGAAGAAATACCATATAGTGCTCGCTTTTCAACAAAAGATACCAGGAGCACAAAAAAAAATCGATAATAAAAATGAAATAGAAAGTTGTTTAAAATTGCATTCTCTATCTGAATCATGTACATATGTTAAACACACTGAAATGGCCACAGGAAATTGTATGTATACATATGTATTTATGTGTATATATGTGTATGTAAATACATATATACATCTATAAATACATAAATACATTTGTACACATATATAGACTTTTATATATACATACATATCTATCTTTAGACATGTATATGTATGTATCTCAATGTTAAAGCCCCTTTGCCTGCCTTTTTTTTCCTAACACCTCATATCTTTGAGCAATATTTTTTTAATAATTTTTATTAAGTTATTATGAGTGTAACTGTACTTTGTAATGCATTTTTGATGTGTTTTGTGACACTTTTTTCACAAATTAGCTAACCACAGCTCTAAGGATGCGCTAACCCAACGAGCGTTGACTTGATTTGCACTTAAGTGATAGCATTTTCTTTCAACTTGTAATACTAGCGCAATTTAACCTGCACGCCACTCGTTTGCGCTCCACTCGTAATCTGGCGCTAAGTATGAAAGCTTTCTAAATAAATTAACACATTGCTTAGTGCACTAGTTTTTCAACTTTGCTTATTTGAAGTAGCTGATTGGGACTTTGTTTTGCAGTATGTTATCTTATTATATCTGTTGAGGTCAATTATGAACAGATGTTTGCACTTCTAGTTCTCAAAATTAGAAAACCCCAAATTAAATTTCAGGAAAATGGAGAACATAAACTATATTGCAATTTTTATTTTTTGGTATGCATAAATAAAGATTACAATTTCAAAGTAATTTAAATCCATAAATGAATGTATAAAATATGTTACCTAAGCCCTGATAGAATAAATTAACTATTTGAAAGCCAATTCACAAATATAACAAAATACTGGTATATGAAAATAAATTAAAAAAAATAATTTTAACATTATTACCTTCAAAATAGTATCAAAACATCCCTCTCCTGAATACTAATAATTTATGGTTCATTTTTATGATTTCTTGATATTATGGGGTAGATTTATCATACCCCGGGCGGACATGAAAACCCAAAATTAAATTTCAGTAAAAATGGAGAACATAAACTATATTGCAATTCTTATTTTATTTTTGCCAACACAGTAACATCAGCGGTCTCTGAGCCATTTTCAACATTATTTACCAAAATCTTCGCAAAAGTTATACATTTTATTACCGTTTTTGCTGCAACTAGCTCACATACCATGAATTATTAATATAATAATGGCATATTGTGAATACGCTGGGCCTGCTGAAAAAAGAATATATAATTTATATGGGTCGCTCATTGGAATTCGACTTACAATAGGGTTCAAATGTAGGTAGCAAAAAAAAAGCTCAATTGTCTCAGATAAAACAAAGGCTTAGCAGTGAAAGGGTTAAAAATATTAAGAACATTTAAAATTGAATAAAAAAGAAAGGAACGGGCTTCAAGGAAATATAAATTGTATCCAATATAGTAAAGATCTGCACTCACTGGACTTGTGTCAATTGTAATATTTATTATAGTGACATTTCAGAGCAACAATGCCCGTTCTTCAGACCAACAAAATCAAGTGAAAAAACAAACAAGAAATACCTTCATAAGCCCCGCCCCAACACAAAATTGTGCCAAAAATGGTTGCCATAGTGATGGTGTATATTAAAAAAATCATCATTGGCATAATGTGCAACATGTTGTTACAGTATGAGTAATTTGCTAAATATGATCAAATTTTATATATGTATTTGTGTGTGTTTGTGTATATATATATATATATGTGTGTGTGTGATGTAACTACTTGATGTCCAGCTTGCTGAAAGTCTCTCAAGGACACACCTGTTTATGTACAGAGATAGGACAATAAATTCCTTTAGTTAAAATAGTTTAGTGAAAAAGTCCAGAAGTAAAGTGCAGAGATACAAATTACTTTAGAAGCAAACATATACATTCAGCTCTTATGAACCAATCACACTCTTAGCCAACTCAAAGCATCCACCATTATCCATTTTTGGGTTGTATTAGCTGAAGAGACCTGTCATTATAGATATATAAGGTATAGGGAGAAGGAAGAGAGTAGAAAAGAGAAGAAGAAAGGAAGGAGACAACCTCTTACTGGGCCCAGAGGTAATTATATTATGCACTTATTTACTTTACAGCTATAAGGTTGTTTTTATGTCTGTTTGCATTTGATGTAAGAAGTTGTATGCAGTTATGTCAATGTGTTTTATGTAATGTATTTAATGTAACTCATATTAATGGTACCATATAAAAAGCATAGAATATTATATCGTGTGATCTAAGTTTTTGGGTGCTGTGACTAATAAAAAATTGTTATATTAAGCTGTCTTTCTCACAAGCAAATTCTTTCATAATTAATAGTTATTATTATTATTAATATAAATATTATATTCCAAAATTAATAATTAATCTTCAATAATTGGCGACCGCTCGGGTATTAGAACTTGTCGTGTCCATTAAGGTATAAGATCCGGCATGTATGTTTTATACATATGATGAGGCTTTTAGATGTTTTGGGCTGTTTTCAGTCATCACCAATAACAGAATCATAGCAAATTCTGCTTATTGTTCTAATAGTAAGTTATATCTTTTTGGAATGATTACTTCTATTCAAAGAATCCTCACAGATTAAATTTGGTTATAATATTTATTTTAATACAATATTTATTTGGGTTTAAATATACATTTATGTATGTTTATGCAATAGTCACACATTTGTGTGGAATAAAATTCTAGTCATTTTACTTGTAAGCTGCACATGTTGCTTTGATATAGAAATATCTAGTCCCATACTATAGAAATATTGTATTGTGGCCCCTCTAATTAAAACAATAAGCCAGAATTTATATAGTTATATCATGCATGGTCATGTACTGTAAGTATATACTTCTGCATTAATTAGTATTGAATTGTTAATTTTTCCAATGAGCCACAGGAAGCTATGTAAATAAATAGTTAAAATCTTGTGGACATAAGCTAAATTGTCATCTTGAAATAAAACAATTACTATTGCATTAATATATATGCTTAAAGTATTGTATATTATGTGATTTGCTGTTTTGAAACTGTTCTAATAAATAATTTTGTCTGTGAGAAATTAAGCATAATTTTGAACAACGCCTATCTCGGTAAGGAAGAAAACCTAACGGGATAGGATATTAGGTGATGGAAAGGATTTAAAAGCAACCCCACGCTAACAAAATCACGATATAGTTCTTTGTTTAAAAAGTGTTTGATTAGAGTAACCCTTACGACTAGTGAACATAAGGGAGAGGATCTACACTGAAAAGTAAAATTTCCCAAATAATATTTTAAAGCATATAAGTATATTAGAAGAACCTGTAAGTGCCAGCCAACTTACTGAGGAGGATATACAAACATAAACAAAAAGGGAATCAATTAATTTTATTTTAAGTTTTTTTTACTCAAGATGGCTACATTATCTGCTTTGGAAAGCTTTGTAGCTACATACATCACAAGCCATAAAAGTAATGATTATGTTTGTGATGTTTATGACAAAGAGAATCCCTGGAAATATGTCCAGGATGTATTTGAAAAAGAGATTAATATCTCACAAAAGTCCAAAAAGACAAAAGGAAAAGCAGTTGCAAGTATCTTTGCAGCATGCTTGGCAATTAATGCCAAAATAGAAACATTGAAAAATGAACTGCAAAGTTCCAAAAATATAATAAACAAAAAAGAAAAAGAGATTGACAAATTAAGTGCAATCTATGACATCCCTCAATTTAACAAATCCAAACAGGAGAGTGATAAAAACTGCTTAAATTAATGTGACTTATATAAATATATAAAGAATGTGACAATAATAAGCAATGTGCTCATATAGCAAAAACATGTGCATAATAAAACACCTAAAATGGATCCTTTAAAAAGCTATGCATCATCTAGATTAAAAACACAGTACTGTGTAGCATATATACATTGTATGGATAATAGATAACAAATCACCACAGACAGGACCATACCCCATAGAGGTAGAATAGATATGCAGTTGTAATTATAAACATCATTACCAAGTAAACAGACACGTAATGACAAATGGAAAGTGCAGCAAGCACAGAGCCATAGCAGTATCATCAATTCAGGTCTAAAAACGGAAAAGCATTGCATATATTTTCTTACCTACATAGCTTAGAAGTGAGTGCACCAAAACCCAGCAAAGCAGCAGGGAGAACCCCTGTCATGTGATCATTACAGCATAGCTGCTATTGGTGTGAGTCATTCAGTCATCACAAGCCCCTCCTTTGAAAATCTTTTGTGTCAACAAACATAAAGTAGTAATGCTGACTTTTACTATATTGCACCTGTGTATTGTGCAGAGTGGAATATAAATCTACAATATCTCACCAACTCCAGACAGTAGTGTTTATATAGCGCATAGAGAGGACTTGTTTAAAAAACATTAACAAAATAAAAAATAAAGAAAAAATACAGTCAGGTTGCAAAGAAAAGAATGCTGTACAATCAAATCCAAAAAGTGGCGTGCAACAGGTTAGTCTTTTTTTTTTTATTTTAAGGCTTGTCTAATGGCAGACTGGTGATTGGCCATTCTTGTTCTTGCATCATAACAGGTTTTTCCCACATAAAACAACCCGCACGAACAGTTCAATAGGTATACAAAAGATTGCCAGAAAAATAAGAGTTGATTTTATATTTTCGGTTGGTATAAGGGTGTCTAAATTCCTGTCCAGGGATCATGGCATTGCATCTTGTACATGAAATGCACCTAAAGCATCCCTTCTTAGTGTTGGATAACCAAGATGTATTCATGTAACTCTTTCTGGGATCAGTATGCACAAGCATATCCATCAGATTGGGACTCTTATAGGTAACCCTGGGTGGCTGTGAGAAGGAAAGAGTTGGATCGCTACTAAGGATTTTCCAATGTTCTTGTACCTTCTGTGGTATTTGACTTGACTCTGGGCTGTAAGTAGAGAGAGTGAGTTTATATTTGTTCTCTCCCTGGGGATCAATAGATCCTCTTATTTCACATTACTCCGCTCCTATCTTGTTCTTTCAATCACATCCGGAAAGAAGCCTCTCTGTAAAAACCTCTCTGTCATTTCATCCAATTGCATCTCACAAAGTGTATGGTCAATGTTGTTACGAATCACCCGCATTTTTTGTCCTTTGGGAATTGCCCTGATCAGGCTCTTTGGATGGCATCTGTGGGCTGAGAGAATAGAATTTCTATCCATATCTTTGTGGTATAAGGTAGAACTCAATCACCCTTCACTCTTATATAGTCGCAGGTCTAGGAAGTTAATGCTTGTTTCATCATAGGACATCTTGAATCTTACCGTTAACTCAATTGAGTTAATCCATTCAACCCATTCAGATAGTGTTGTTCTAGAGCCTCTTTAGATCACCAATATATCTCTTATAAAATCAGATCTGAGGGTTGGAATAGACTTTTAGGATGGTGTTCTCTAATGATCCATGAACAAACTTTCATATGCTGTGTCCACATTGGACCCCATTGCTGTTCCTGTGATTTGTAGGTAAAACTTATCCTTAAAGCTGTCGTAGTTCTTAGTGAGACATGTTTTGAGAAGTTCTGAAATGAATGCAGGTGAAGGGCCAATATATGGATATTTATTCAAAACCTGTTCAATTACTGTCAGCCCCTCCTGGTGTGTGATTATGGTGTAAAGGCTAGATACGTCTAGAGTCACCAATAAATCCTGTTCTGAAATAGATTCCAAGCTGTGGATATATTTTATCACATTGGTCGCATCCTTGATACGAATGGCTGTAATAAGTAATCAATGTACTATGCAATGGGTTGCAACAAGGACCCTCTTGCCGAGACTACCGGCCTTCCTGGTGGGTTCTATTTGTCCTTATGTACCTTTGGTAAAGTATAAAGGATTTGGTAGTGATCCCCTGAAAAGCCTGCTGTGTATTGTCAGATGATGTCCCAGTCGGCATAGTGTTGGATTCGTTATCAGATCCTGAGCTACAGATCCACTGTAGCCAATGCTCTTCCAGCATGGAATCTGCTTCTTTGTGGGCAAAAAGTTTGACGTGTGAATGTCCCAGTAAGCCAAGGATAAACATTCTTTTCTTTGTAATCCTCAGTCACAGTTTGTAGCTTCCTGCTTTTGAAAGCCAGTAGCTCCCTCCTGTATGCATCCATTTGGGTTTTCAGTTTCTCCAACCAATTCTCCTTCTTGTCATCCACTAGGACCTGTTCATTTTTGTCCTTAAATGTAGTTAACTCCAAATGTATTTTGTTTGTAAGGCTCTTCACTTTCTCAATAACGAATATGATTAAAATCATAGAACATTTATTGAGGATTTGGCAGAATGATTGATTGTTCCTCCCAATAGTGGGAACATTGTGAATCCTCTGGGAATCATCCCACTACGATAATATTTTGACAGATATTTTGCATGCTGTTCTTAGTCGAATAACTTTTTCTTAAAGGGAAAGTCAACACCAGACATTTTGTTGTTTTAAAAAAAGATAATCACTTTATTACCCATTCCCTAGTTTTGCATAACCAACACTGTTATATTAATATACTTTTTACCTCTGCAATTAACTTGTATGTACGCATTTTCTGACAGCCCCCTGATCACATGAAATTGTATTTATCATCTATTGACTTTCATTTTAGCCCATTAGTGCAGTGTCTGCCACAAGTCACTGGCGTGATCACAATGTTATCTATATGGCTCACATGAACTAGCTCTCCCCTGTTGTGAAAAGCTTGTGATAAGAGGCGGCCTTCAAGGGCTTAGAAATTATCATATGAGCATAAATAGGTTAAGCTTTCAAATAAGAATACCAAGAGAACAAAGCAAAATTGGTGATAAAAGTAAATTCGAAAGTTGTTAAAAATTACATGCCCTATTTTTGTTTTACTTGACTGTCCCTTTAAGTTTAAGGAGTAATTGATATATAGTATTAGCTGATTTATCCCCCTCTTACATCTCATCTTCCATTCATCAGTATCAACCAGAATCCTGGCTGCATCAGAAGGGGCATTGCTCCAAAACATGACTATAATAAATATCACAATTGACACTAGTCCAGTGAGTGCAGATCTATATTGGATACAATATATTTTTCCTGACACCCTGGCAGTTGCTCTTTCTTTTAAGATGTGAGTGCAAATCCACCCTGACTGTTCTTGGTATTACTTACATTTGGGATTTGACACCCATCATACTTGGGATATCGGACCTATCCTCCACCACACTTTTCACTCACGTAAGTGAACACACTTATCACCATACAATGGATCCAGAAGATACAACCACATCACAGGATATGGATACCACATCCAATCTGGGTATGTTTGCTTTTTCAGATGATGATGCAGCCAGGATTCTGGTTGATACTGATGAGATGGAAGAGGGGGATCAATTGGCTAATACTATCTATCAATCACTCCTCAAACTTAAGAAAAAGGAATTTGACTTAGAACAGCATGCAAAATATCGCATTGTTCCCACTATTGGGAGAAGAAATCTATCCTTCTGCATTAAATGGTGCCAAATACTCAATAAATGTTCTATGGATTTAATCCTACTCATTATTGAGGAAGTGAAGAGCCTTACAAACAAAATACAATTGGAGTTAACCACATTTAAAGGGACAGTCAGCCATAGAATTGTTATTGTTTTAAAAGATAGATAATCCCTTTATTACTCATTCCCCAGTTTTGCATAACCAACACAGTTATATTAATGTACTTTTTACCTTTGTGATTACCTTGTATCTAGGAACCTTCTTCCAGCCCCCTGATCATGACTGTGACTGTTAATTATCTATTGTCTTAAATTTAGCATTCTATTTTGCTAGATCTTAAATAACTTTCTGTGCCTGAACACAGTGTTATCTATATGGCCCACGTGTACTTTCTGTCTCTTTGTGTTGAAAAGAGATTTAAAAAGCATGTGATAAGAGGCAGCCCTCAAAGGCTTAGAAATTAGCATTTGAGCCTACCTATGTTTAGTTTAAACTAAGAATACCAAGAGAAAAAAGCAAATTTGATGATAAAAGTAAATTGGAAAGTCAATTAAAATTAAAAGTCCTATCTGAATAATGAAAGTTTAATTTATACTTGACTGTCCCTTTAAGGACTAAAATGAAAAAGTCCTAGTGGATGACAAGAAGGAGGATTGTAAAGATAAGTATACAAAACATTCACAAAGTGTTACAAAGTTCAATTAAAGATGGAAAGATTTGTCCATTCCTGAAAGAAATTTCCTTGGGACTTGAATCTTCAATAGGTCCTCAAAAAAAAGGAAACACAAAATAGTGTAACTCTGTAAACCCACTGGATACGATATGGTAATAGGACGAATGATTACTCACATTTGTTGGAGCTAATGCAAGCTCTATATGATGCACACATCATGCACACAAAGGAATATTGATTAAAATATAAAAATGTCACAAATGCTCAGTATAAACAATTGATCAAAGGGATCCAACAGGAAAACAGTCAATTATCACTGTTCAGAGTGGACCTGTATGCCGGATGAATGCTAATAGAGAGCAGAAGCTTAACTGCTTACCAACCGCAATCCTCAAACAGCTAGGTATAACTCCGCCCTAAGCGTAACTGGCAAGTTTTAACGTAGTGGTGGAAAGAAGTTCCAACATACATTTCGCTGACCAACTTGCAGCTTTGTCAATGAATCCTTGACAGGATATGGGCGCTTAGGGCGGAGTAATACCTAGCCGGTTGAAGATTGCGGTTGGTAAGCGGTTAAGCTTCTGCTCTCTATCCACATCCATCCAACCTACAGGTTCACTCTGGACAGTCATAATTGACTGTTTTCCTGTTGGATCCCTTTGCACAATTGTTTATACTTTGCATTTGTGACGTTTTTTTATATTTTAATAAATATTCCTTTTTTAATCAATCACATTGTGGGATACTGTTTGTCTACCAGTATAAAGTAGGCATGCACATCATATAGAGCTTGCATTAGCTCCAACAAATGTGAATAATCATTCGTCCTATTACCATATCGTATCCAGTGGGTTTACAGAGTTAGACTATTTTGTGTTTCCTTTTTTTTTGAGGACTTATTGTAGATTCAAGTCCCAAGGAAATTTCTTTCAGGAATGGACATATCCTTCCATCTTTTGTTGAACTTTTTAGTGAATTTATTTAATTTCACATTGAGAAGGAAGATTGATTGAAGAAACTGAAAACCCAAATGGATGCATACAGGAGGGAGCTACTGGTTTTCAAAAACAGGAAGCTGCAAACTGTGACTGAGGATTACAAAGAAAAGTATGTTTATCCTTGGCTTACTGGGATATTCACACGTCAATCTTTTCTCCCACGAAGAAGGAGATTCCATGCTAGAAGAGCATTGGCTACAGTGGATAGTAGCTCGGTATCTGATAACGAATCCAACATTATGCCGACTGGGACCTCATCTGACAATACACAGCTGGTTTTTCAGGGGGGTCACTACCAGATCCAGGGGATCGAGAATAAATCAAGACCAAACCAGAGGTGGGGCATTAGATGATGTCCCCCTCTACAACCCAGGTAGAGGCGGAAGACATTATAGTGAACATTAGTAGTCACATCCTAACAGATATAGAGAAACAAGTTTTGAACAAAGGCCTGTCTTTTGTCCCAATTACAAGGAGAAATAATTTTGATGCCTACGTGGATATTATGAAATTCCAACACCAGCTGAAATTGCAGGATCATTTTAAAATTAGTGAACCAACTGACAGGAGGTTCAGACCTAAAAGCAAGTTTGAACCTATTAATACACATTCAAGCATTAAAACATTCACAAGGATGTTGACACAGGATGTACTCAACAATGAAGCCACCACAATAAGACAGAATGTTACTAATTCTGAAAGAGAAGCCATAAAACCACTGGCAGATGATCCAAATATTGTCATCCACCCCGCAGACAAAGGCGAGGCTATTGTGATCATGGACTATCAACAATACAGCTGTGAGATCCAAACACAATGGTCAGATTCTTTAACATATAGAAAACTGGATTTTAACCCGACTAAGGCTTTTAAGAAGGTCATCAATGAACTATTACTACAAGGGCTTAACAATGGATGGTTAGATCAAGAAACCTTCAACTTCTTATGTGTGAAACACCCTATCTACCCTATCCTTTATACCTTACCAAAGGTACATAATGACAAATGGAACCCAACAGGAAGGCCGATAGTCTCGGGAAGAGGGTCCTTGTTGCAACCCATTGCATAGTACATTGATTACTTATTACAGCCATTCGTAACATAGGTGAAATCCTTTATCAAGTATGCGACCAATGTGATAAAGATATCCAAAACTTGAAATCTATTGCAGAGGAGGATTTATTGGTGACTCTAGACATATCTAGCCTGTACACCATAATCCCACACCAGGAGGGGCTGACATTAATTGAACATGTTTTGAATAAATATCCATATATTGGCCCTCCACCTGCATTCATTTTGGAACTTTTCAAGACATGTCTCACTAAGAACTACGTCAGGTTTGAGGATAAGTATTACCTACAAATCACAGGAACAGCAATGGGGTCCAATGTGGCCCCAGCATATGCAAATTTGTTCATGGATCATTGTGAGAATACCATCCTGAAAATCTATTCCAGCCCTCAGATCCGAATTTATCAGAGCTATATTGGTGATCTTTTGGTTATCTGGAGAGGCTCTAGAACAACACTATCTGAATGGGTTGAATGGATTAACTCAATTGAGTCAACAGTAAGATTTAAGATGTCCTGTGATGAAACAAGCATTAACTTCCTAGACCTGCGAATATATAAGAGTGAAGGGCGATTGAGTTCTACCTTATCCCGCAAAGATATGGATAGAAATTCTATTATCTTAGCCCGCAGTTGCCATCCAAAGAGCCTAATCAGGAAAATTTCCAAAGGACAAATGATGCGGGTGATTCTTAACAACTCTGACCCTACACTTTGTGAGATGAAATTGGATGAAATGGTGGAGAGATTTTTACAGAGAGGCTTCTTTCCGGATGTGACTGAAAGAACAAGACAGGAGCTGAGTAATGTGAAACAAGAGGATCTATTGATCCCCAGGGAGAGAACAAATACCAACTCCCTCTCACTGGTCACTACTAACAGCCCAAAGTCAAGTCAAATACCACAGAAGGTACAAGAACATTGGAAAATCCTTAGTAGCGTTCCAACTCTTTCCTTCTCACAGCCACCCAGGGTTACCTATAAGAGGGGTCCCAACCTGAGGGATATGCTTGTGCATACTGATGCCAGAAAGAGTTACATGAATACATCTTGGTTATCCAACACTAAGAAGGGATGCTAAAGATGCATTTCATGTACAAGATGCAATGCCATGATCCCTGGACAAGAATTCAGACACCCTCATAGCAACCGCAGAAATAAAATTAACTCTTATCTTTCCTGCAATTTTTTGTATACCTATTAAACTGTTCGTGCAGGGTTTTTTATGTGGGAAAAACCTGTGACGATGCGTGAACAAAAATGGTCAATTACCGGTCTGCCATTAGACAAGCCTTAAAATAAAAAATAAAAAACAACCTGTAGCACATCACTTTTTGGAGAACGATCATATAACTATGGATCTAAAATTCAGACTAATTGACCATGTCACCCCACTTGGAGAGGGGGTGACAGGGCTAGACTGTTGCTACAATGAGAATCCAGATGGACGTATGAGCTCAATACAGTAGCTCTGAATGGTTTGAATATAAATAATAGCTGGCACTGTTTCCTATGATGTGCTCTTAGGGCGCAATCACATATACGGCGCAGGTTTCGGCGCAAGCATGGGAACCCGCGCCGCCCGTAATTTCACCTTGCACATTGGGGTATTACATATACTGCGCCGTTAGATGCTAAACTGGCGTAAGTAGGACAAACTGGCGATCTTCTGAAATATACACAGTTTAGTCGTCGCAAGTAACTTACGCCAGTATTTTGTCCACGGAAAGTGTCAATAAAGAGTAGTTTTATGCAAATTAGGTTAACACTCGTAAAAATGAACCGCGATTTCAAATATAAATGCGACACGTAATTACGCTATTCAAAATTCATATATAAACCCATGCGCAGCCACCATTTTCTTCAGTGTGTTTGGATTATTCTTTGAGCTACAGCACACTACACTGGAGTGGAGGATTAGTCAGAGTAGAGAGAGAGGCGCAAACAGAGGAGTTAGTTAGGTCGCATTGTTGTTTGATTAAGCTTGTACACTAACACATATTTTTACATATTGCACACATTTTGCATACATACATATACAAATACACCACACTTTTGTTTCTAACACCTCACACATTTTATTTGAATTTCACAGTGTGATAGGATGAGTGTTTGGTTGTGATTGTGTGTGATTGAACTGGGAGTGGGTGTGTTTGTAGTGTGATTTAGTGTGAGGATGGCAGGGAGAGGTAGGGCGGAGGGGAGAGGAGTGGCAGGGAGAGGAGTATTGGAGAGGACAGGAGGAGCAGTGGGGCCCTGTCAGGGAGTAAGTGGAGTGGGGAGAGGGAGAGCTAGAAGGGATGATGGGAGGGGAGATGCCCGAGAGCCCCAGAGACCAGGCACATCTAGGAGAGGGACAGAGGGTACACATGGGGACAGAAGGGGGTAGCAGGGAGAGGATAGAGAGGAACCCACACCAGGGACATCACAGGGAGCAAGCCAGGTGTCCATGGAGGATGAGAGGCTGAGATGTTCCAACTTCTCATTTGAGGAAAATGTTGCCCTAGTCCAGGCCATCATGGATAATTACAGCTCCTGTCAACAATGTGGCCCCGCAGAGGAGGACTGTTGAGGGCCTGAAAAAGCAGTGGAATGACTGCAAGAGGCGGGGCAAAGAAAAGATGGGGCAGGAAGCTATGCACCAGAGGGGAACAGGTGGTGGTCCATCCCTGGACATAGAGTATAACACCTGGCAGGAGATGATACGCAGGTCCCTGAGTATCACAGCAGTTCGTGGACTTCCAGGGGCTCATAATTCAGGGGATGCAACCACAGCACATAATGCTGGTGAGTAACATCCCACACACCAGTATTATATGTATTTGAGATATAACACCCTTTAATATCACACATTCATGTACACAATGAGGAGCATGGTATTTGGCCTACTAACAAAAACATCTACAATTATATTTTACCTTAATACTACTTAACACAATGCAATTCATGATATGAGGTGTAATAGTGCAATACTAACATGTCTCAGATTAACACAGGACACATGTTATAGAGTTTGACATGAGAATCAGTATAGGCCCTAGTATGTATCAATGTATATTGTATGCCCACGTGGACATATATCTGACTTTACTAATCCATCTCATCATTTGACCCCTTCACAGAACCTCCTGTCACAAGGATACAAACATCCATGCCACCACCACCACCACCACCCTTCAGGCAACCGCAAGAACAGTATGCTCCCAGTCATGAGCATGGTTGGATGGCTTCAGTTGAGGACCCGGGAGTGATGCCACCACCATTGCCATATGACCCCTAGCAAGATTCCTGGCCAGAGGAATATCCTCCCTTTGGCTTTGAGGGGGAGCCAAGACAGCCACAAAGGGTCCATGTATTTACCCCCCCCCCACAACACAATCTCATGGCAGTCAGGGATTTTACCCACACACAATGTCACATTAAGTTCCAATTGGACAGGCTGAGTGGTAACACACTCGTCATCCGTGGGACTATCAACCAACCATACGAGCTCCACCATCATCAGCAATTGGACGAGCTCCACCATCCTCGGCAATTGGACGAGCTCCACTATCCTCAGCAATTGGATGAGCTCCATTGGCAGAAGGAAATAGAGCAGATTCTATAGCTGCACCTCAAGAACCATCAGATGCAGGTGACCCTGCCCCACATGAACCATCAGTTGAAGCTGGCCCTGCCCCACATGAACCAGCAGTTGAAGCTGGCCCTACCCCACATGAACCAGCAGTTGAAGCTGGCCCTGCCCCACATGAACCAGCAGTTGAAGCTGGCCCTGCACCTCAAGCAACAGCAGATGCAGGTGACCCTGCCCCACAATCACCTAGAAGCCCTGCTGCTCAAGAGCCTGTGGATGCATTGTATTCATCCCTGAGTGAGGAATACATATAAATTGCACTCCAGAGGAGGCTCATAACAAGCACTGAGAACATCCAAAGAGGCCAAGAGAGGTTCTTCAGGAACCATGAAAGGTTTATCAGGAGCCAAGAGAGGAGACAACAACGTAGCATAGAGCTACAGAGGGACATGGCAGCATCGTTAAGTGCAAGTGTTCATAACCAATCACAGATGATGCAAATTCTGTCTGATATGCAGATGCAAATGGACAATAGATGGAGAGAACAAAATCAACTCTTGGGTGTGTTGGTTGACCACTTTACACACCAGCAAGAAACTGCCTCCAGCCTATCATCTGTGGCCAGCACACCAGCAGAAACATCAGAATCTTCTCAAAGCAGGAGAACAAGGCAATCCACTACAGCCACCTCAGCTCCCTCATCCAAGAAGCCAAAAAAGAAATAAATATTCTTATAGTTCACCATAAATCTTGTCCTCTGTTATTTACCATATAATTGTCATCGACATCCATGTGAGGTGGCAAAAGGTCATATTATCATGTTTATGACATATTCTTGTTCTCTAACTCACATCCACAATAGTTGTTTATGAAGGGTACATATAGTAATATTCACTTCTAATATGTAAATCATTGTATCTCACATCCAATATAAATTGACACATTGGTATATATAGTAGCAATGTTACTGATAGGGTGGGCATTACCAGGTGTTTTAAGGCTGCAGGTGAGAGGTTGGGTTGTCTGTGATTGGTTTGACACAATTGCAAAGAGGCAGCCTTCAAGAAGGTCTTAGAAATTATCATATGAGCCATCCTAGGTTTAGCTTTCAACTAAGAATACCAAGAGAACAAAGCAAGTGTTAGAATTAAATCTGAAAGTAGTTTGAAATAACATGCCCTATTTCAAACAAGAAGGTTTTCTTTGGACTTGACTGCCCCTTTATATATTTTGGCATCAATGCCAAGCTGTGTTAACATAATAAATTACACTCCAGTGGGTTCTAAAGAGATGAAGGTAATACAAATATGATTTCCCATTGTTCTCTCCTCCAAATATTGTTGATTGTTTTGAGAACAAATTTAAAGTAAATAAGCAAGTATGTGTCCACAATGTGATAAAGTGATGAGATCTGATTCTACCTACAAGCTCAATCCATTTGATTATGTTGTGGCTTCAAACTATTTCAAATACACAAATAAACCTTAAAAAACAATATCATAGTATACTGTCCCTTTAACCTTGAGATGCTGCTTAAATGTATGTGTTTGTTAAGGCTTCCAGGGAGTTACGTTGCTTTTTTAGTCAGTGCAAGGGTTGCTGCGTCTGCAATATGTGGCGAAATGAGAATGGAGTAGATTTTCTGAATTCTGCGTGCGTAAGTCCTTACGCTGTATATTGGATACCAAATTGCGCGGCTGTTCTATGTTAGTCTATGGGTAAAAAAAATACGTCCGAAGGGTGAAATATACGCGCGTAACTTGTATGCTACGCCGTATATGTAATACCAAAATCGAGTAAAATCTGGCGGCGGAGGATTTTGCGGGCGACGCTGC
Source organism: Bombina bombina (assembly GCF_027579735.1). NCBI lineage: Eukaryota > Metazoa > Chordata > Amphibia > Anura > Bombinatoridae > Bombina > Bombina bombina. The sequence continues at coordinate 186,317,897 of NC_069500.1, forward strand.
ATATGTAATGGAGGCCTTAGAATGATATAAATGTCCCGTTATTATAATAGTATGAGGACCTGGGATCTATTTCAGTACTTGTAGGGATGTACTGTATACCCCTATGCTTTATATCAATTATACTTTATAATATAATGAGCATATTTGCATAGGTTCATGTAAAGTGACCTGTTTATTCATATGGTTTAGAAAACTGGGGCATGATAGGATAGGCTAGATTATGAATCTTATTTTAGGGACTTGGCTCCCAGATACAGTGATTAATGCAGATTAGATGGAACCAATAAATCTCAGGGTATATGGGGATATGCAGCATGACATACTTTGTACAATGATCGAGATGCAGATGAAAAGTCAAACTCCTGTTGATCTTATATAGCACATCCCTTAGCACTGCGGTTATATGCTGGATTATATATTGGTTTGATTGTACAGCATTCTTTTCTTTGCAACCTGACTGTATTTTTTTAAAAAAATATTGTATTTTCTTTCTTTTTATGATTAACAAGTCCGCACTATACGCTATATAAGCGGTCCTACTGTTTGGAGTTGGTGAAATGCTGTAGATTTATATTGCACTCTGCACAATACACAGGTGCAATATAGTAAAAGTCAGCATTACTACTTTATGTTTGTTGACGCAATAGATTTTCAAAGGAGGGGCTTGTGATGATTGAATGACTCACACCAATAGCAGCTATGCTGTAATGATCACATGACAGGGGTTCTCCCTGCAGGTTTGCTGGATTTTGGTGCACTCATTTCTAAGCTATGTAGGTAACAAAATATATTCAATGCTTTTCCGTTTTTAGCCCTGAATTGATGATACTGCTATGGCTCTGTGCTTGCTGCACTTTCCATTTGTCATTACGTGTCTGTTTACTTGGTAATGATGTTTGATAATTGTAACTGCTTATCTATTCTACCTCCATGTGGTATGGTTCTGTCTGTAGTGATCTATTATCCATATGATGTATATATGCTACACAGCACTGTGTTTTTAATCTAGATTATGCATATCTTTTTAAAGGATCCATTTTAGGTGTTTATTATGCACATGTTTTTGCTATATGAGCACATTGCTTATTATTGTCACATTCTTTATATATTTATATAAGTCACATGTTGCACATTTTTTTGAATATACACCATCACTATGGCAACCATTTTTGGCACAATTTTGTGTTGGGGCGGGGCTTATGAAGGTATTTCTTGTTTGTTTTTCCACTTGATTTTGTTGGTTTGAAGAAGGGGCATTGTTGCTCCGAAATGTCACCATAATAAATATTACAATTGACACAAGTCCAGTGAGTGCGGATCTTTACTATATTATATATATATATATATATATATATATATATATATATATGTGTGTGTGTGTGTGTGTGTTTATGTGTATATAAACATATACTGTAAATACACATGCCTATACATGTAGGTTAATTCATAAAAAGTTCAAAACAGAACACGTCCAATAGATAAAAATGTGTTGGTTATAAGAAAGCATAAAGTTGTCTGTGTAGTTTAGGAATAGAAATTCCATCATGAACTGAAATGCTAACACATTGGGCTCGATTTATCAAGCCATTCGCCTCACTATGACTGCAGGTTCCCACAAGAGAACCTGCAGTCAGTATTTATCAATTAGTGGTCATCAGACCGCTGCTTCCTAGCCTGTTCTTCACTCTTAGGAGAAGAATTTCAATCTCCACCTGCTCATGATTGGCTGTACGCGGGCATGTTTTTTGTAGGACGTACCTAGCATGTCATCGGACGTTAAGGGGTTAAAGGGTTCGATTTATCAAGCCATGGCGGATAGGGGCGTACATATGCACCCCTGTCCATCTCAGTGAGCTGAGATGGACAGGGGTGCATATGTACGCCCTTATCCGCCATGGCTTGATAAATCGAGCCCGATAACCCCTTAACGGCCAATGACATGCTAGGTACGTCCTACAAAAAACTTCCTTTAACGGCCCAATACTCTCCGGTCAGTAACCGATGCAGAGAGGGCCACTCTGTGACCCTTTCTGCATTGGCCATTGATGGTGCCGATTGTTGGTGGCATGAGAGGGAGGCAGGTCGGTCGGCCGCCCGCCCATCGCTGTAGGAGGGCAAGAGGGGGGTGGGAGCGGGTGGGACCACTATGCTGCCAGTACTTAAAGGGATACTAACCACAAATTTTTTCTTTCATGATTCAGATAGAGCACGCAATTTTAAGCAACTTTCTAATTTACTCCTATTATCATTTTTTCTTTGTTCTCATGTTATCTTGATTTGAAAAAGCAGTAATGAAAGGTTAGGAGCCGGCCCATTTTTAGTTCAGCACCTGGGTAGCGCTTGCTAATTGGTTTGCTACATTTAGCCACAAATCAGCAAGTGCTACCCAGGTGCTGAACAAAAAATGGGCTGGCTCTAAAGCTTACAGTACTGCTTTTTCAAATCAAGATAGCATGAGAACAAAGAAAAATTATTGATAATAAGAGTAAATTAGAAAGTTGCTTGAAATCTCATGCTCTGTCTGAATCATGAAAGAAAAAAAGTAAATTTATGCTTACCTGATAAATTAATTTCTTTTACGATATGACGAGTCCACGGATTTCATCCTTACTTGTGGGATATTAACCTCCTGCTAACAGGAAGTGGCAAAGAGCACCACAGCAGAGCTGTATATATATAGCCCCTCCCTTCCCCTCCACCCTCAGTCATTCGGCCGAAGGTATAGGAAGAGAAAAGGAAAAGCTAAAAGGTGCAGAGGTGACTGAAGTTTACAAAAAATATAAAGAAAAACTGTCTTAAAAAGAACAGGGTGGGCCATGGACTCGTCATATCGTAAAAGAAATTAATTTATCAGGTAAGCATAAATTTACTTTTCTTTTACAAAGATATGACAAGTCCGCGGATTTCATCCTTACTTGTGGGAAACCAATACCAAAGCAACAGGACACGGATGAAAGGGAGGGACAAGACAGGAACCTAAACAGAAGGCACCACTGCTTGCAGAACCTTTCTCCCAAAAATAGCCTCAGAAGAAGCAAAAGTATCAAATTTGTAAAATTTGGAAAAAGTGTGAAGGGACGACCAAATCGCAGCCTTACAAATCTGTTCAACAGATGCATCGTTTTTAAAAGCCCATGTGGAAGCCACAGCCCTAGTAGAATGAGCCGTAATTCTTTCAGGAGGCTGCTGTCCAGCAGTCTCATATGCCAGGCGGATGATACTTCTCAGCCAAAAAGAAAGAGAGGTAGCTGTAGCTTTCTGACCCCTACGCTTTCCAGAATAAACAATGAATAATGAAGATGATTGATGGAAATCCCTAGTTGCCTGTAAGTAGAACTTTAAGGCACGGACCACATCCAAATTATGCAACGTACGCTCCTTCTTAGAAGAAGGGTTAGGACACAAGGAAGGAACAACAATTTCCTGATTAATATTCTTATTTGAAACAACCTTAGGAAGGAATCCAGGTTTGGTACGTAACACCACCTTATCAGAATGAAAAATGAGATAAGGGGAATCACACTGTAGCGCTTAAAGCTCAGAAACTCTTCGAGCAGAAGAAATAGCAACTAAAAATAGAACTTTCCAAGATAACAATTTGATATCCATGGAATGCATGGGTTCAAACGGAACCCCTTGAAGAAGTCGAAGAACTAAATTCAAACTCCAGGGAGGAGTAATGGGTCTAAATACAGGCTTAATTATAGATAGAGCCTGACAAAAACACTGAACATCTGGTACATTCGCCAAACGTTTGTGAAACAGAATTGACAAAGCTGAAATTTGTCCCTTTAAGGAACTCGCTGATAACCCTTTCTCCAATCCTTCTTGGAGAAAAGACAGAATCCTAGGAATCCTAACTTTACTCCATGAGTAACCCTTGGATTCACACCAATAAAGATATATTTACGCCATATCTTATGATAGATTTTTCTAGTGACAGGCTTTATAGCTTGTATCAAAGTATTGATGACCGAATCAGAGAATCTTCGCTTCGATAAAATCAAGCGTTCAATCTCCACGCAGTCAGCTGCAGAGAAATTAGATTTGGATGTTGGAAAGGACCTTGAATGAGAAGGTCCTGTCTCAATGGAAGTTTCCACAGTGGCAGAGAGGACATGTCCACTAGATCCGCATACCAAGTCCTGCGTGGCCATGCAGGCACTATCAGGATCACTGAAGCTCTCTCCTGTTTGATTCGAGCAATCACGCGTGGGAGGAGAGGAAACGGTGGAAACACATAAGCTAGGCTGAACAAACAAGGCACTGCCAAGGCATCTATCAGTTCGGCCTGAGGATCCCTTGACCGGGATCCGTATCTTGGAAGATTGGCATTATGTCTAGATGCCATCAAATACAATTACGGTCTGCCCCATCTGAGAATCAATGAGGCAAATACCTCCGGGTGAAGTTCCCACTCCCCCGGATGAAAAGTCTGTAGCGTGTAAAATCCACTTCCCAGTTCTCTACTCCTGGGATGTAGATCGCTGACGGATGACAAGAGTGGGCCTCCGCCCAACGGATTATCTTGGATACTTCTATCATCGCTAAGGAACTCCTTGTTCCCCCTTGATGATTGATATATGCCACAGTCGTGATGTTGTCCGACTGGAATCTGATGAATTTGGCCGAAGCCAACTGAGGCCACGTCTGAAGCGCATTGAATATTGCTCTCAGTTCCAGAATATTGATTGGAAATAGAGACTCCACTTGAGTCCAAACATCCTGAGCCTTCAGGGAGTTCCAAACTGCACCCCAGCCCAGAAGGCTGGCATCCGTTGTCACTATTACCCACGAGGGTCTGCGGAAACAAATCCCTTGGGACAGATGATCCAGCGACAACCACCAAAGAAGAGAGTTTCTGGTCTCATGATCCATATTTATCTGAGGAGATAAATCCGCATAAACCCCATTCCCCTGTCCGAGCATGCACAGTTGCAGTGGTCTAAGATAAAAGTGAGCAAACGGAACGATGTCCATTGCCGCTACCATTATTCCAATTACCTCCATACACTGAGCCACTGATGGCCGAGGAATGGACTGAAGTGCTCGGCAAGTATTTAGAATCTTTGAAGAAACTAAAACTAACACCTCACTTTACCATGTCTTCCTAGTATAACACAGGCAAAGAAAATGACTGAGGGTGGAGTGGAAGGGAGGGGCTATATATACAGCTCTGCTGTGGTGCTCTTTGCCTGTTAGCAGGAGGTTAATATCCCACAAGTAAGGATGAAATCCGTGGACTCTTCATATCTTAAAAGAAATGGGTTTAGTATCCCTTTAAGATGGGGGGACCATTGAGGGGTGGAGGAGAGAAGTGAGCTGTTTGAGAGGGATCAGAGAGGGATCAGGGGGTGGGATGTTTCAGGTGGGAGGCTAATCTCTACATGAAGCTAAAATTAACCTTACACGCTACCTAATTAACCCCTTCACTGCTGGGCATAATCCAAGTGTGGTGCACAACTGCAATTAGCGGACTTCTAATTACCACAAATTAATGCCAAAGCCATATGTGTCTGCTATTTCTGAACAAAGAGGATCCTAGATCAATACTTTGGGTTGTCTACTAAAAAAAATATAAATATAGTTTTGATAGGTAAATATTAAAAAAGGCTTTATTTCTGTTGTGGAAGTTTTAGTCTGAAATGCCTGGTCGGTTAAGGGGGTAAACATTGGGTATTTCTAAACTCAGAATAAAATTTAGAAACATAGATTTTGGGGGTCAAAGTTAGAAAAAAAATTTTTTTTTTTCAATTTCTTCAAATTCATCATATTTTATTAACATTTTTATAGTAAATTATAAGATATGATGAAAATAATGGTATCTTTAGAAAGTCCATTTAATGGCGAGAAAAACAGTATATAATATGTGTGGGTACAGTAAATGAGTAAGAAGAAAATGACAGCTTATCACAAACACCGCAGAAATGTAAAAACAGCCCTGGTCCTTAACAGTAAGAAAACTGAAAAACGATCTGGTTACGAAGTTGTTAAAGGGGAATTCAGATTAATTCCAGGTTTAGTATATCACACATTTTATCAGCCCCACAGAGCATTAGTCAGTTTCATTACTTCACTTTATTATCATTAGATAAGTTAGGAGATAAGTAGTGATGTCGCGAATAGTTAGCCGGCGAATAGTTCCCGGTGAACATAGCATGTTTGCATTCGCCGCGGCGGGCGAACATATGCGATGTTCGATCCGCCCCCTATTCGCCATCATTGAGTAATACTTTGACCCTGTACCTCACAGTCAGAAGACACATTCCAGCCAATCAGCAGCAGACACTCCCTCCCAGACCCTCCTACCTCCTGGACAGCATCCATTGTAGATTCATTTGGAAGCTGCATTCTTAGTGAGAGGAGGGACAGTGTAGCTGCTGCTGATTTAATAGGGAAATTGATAGCTAGGCTAGTGTATTCAGTGTCCACTACAGTCCTGAAGGACTCATCTGATCTCTGCTGTAAGGACAGCACCCCAAAAAGCCCTTTTTAGGGCTAGAACATCTGTCTGCTTTTTTTTTTCTTTCCTGTGTAATCTAATTGCAGTTGCCTGCCTGCCAGCGTGTGTGACAAGCTCACAGCGTATACTGTGGCCACTTGCCCAGTGCCACCACTCATATCTGGTGTAACAGTAGTGTAGATTTAAGAAAAAACAACACTTTTTTGACTGTGTTAAATAATAGCAGTCAGTTTCCTTCACACGTGTGCGTTTCAGAGCCTGCCTGCCAGGGCACAGTGTCACCCCAGTGCAACTCATATCTGGTGTAACAGTAGTGTAGATTTAAAAAAAAAAACACTTTTTTGACTGTGTTAAATAATAGCAGTCAGTTTCCTTCACACGTGTGCGTTTCAGGGCCTGCCTGCCAGGGCGCAATGTCACCCCATTGAAACTCATATCTGGTGTAACAGTAGTGTAGATTTAAAAAAAAAAAAAAAACACTTTTTTGACTGTGTTAAATAATAGCAGTCAGTTTCCTTCACACGCGTGCGTTTCAGAGCCTGCCTGCCAGGGCACAGTGTCACCCCAGTGTAACTCATATCTGGTGTAACAGTAGTGTAGATTTAAAAAAAACAACACTTTTTTGACTGTGTTAAATAATAGCAGTCAGTTTCCTTCACACGTGTGCGTTTCAGGGCCTGCCTGCCAGGGCACAATGTCACCCCATTAAAACTCATATCTGGTGTAACAGTAGTGTAGATTTAAAAAAAAAAAAACACATTTTTGACTGTGTTAAATAATAGCAGTCAGTTTCCTTCACACGTGTGCGTTTCAGGGCCTGCCTGCCAGGGCACAATGTCACCCCATTAAAACTCATATCTGGTGTAACAGTAGTGTAGATTTTAAAAAAAACAACACATTTTTGACTGTGTTAAATAATAGCAGTCAGTTTCCTTCACACGTGTGCGTTTAAGTGCCTGCCTGCCAGGGCACAGTGTCACCCCAGTGCAACTCATATCTGGTGTAACAGTAGTGTAGATTTAAAAAAAAACAACACATTTTTGACTGTGTTAAATAATAGCAGTCAGTTTCCTTCACACGTGTGCGTTTCAGGGCCTGCCTGCCAGGGCACAGTGTCACCCAAGTGACACTGGGGTGACACTACCTGATCGATACAACATCATACCTGATGTTTTAAAGCACGTTATTCCAAACAATTTAGGAATGTTAGGTGATTTATGCCCTTTATGGCTTAAAACCAGACTCTGCATCAACTATGTAATTTTCCATGGGAGTTTTGCCATGGATCCCCCTCCGGCATGCCACAGTCCAGGTGTTAGTCCCCTTGAAACAACTTTTCCATCACTATTGTGGCCAGAAAGAGTCCCTGTGGGTTTTAAAATTCGCCTGCCCATTGAAGTCAATGGCTTTTCGCCCGGTTCGCCGGTTTGCAAACTTTTGGGGAAGTTTGCGTTCGCTCTTCGCGAACTCAAATTTTTAGGTTCGCAACATCACTAGAGATAAGTTATCTTTACTTTTATAAAAATGTTACCAGGACAAGGCATCATAATATTTACTGATATCATGATTAGATGACAATATTTTCTTTTTTTAAGGACAATTATTAGGGAAAATATACCTCCTGTAGGACTGAGCTCTGGTTAATTAAAATGTTGTACAGCAGCCCTAGCCTGGCAGAACCTACTCTCTAGTGCAGTTATCACTGCCTGCTACTATTTACAGCATGTTTATAAAAAGCAATAAGTTGTACTTATAGTAATGATATGATGCTGTGTATCCAGAACTTACTCATAAGTACAATAAATCCAGCCATGCCCCTACATGGTATAATATAGCTAGATGTTCCTGTGTGGCATAAAGCTGTTTTTAAATAATGTCATCATGGGAGCATCTGCAGTACGTATGCATCATTGCACAATGCTCCCCTGGGTGCCTATGGTTAGGTTTAACTCCTTCAACACAGAGGAGGTCACAGTTAGTGCGTTAACATACCGCACAGTTTAAAAAAACACACACACATAAACAGATACACACACACACACACACACACATACACATACATACATACACAGATACACACACACACACACACATACACATACACACACATATACTTACAGACACATACACACACACACACATAGATACACACACATACACATACATACACAGATACACACACATACACACATACACAGATACACACACACACATAAACACACATACACAGATACACACACATATACACACATACACAGATACACAGATACATACACAGATAAACACACATACACACACATATACATACGCATACACACATACACAGATACACACACACACACACGGACATACACAGACATACACAGATACACACACACATACATATACACACACATACATACACATACACACACATACATACACATACACACACACACACACACACGCACACACAGATACAAACAAATACACACATACATACATACATACACATACATAGATATACACACACAAATACATAGACACACACATATACATACACACATACATACACACACATACACATACATACATGCATACACACACATATACACACAGATATACACACAGACATATACATACACATACATACACACACAGATACACACACACACATACACATACATACATACACACACACACACACATGCAGACACATACATATACACACATACATTTATTTATTTATTATCGGTTATTTGTAGAGCGCCAACAGATTCCGCAGCGCTATAAGCAAAGGCGGAGTACAACGAAACAATTATAGGAATCAAATGGGTAGAGGGCCCTGCCAAGAGTTGCACTGTTGTAGTCAGCTCTTAAGAAGGTGATCTACAAACAGCTGGACTCTTAGCCTTACATGCTAAGGGGGTTCAGGGGATAGCAATGAAGGAGAGGAACTGGTGTAAAGAAAGGTTAGCATAGGTTGTATGCATCCCTGAACAGTAGAGTCTTTAGGGAGCACTTGAAGCTTTTAAATCTAGAAGAGAGTCTTGTGGAGCGAGGCAGAGAGTTCCACAAGATGGGAGCCAGTCTGGAGAAGTCCTGTAAACGGGAGTGTAATGAGGTGACAAGAGAGGAGGAGAGTAGGAGGTCGTGAGCAGAGCGAAGGGGACGGGAGGGAAAGTATCTGGAGACAAGGTCTGAGATATAGGGGGAGCAGTGCAGTTGAGGGCTTTGTATGTCAGAATGAGGATTGGCAGAGGTGCAGCAGATGAAGAGCAACGTGTAAGGAAGATGAGTCTGGCAGAGGCATTATTTATGGATTGTAAAGGAGCTAGGCGGCAGGTGGGGAGACCAGAGAGGACAGAGTTGCAGTAATCGAGGCGGGAAAGAATGAGAGAGTGTCTAATTTTAGAGATGTTTTTAAGGTGGAAGCGGCAGGCTTTAGCCAATGACTGAATGTGAGGAGTGAAAGAAAGATCTGAGTCAAATGTGACCCCGAGACATCGGGCATGCGGGGTAGGGGTAATGATGGAGTTGTCGACAGTTATAGAGAGATTTGGGGTGGAGAGTTTAGAATAAGGGGGAAAATAAGGAGCTCAGTTTTGGAGAGATTTAGCTTGAGGTAGTGAGAGGACATCCAGTTAGAGATGTGAGAGAGACAGTTAGTGACACGGGTTATCAAGGAAGGAGATAGGTCTTTTGCAGAGAAGTAGATTTGGGTGTCGTCGGCATACAAATGATATTGTAAACCGTGGGACTTTATTAGGGAACCTAGTGATGACTTGTAGATTGAGAAGAGAAGGGGACCGAGGACAGAGCCTTGTGGTACTCCGACAGAAAGTGGTGACGGGGCAGAGGAGGCCCCAGAGAAGGCATATATATATATATATATATATATATATATATATATATATATATATATATATATATATATATATATATATATATATATATATATATATACACACACACATACACATAGATATACATACACATACATACATACACATACATAGATATATACACACACATACATACATACATACACACATACACATACATACACACACACATACATAGATAGATACATAGACACACATACACACACACACATACATACACACACATACATGCACATACACACAGATACACACATATACATACATACACATACATAGATACACACATATACACACACATACACATACACACAAACACACACATACGCACACACAGATACAAACACACACACATACATAGATATACACACACAGATACAAACACACACACATACATAGATATACACACACACATACATAGACACATACATACAAACACACACATACATACACACACACATACATACACACAAACACACATACATAAACACACACATACATACACACACATACATATGCATACACACACATACATACACATACAGATACACACACACATACACAGATATATACACACACACACAAACATATACATACATACACAGATACATACACACACATACACATACATATACATACACACACAAACATACATACATACACATACATACACATACATACACACACATACATATACATACACACACACAAGCATGCATACATACATACATACATACACACACACACACACACACACACACACACACACACACACACACACACATACATATACATACATACACACACACAAGCATACATATATACACATACATAGTTATACACATATTTACCTGAGTAGAGCACATGTAAAAACTTAAAGTGACATTATACACCAGATTTGTCTTTGCATAAATGTTTTGTAGATGATCCATTTATATAGCCCATCTGGGGGTGCTTTTGTAAAAATGTATAGTTTTGATTATTTTTAAATAACATTGTGCTGATTTTCTGACTCATCAAGCCCCAATGTACTGATGTCTACAGTCTCCAGCTTGCTCCTACAGTCTCCAGCTTGCTCCTGTTTGTGTAAAGGGTCTTGTCATATGCATTCTCAGTCCATTTCAGTTGGTGTCCCAGCCTAACCTCATTAACAGTGCTTCTAAGTAAGTTTTTAAAGATTTTATACTGGATTTTTATATCAGTATCTGTGCATATTATTCTTTATAGTAGTTCCTATTACATGCAATAAAAATTGGTGTTTACTGTCCCTTTAACTGTTGTACAAATGTATGGTAGTTTGTAAGCTGGGATGCTACTGACTAGTAGGGCTGCCAGCTGTCTTCCACAAAAATACGGTACAATCTGATGGTGAGTGGTGACTGGGCTTGATGGTCGGTGGGTGTGACACAATGTATCCTCAACAAAGCTCTACCTTTTTTTTTTTTCAACAAGCAAGTAGTAATTTTACCCCTTGGCTGCCAGTAACATGCAAATCAGTGATTGTACCTTTAGATGCCAGTAGCACATGTAGACAGTAGAGATTTCCCCCCTTAATTGCCCTTCACTTCTTTCTGCCCCATATTTGAAATGCATTGAGCCATATCATATAAATAGACATTTAAAGGGACAGTCAAGTCCAAAATAAATTTTCATGATTCAAATAGGGCATGTAATTTTAAACAACTTTCCAATTTACTTTTATCACCAATTTTGCTTTGTTCTCTTGGTATTCTTAATTGAAAGCTAAACCTAGGTAGGCTCATATGCTAATTTCTTAGACCTTAAAGGCCGCCTCTTATGTGAATGCATTTTGACAGTTTTTTACCACTAGAGGGTGTTAGTTCATGTGTGTCATATATATAATATTGAGCTCACGCACGTGAAGTTACCTAGGAGTAAGCACTGATTGGCTAAAAGGCAAGTCTGTCAAAAGAACTGAAATAAGGGGGCAGTTTGCACAGGCTTAGATACAAGGTAATCAGAGAGGTAAAAAGTGTATTAATATAACAGCGTTGATTATGCAAAACTGGGGAATGGGTAATAGAGGGACTATCTATCTTTTTAAACAACAAAAATTCTGGTGTTGACTGTCCCTTTAAGTGTTCAATATTTTTGTGAAGATTTTACTAAACAGCCTTCTAAAATACTGGACTGTTCAGTTGAATACTAGACAGGACACCTGGCAACTTAGTGACTGGGCTATCATAACACCCCAGCACTCCCCTGCAGCTACTGACCAAGCATTTCATACACTATAAAAATTAGAGATAGATTTTCAGTTTTAAAATGCTGCACAGTTGTAAAAAAGATCACAGAAATAAGTCATAGCACACACAAGATTTTTTTTATTAATTGTTGACTTTATGGAACATTACATATTAATATATTGATAATGCTGACATGTTTCTTTGTTACACAATGACAATCTCTGCCTGCGGGATTTATCACAGTAACTTCTATATTACTATTTATTTGCCCTTTTTCCTCAGCTGTTCTTCAAAGAAATCATTGCACGCTACAGTCAGGGCAGCCACCAGCACCACAAATTCATTAAAGTCCACTTCATTGTCTTTATTAGAGTCCAGATCATTCATAATTTTGTCCACCAGCTGAGGATCTTTTTGGCACTAAAAGAGGAAAGCAATAATAATACAAAATGGTATACAGGCGCACCTCAGAGATATTATTAATGGTTTGGTTCCAGAACACTGCAATAAAGTGAATATAGCAATAAAGTAAGCCATACTAATTGTTTTGCTTCCCAGTGCAAATAAAAGTTATATTTACACTATACTGTCATTAGGGATGGGCGAATGTGTTTATATTTGAATTTGAATGTTAGAACGAATGTTATTGTAGAAATTCGATTTACATAATAGAATGTTTATAAGAACGAATATTCTTAAAAATTCGATTTTCGAATGTTATTTACAGTTTTTGAATGTCACATTCGAATTCGAATGTCACTTTCGAATTTGAATATTACATTTATAAAACACAATTGTAGACTAGAAACACTGTTTTGAATTCGAATGTCACATTCGAATCGAATATCACATTTGAATTTGAATATTACATTTATAAAACACAGTATTAGACTAGAAATACTATTTCGAATTTGAATGTGACATTCGAATTCGAATGTCACATTCAAATTCGAATATTACTTTTAAAACACTTACGCCTAGATTTAGAGTTTGGCGTTAGCCATCAAAAGCAGCGTTAAGGGGTCCTAACGCTGCTTTTGGCCGCCCGCTGGTATTTAGAGTCAGGCAGGAAAGGGTCTAACGCTCACTTTCAAGCCGCGACTTTTCCATACCGCAGATCCCCTTACGCCAATTGCGTATCCTATCTTTTCAATGGGATCTGCCTAACGCTGGTATTTAGAGTCTTGGCTGAAGTGAGCAGTAGACCCTCTACCGACAAGACTCCTAACGCCAAAAAAGTCAGTAGCTAAGAGCTTTATGGGCTAACGCCGGTATATAAAGTTCTTAACTACAGTGTTCTAAAGTACACTAACACCCATAAACTACCTATGTACCCCTAAACCAAGGTCCCCCCACATTGCCGCCACTATAATAAAAAATTTTAACCCCTAATCTGCCGACCGCACATCGCCGCCACCTACATTATCCCTATGAACGCCTAATCTGCTGCCCCTAACATCGCCGACACCTACATAATATTTATTAACCCCTAATCTGCCCCCCCAACGTCGCCGCTACCTTACCTACACTTATTAACCCCTAATCTGCTGACCGGACCTCGCCGCTACTATAATAAATGTATTAACCCCTAAATCGCCGCACTCCCGCCTCGCAAACACTATAATAAATAGTATTAACCCCTAATCTGCCCTCCCTAACATCGCCGCCACCTAACTTCAAGTATTAACCCCTAATCTGCCGACCGGACCTCGCCGCTACTATAATAAATGTATTAACCCCTAAAGCTAAATCTAACCCTAACACCCACTAAGTTAAATATAATTTTAATCTAACGAAATAAATTAAATCTTATTAACTAAAGTATTCCTATTTAAAACTAAATACTTACCTGTAAAATAAACCCTAATATAGCTACAATATAAAGAATAATTATATTGTAGCTATTTTAGGATTTATATTTATTTTACAGGCAACTTTGTATTTATTTTAACTAGGTACAATAGCTATTAAATAGTTATTAACTATTTAATAGCTACCTAGTTAAAATAATTACAAAATTACCTGTAAAATAAATCCTAACCTAAGTTACAATTAAACCTAACACTACACTATCAATAAATTAATTAAATAAATTACCTTCAATTACATACAATTAAATAAACTAAACTAAATTACAAAAAATAAAAAAAAGATTACAAGAATATTAGGCTAATTACACCTACTCTAAGCCCCCTAATAAAATAAAAAAGCCCCCCAAAATAATAAAGGTCCCTACCCTATTCTAAATTAAAAAGTAATCAGCTCTTTTACCAGCCCTTAAAAGGGCTTTTTGCGGGGCATGCCCCAAAGTAATCAGCTCTTTTGCCTGTAAAAAAAAATACAACCCCCCCAACATTAAAACCCACCACCCACATACCCCTACTCTAACCCAAACCCCCCTTAAATAAACCTAACACTACCCCCCTGAAGATCTCCCTACCTTGAGTCGTCTTCACCCAGCCGGGCCGAAGTCTTCATCCGATGGGGCAGAAGAGGACATCCAGACCGGCAGAAGTCTTCATCCTATCCGGGCAGAAGAGGACATCCGGACCGGCAGACATCTTCATCCAAGCGGCATCTTCTATCTTCATCCATCCAGAGCGGAGCCATCTTCTTTCCAGCCGACGCGGATCCATCCTCTTCAACCGACGCCTACTCGCCGAATGAAGGTTCCTTTAAATGACGTCATCCAAGATGGCGTCTCTCGAATTCCGATTGGCTGATAGGATTCTATCAGCCAATAGGAATTAAGGTAGGAAAAATCTGATTGGCTGATTGAATCAGCCAATCAGATTCAAGTTCAATATGATTGGCTGATCCAATCAGATTGAGCTTGCATTCTATTGGCTGATCGGAACAGCCAATAGAATGCAAGCTCAATCTCATTGGCTGATTGGATCAGCCAATCGGATTGAACTTCAATCTGATTGGCTGATTCAATCAACCAATCAGATTTTTCCAGGCAAAAGAGCTGATTACTTTGGGGTATGCCCCGCAAAAAGCACTTTTGAGGGCTGGTAAAAGAGCTGATTACTTTTTAATTTAGAATAGGGTAGGGACCTTTATTATTTTGGGGGGCTTTTTTATTTTATTAGGGGGCTTAGAGTAGGTGTAATTAGCCTAATATTCTTGTAATCTTTTTTTTATTTTTTGTAATTTAGTGTTTGTTTTTTTTGTAATTTAGTTTATTTTATTTAATTGTATGTAATTGAAGGTAATTTATTTAATTAATTTATTGATAGTGTAGTGTTAGGTGTATTTGTAACTTAGGTTAGGATTTATTTTACAGGTAATTTTGTAATTATTTTAACTAGGTAGCTATTAAATAGTTAATAACTATTTAATAGTTATTGTACCTAGTTAAAATAAATACAAAGTTTCCTGTAAAATAAATATAAATCCTAAAATAGCTAGTGTATGTAAGGTAGCGGCGACATTGGGGGGCAGATTAGGGGTTAATAAATATAATATAGGGGTCGGCGGTGTTAGGGGCAGCAGATTAGGGGTACCTAGGGATAATGTAGGTTGCGGTGGTGTACGGAGCGGCAGATTAGGGGTTAATAGGGGTTAATAGTATAATGCAGGTGTAAGCGATAGCGGGGGTTGCAGATTAGGGGTGTTTAGACTAGGGGTTCATGTTAGGGTGTTAGGTGCAGACTGAGAAAGTGTTTCCCCATAGGAAACAATGGGGCTGCGTTGGGAGCTTAACGCTGCTTTTTTGCAGGTTTTTTTTAAGCCCAAACTGCCCCATAGTTTCCTATGGGGGAATCGTGCACAAGCACGTTTTGGCAGCTTACCGCTACCGTAAGCAACGCTGGTATTGAGGGTTGAAGTGGCGGTAAATTCGGCTCAACGCACCCTTTTTGGAGAATAACGCAGCCCCTCAGACAACTCTCAATACCAGCGTTGTTTGGAAGCAGCGGTAGGAAAAAAAGCTGCGTTAGCTACGCGGGTCTTTACAACAAAACTCTAAATCTAGGCCAGTATTAGACTAGAAATACTATTTCAAATTCGAATGTGACATTCAAATTCGAATATTACATTTCGAAATTGAATGAATAGATAGCTAACAAACATTTTCAAATTTTATTGAAAAATTAGAAAACTAAAATTTGAAAATAGAATGTTAGAATGTTATATAAACATTCGAAATTCGATTCGAACGAACGAATGTATCAAAATTTGTTTTAAATTTTGGATGTTTAGAAACATTCGCCCATCCCTAACTGTCATCTATGAGTGTGCACTATCATTATGACTTAAAAAACAATGTACCTACCTTAATTAAAAAATACTTTATTGCTAAAAAATGCTAACCTATTTAAATATATATATATATATATATATATATATATATATATATATATATATATATATATATATATATATATAAATATGTATGTATATATGTGTATTCATGTGTTTATATGTTGAAACATTGGCGCCAATAGCGCTAGGTTGAAACAAAACTTTAATTTGTTAAAAGAGCGCAATAAAGTGAAGCGCAATAAAACAAGCTACACCTGTGTGTGTGTGTATATATATATATATATATATACTCTTTGGTAGATTTACTTTAATAGAAGGCATGATTTTACAACATTCTATAATAGCTGTAAATCAGTATCTTCTAATTTGATTTCTATATACGTTAAAATACACAATGTATTATATGTGATACCATAATGTGCCAGAAATAATGGAATATTTTATCCCAATCATTCTTCCTAGAATACTTTGACGTAACATAATGTCCACAATCCAAACAATGCACTAAGTTTAAAAATTACATATATGTTTAAGCACATAGTAGTTGCGTCTTGTGATTTGCAAGGTGCGGTACAGAAGTCTGTTGCACTATTTGCCTTTTCTTTGCAGTGTATTTTATTTGCTTCTGAAGCTGTATTTAGTTAAAAATACACTGACTCAATAGTGTAGAGCACTGGTTTAACCCTACAAAGCCGGAAACAAGGCAAATGCTGAGTTAATAACTTGACTTTACATATACAGCTTTGTCGTGCAGATCTAACAATATGACAGCTAGAATTTTGTTTGAAAGGCATGAAACTGAAGAAACAAATGCTAGATCTGGTTTATAGACTACTGATGCTTTTTTAACTATATCACAGGTGAAGGTATTCTGAAAAGCTCCCTACACAAAGTATGTAAGATAAGGAAGCCAGGAAAAACAAGAAATAAAATGTAACATGCATGGTAATAAAATGAGTGTGCACTGCTGATATTTTATATATATTTATATATATGTGTAGGAAACAGACTGACCACCGTCGCTGGATTTAGCAAACAAAAAACTGTTGTTTATTTCATGGGGGGCATTACAGGGCACGACACACCCATGACATCACCCATGAAATTTACAACAGTTTTTTGTTTGCTAAATCCAGCGAGTGCAGTCAGTCTGTTTCCTGCATTATTTCATTATCTACACCCTGGTTGCTGTCGCATTTGTTTGTGAGAGTGCGATGAACCCTCTAATTACACACATATATATATATATATATATATATATATATATATACTGCAGATATATAGTTATAAATATGTAGGTAGATATATGTGTGTGTGTGCTAAATAAACTACATATAGTGATAAATATAGATAGATAGATAGATAGATAGATAGATAGATAGATAGATAGATAGATAGATAGATAGATAGATAGATAGATAGATAGATAGATAGATAGATAGATATAGCTATGTATCACTTTAGTGTGCAATAGAGAAAATTACCAATATAGTGATATGTGTGTGTTCGTATCAGTAAAATATATATGTGTATCAATGAAATATGTGTGTGTGTGTGTGTTTGTATCAGTAAAATGTGTGTGTTTGTGTATAAGTTAAATGTATGTGTGTGTGTTTTGTATCAGTAAAATGTGTGTGTGTGTTTGTATCAGTAAAATGTGTGTGTGTGTGTATTTGTATCAGTAAAATGTGTGTGTTTGTGTATAAGCTAAATGTGTGTGTGTGTTTTGTATCAGTAAAATGTGTGTGTGTGTTTGTATCAGTAAAATGTGTGTGTTTGTGTATAAGTTAAATGTGTGTGTGTTTTTTATCAGTAAAATGTGTGTGTTTGTATCAGTAAAATGTGTGTGTGTGTTTGTATCAGTAAAATGTGTGTGTGTATTTGTATCAGTAAAATGTGTGTGTTTGTGTATAAGTTAAATGTGTGTGTGTTTTTTATCAGTAAAATGTGTGTGTTTGTATCAGTAAAATGTGTGTGTGTGTTTGTATCAGTAAAATGTGTGTGTGTGTTTGTATCAGTAAAATGTGTGTGTGTGTTTGTATCAGTAAAATGTGTGTGTGTGTTTGTATCAGTAAAATGTGTGTGTGTGTTTGTATCAGTAAAATGTGTGTGTGTGTTTGTATCAGTAAAATGTGTGTGTTTGTGTATAAGTTAAATATGTGTGTGTGTGTGTTTTGTATCAGTAAAATGTGTGTGTGTGTTTGTATCAGTAAAATGTGTGTGTTTGTGTATAAGTTAAATATGTGTGTGTGTGTGTTTGTACCAGTAAAATATATAATTTAAGTTTTTTGGCGTACATAGCAAACGTGGTCAAAACAGATACATTATAATGATATTTCTCTACAGCAGATAACAGGCTTTGCATTGGATTTATTAAATTCTCGTGAGTGCAGTGTGAGGGCAAATTCAATTTTTTTCCATGTCTCTTTTATGTACAATTAAAAGAAAAAAACACTACTGAGAGATTAATAACAGATCAAATCAATTTTAAGTAATTAATTATGTATATATAATAATGCATTAGATTACATTAGGCATTGATTAATGTGACATGCTATTATAAAGAACATAATGCATTATTTAGGTAAATTTAGTTTCAGAGATACCTTGGAGAAATCTCAACAGACTTTTTCACCATGATATTTAAGTTTATTTGCATTCAGCTGCCAAGTGGATTATAAAAGCAAAGCCCCAAGGCAAGGCAGTGCTTTCAGGTTTTGCAGCAGTTAAATCTAATTTAACTATGCATTAGCACAAATTTGAATTTCTATATTTTTGGTTACTGTATTTTACTGAGTGACAGCATCATGAATGAAAACTGAGATTATGCAAAATTCACTTAAGCATTTCACATAAACCACTCTTATATACTGTCCACTCTCTCACTGCCTTGGAGCCCAGAGGTAAATATAATTTGTAAGGTAAATGTAGAATCAGATGTTATTTTTAATGTTTTTGATGTTGGGCTGAGTCACTTAAAGGGACACTGAGTGCTGGACTTTTGCGACTATAAATATATATATATATATACAGAGCTTTTTTTGTGGGGGTACCACCGGTACTGAGTACCCCCACCTCTGCCAACTCATAAGAGGTAATATTTGTAATTATCTAGTTTTCACAAGTGGGGGCTGTTAAATGCATCAAACATTGTAAATAATCTTGTCCCTTTGCTTTACTCTAAGCAGAAAATATCAATCAAAGATCAATAAGTACTGGCACCTTTTATTTGAGTTCTGACACCTTTTCTTTTACAAAATAAGCACTGTATATATATATATATATATATATATATATATATATATAAAAATAAAATTATTATTGATATTATTATCAGTTATTTGTAGAGCACCAACAGATTCTGCAGCACTAATATATGTGTATATATATATATATATATATATATATATATATATATATACACACACAGTATATATATATATATATATATATATATATATATACAGTATATATTGTTATGTTGTATGATTCTGTTAATTTAAAACTCATTTTAAATGCTTTGGGATCATGGAAGACTTTACTATACTTACCGCAAGGAAGTCTGTAAGTTCACTCTGCAAGAGCAGTTTGAGTTCACCCTTGTTTAGCTTATATTTGTCACCCTCTTTGCCAGAGTAATGATGGAAGATCCGTATCATGGTATCCATAGCACCTTCCAGCTGGGTAGGCATGATGAAATGATATTCGATATCTAGCATGGAAGGAAGATAGGATATTAAATTGTTAAACAATAGCTCAGGACATCACCAAGAGACATTTCCCACAAACCACTAGTGTAGAGGAGATTCTTTTTCCCTCAGCAGGATTCCATTTCAAACAGAAACTCATAATAAATGAAGAATGTTATAACCAAATGCAAATGCATCCAGAAAGCTTCCAATCTAAGTCATGCATTAGAAAATAAAGTATAAAATAACAATAAGCGATAACAACAGTTGAAATCTTCATCATCTTCTCATTGTTGAGATAATAACACAAACAATGCAACTGATTTAAAATGACAAAACAGTATTAAAGTATTTAAGGAAAGTGTATAGAAAGCAAGTAAAGTAGATACAAAATAGTCATCTTCATACCTGGATGTTCACAACCAAAATGAGTAGGGAAAACAGGTGTTGTATCGTATACAGCAGGGGTTTTTATATGCAAGGTCACATCCCCGTACACACATTTCCAAAATGCATAGACCAATGATAATGACGGGGGATTTGCTTACGCCATTCATCGCTCCATACAGATTGGCTACTGTATTTTATTTTAATCACCTGAAATGATTGTGGACTATTGCAGTTTACGTTGCATACCTGGGAAAGCCTCAGTAAAAAAGAAGGAGGGGATATGTCATTACATGTCTCTTCAACAGAACAGGTCGGAAGCAATTGCAATTAGTTGCTAGGAAGCTTAAGTTGGGGAAAATATCCAAAAATAAATACAAAGGAGAATACTTTGTTGACTGTGTTTCTCCCCAGGGAGAAGAGATGCAGGCAGAACGCAGGGAAAGGTTATCTCCAGACACTTTATCAGAGACGAACAAATTATTTCTAAAATCAGCAACAGGCTGAAATATGATTTATTTTTACATTTGTTTCCTTTACATTTTAAATAAAAAATATTGAAACTGATGAGTATTAAAGAAAAGAAACCACAGAATGTGATAAAAAAATAATCTATTTTCAGGTAGCATACCCCTACCCACAATTCCTAATGTCTATGTGTCCAAAATAGTGTTAAGTGAGTGTCTGCTTAATTGTATTAGGTTTATGTTGTACCATATGCATGTGAATATCAGTAATGTCCTAATGCAGAATATGAACTCATCAAAGCTCAAAAAGGTCACATCTATCAAAATGCTATGAGTTTAAATTTGGATTTAAACAGTATATAAAAAAACATGTTTAGAATAATTAAATGTTCCATGGGCATTATTGAAATGTTTTGAGTACAATGTCCTTTTAAACTATAATAGTCTGTACTTACACTGCTAGTGCATAGCAACCAAGAATACTGTTATACTCACACCAAAACTCTTTTGTATGTGAACCTATTTTTAATAAGAAACTGCTGCATTCAGTCACATTTCCTAATATATGTGGCACTAGGGTTGGCTGTACTTTTTATAATTTTTTATAGGAAAATCTGAGCTAAGAAAAATCACTACTTTTCTATTGAGATTTCTTGAGACATATCTGGTGCAGCTGTACGAAATTTGCATGTACACTAATGTAAACAGTCATTTTGTACACACGCAAACTAACTCTAGTGTGTTATTAAGTAAAGACACAGGAGCGGATCTATCAAAAGAACACCGGAAAATTAATAAATCACACACCCTCCTCAGTATCTTGCAGGGTGTATTTCAAATTGATTTCAATCACAATTTAAATCACTAGTCAAAAATAGAAAAAATGTGAAGGGGGCACCTACAGCAGTCTGGTATGTGGTGGTTAATCAATTTATACTGACAAAAAATTTGATGGTTATATTATAAAGTAACAGTTTAAGTACAGTATTGCTTACTGCAGGATTAGAAGTGAATATCGTATGTAGTGTAATTATGTGTTTATAAATTGTGCAAGTTTATACTAATGCGTGCAAAAAATAGCAATTAAGTAGATAATATATAAATACAATATATCAATAGTGTATACGTATAAGAAACGCTGGAATAAAAGTGCAGATATGAGTGCAAATTTAGCAGTTGCGCTAGTGGTATATAGAAGTGCTAAGTGCAGTAGTGTAGATATAAAAACGCTGTATTTTCAAAAAGATGGACCTATTTTAAGAACCTGTTAAATATCTTGAGTAAATATAAATATATATACTCTTGCAAGTTGAATTAGTCAACCTAAAATATTTAAATATGTAAAGGACTTGATTGGATATAAATTCCAATTTTAATCACAGACTGGGAAGCAAAAATAAATATAAAAAAAGTAAACACATATAAAAAGTATACAATGTTATAGTTAACAATTCTTAAGAGCTATAAAAAATGGGATATTCCCCAAAAAATGACACAAGTGTCTAAAAATGAAAAAATTTATAAGAAAGGCCAATATGAGTCGGCTTGTTTAAAGATGTAATCTGAATCAGACTTTTTTGGCAACTGCGGAGATCAGATATCTCTTGTAGCTAATTTTTTGTGTTTCTTAAATGTGTAAATCACTAGTCAGTAAGACCGTTTTAAATCATGTTTTTCATTTTTATAATAATAATTTTTCACATTATTTTTCCGGTTATATCAGGCCATTACCGATTTGGTTATATATCATTAGATATGCATAGATGGATCATTGAAATTAATTAAATTATTGGGAGATTAACTATCTTCAGTTTAGGGCCAGATTATGAGTGGAACGCTAAAAGTTACACACGAGCGATAAAGGGTTTATCGCAGGTGTTTGTGAAAGTAAACATGATCGCTTTAGCGCTTTTTTCCGCGTCCTCAGAGCTCTGGTTAACTGTTTCTCGAAATTCAAAATAACGCCACCTTATAAAAATTATTTTAAAAAAATATTGCAAACAAAAGTTATAAAGGTTCAAAGATATGAGGTCTTAGGTGTTAGTAAAAAAAAGGCAGACAAAGGGCTTTAACATAGAGATACATGCATATATACAGTATGTCTAAAGATGTATATGTATGTATGTATATATATATACTGTGTATATATATATATATATATATATATATATATATATATATATATATATAACATTGTGTGTGTGTATATGTATTTGTGTGTATATATACAGTATATTTACAGACGTATATACACGTATAAATACATACGTACACACATATTTAGACATAAATATAAGTGCATTGGAGCCCTTTGCAGTTAAGTAGATGCAAACATGTAAAACATATTTATGCAATATTCATATTTAATAAAGGTGTTATACTTTTGTATTTACTGTAAATATTTCATATTCCAATGTTCTGAACATAGCAGAATATGTTCTAAGTATTTTTAAATAGATATTCCTATATATATCTGTATATATGTTTACATATATATAAATATGTATATATATACTGTATATATAATCATATATATATATATATATATATATATATATTGTACCAAAAAACATCAGATATATGTAGAAATATGTATTTATGAATAAATAGAACATATTATTCTATGTGAAGAACATATGGAATATGAAATATTCATTTTTTTCATGAAGGGTTAATGCCCTTGAAAATATACAATCCAGTTTGCATATGAGTAGGGTATTCGTTTTTTTTCCACTTTTTTTTGCTCCACTAACTTCTATGGGGGAATAGGTTTTTGCACGTGCAATATTCTAAGTTCACCTTTTACGCACGTCAGGTTAGTGCATAAACAAAACCAATTTACTTCCATTATCACATTTTCTTTGTTTTCTTGTAATCCTTTGTTAAAAAGCAGGAAGGCAAATTTAGGAGTGTGCACGTGTTTTCAGTACTATATTGTAGCAGTTTTGCAACAATGTTATACATTGGCAAGAGCACTAGATGGTAGCACTATTTCCTGTCATATAGTGCTGAAGACATATACATCCTGCCTATCTAGATATCTCTTCAGCAAAGAATAACATGAGAACAAATCAAAATTGCTAATAGATGTAAATCAGAAAGTTGTTTAAAATTATATTCTCTATTTGAATCATGAAAGAAAAAATGTGGGTTTCATGTCTCTTTAATAGTTTAATCATTCTTATTTGAACAGATATTCAGTTGCACTAAATTGTAAGGAGAAAAATAATGATTACTTTAAAAATAACAATTTAAATAGTTTTATTTACCTAAAGAAAATAACCATTGCCTAAATATTAATTATTTGCTTCGTTTTTTTGGTATCCATTGTTGAAAAGCATACATAGAAAGGATCAGAAACAATTCACAATGAGCTCACTGATGGTCACTGTTTTACCCAATGTTTCAGCTAGCCCCAGTAAAGCATTGCTCTTCAACAAAGGATACCAAGATAATGAAGCAAATTTTATCATAGAAGTAAATCTGAAAATTGTATGCTCTATCTGAAATTTAAAAGTTTTCTTTCATGATTATGTCCCTTTAAGGTCTATTTCTCAGCTCTGTGTGTTTATTTTGCTGTGAAGAAGGGGCATATTATTTCTGCAGACATACATTCACAGTTTTGATAAATACAAAACCAATGATATGTGATAATATCTTCAAGATAGAAACATTGTCCAAAAAAAATCTCAGAGAAACCTCTGGGAGAAGGGCCGGCCTTAGGGCAAGGTGAGTAGGGTGGCTGCCTAGGCTTCCGCAATTAGGGGGGCCCGCACTGGTGCCAAATGTTGCTGAAACATTTTTTTTTTTTTTTTTTAAACATTGACATTTTTTTTTTTTTATGGCGGCATTTTTCCCCTCCTGGGAACTCAGACCAGGAACTCAGGAGGCAGTTGTAGCTGCAAGATACAACGATTTGATTGATTGGAGGATTATACTATGATTCAATCAGCTCCTTGCATAAGAGGGTGGTGGTGAAGAGTGGAGGGCAGCTCAGGCTGAGGCACGGTGAGGACGTGCAGCAGAGGAGGCTCATCAATATGAGTTGGAGTGAGATGAAGACCAGGTAATAGTTTTGTTTTTGTTTTCTTTTTAATGGCCTCAAAGTTTTATACTATTTGTAAATAAAAAAAAAGACTTTTAAATTAGCACAGCTTTAAGTGCAAAACTTTTATCACACATAAGACCTGTCATCTCCTTGCTGCCAATTTTGCCAAAATATAGTTTAGATAGGACATGTGAACACACATTTGAGAGCAGACATATTTGGAATATTACCGTTGATGTCAAACGTGATGTAATTGGTTAACAGAGCATCCTGAAGAAGAGAAAGCCCATACACATGAACTACTGACACAGTGGTGAGAAATTCAAATACATGGATTATGTCTCTGGATACAACTTTTCTGACCTCTGTAACTTTTAAAATATATATTTAAAGAGCTATTATAGTGCAATATATATTAAAACTTGATATTTTTGTTATATTAATATTTATGTAATTTAAAGGATTTGACTATTTTTTATCCAAATCATGATGGATTGACATGGGAGGAGCTTTTATGGCATATTTATGTAAAGTGATTTTGACTAAGACCCTGAACTGAGTGCCTGGTAGTAAGATAGCTTATCAATGGTAACTTCACGGTGTTTACTATCACTACTGAGGCTTCACTGCCAAGCTGCCTATCTTTAAAAAAATAAAATAAAAACATGCAATTTGTTGTGCCTGCCTGCATGCAGCTGATCCTACATAACATGAGGACATTATTACAGACAGTTTCATTTGTGGGGGGGAATGGTCAAGGAAAGATAGTAATACTGTTTTTGTGAGCATAGTGCATTACGTACCATTTAATTAAATGATTCTAGTAGACAGCAGTAGCATGACGCTAGATAAGATTTTCAAAATTGCTTGCAATATATAATATCTTATATCTAGTGTTAGAGAATTCCTAATCCCAAAGATGTTTTTGAGTTTATATAAATAAATATTCCCAGAAAAGCAAAGCAAAACTGTTTAATATGTAATGTATTGGTTTGTTTTTCAGGGAACTTAATTACTTTCCTAGGAAATAGGACTGGGTAGGGGGCTGTGTGTGAGGTGAGGGACTGTTGGTGAAGAGAGAGGGTCTGAGAGTAAGGAGGGGGCTATGTGTGAGGGAGAGGGGGCTGTGTGTGAGCAAGAAGGGGGGTGAGAGAGTGATGAGGAGGCTGTGTGTGAGTGAGAGGGGGACTGAGAGAGTGAGAACGGTGCAGTGTGTGAAAGAGAGGGGGGCTATGAGAGTGAGGAGGGGGCTGAGATAGTTAGGAGGGGGCAATGTGTGAGGAAGAGGGGGCTGAGAGAGTGAAGAGGGGGCTGTGTGTGAGGGGGAGGAGGGCTGAGAGAGTGAGGACGGGGCAGTGTGTGAAGGAGAGGGGGGCTATGAGAGTGAGGAGGGGGCTGAGAAAGTCATGAGGGGGCTGTGTGTAAAGGAGAGGGGGCTGATAAAGTGAGGAGGGGGCTGTGTGTGAGGGAGAGGGGGCTGAGAGAGTGAGGGAGAGGGGGGCTGAGAGAGTCAGGAGAGGTCAGTGTGTGAGGGAGAGGGGGGCTGAGAGAGTCAGGAGGGGGCAGTGTGTGATGGATAGGGGGGCTGAGAGAGTCAGGAGGGGGCAGTGTGTGAGGGAGAGGGGGGCTATGAGAATGAGGAGGGGGCTGTGAGTGAAGGAGAGGGGGTTGAGAGAGTCAGGAGGGGGCAGTGTGTGAAGGAGAGGGGGGCTGAGAAAGTCAGGAGGGTGCAGTGTGTGAGGGACAGGGGGGCTATGAGAATGAGGAGGGGGCTGTGTGTGAAGGAGAGGGGGCTGAGAGAGTCAGGAGGGGGCTGTGTGTGAGGGAGATGGGGGCTGAGAGAGTCAAGAGGGGGCTGTGTGTGAGGGAGATGGGGGCTGAGAGTAAGGAGGGGGCTATGTGTGAGGGAGAGGGGGCTATGTGTGAGCAAGAAGGGGGGTGAGAGAGTGATGAGGAGGCTGTGTGTGAGTGAGAGGGGGACTGAGAGAGTGAGAACGGTGCAGTGTGTGAAAGAGAGGGGGGCTATGAGAGTGAGGAGGGGGCTGAGATAGTTAGGAGGGGGCAGTGTGTGAGGAAGAGGGGGCTGAGAGAGTGAAGAGGGGGCTGTGTGTGAGGGGGAGGAGGGCTGAGAGAGTGAGGAGGGGGCAGTGTGTGAAGGAGAGGGGGGCTATGAGAGTGAGGAGGGGGCTGAGAAAGTCATGAGGGGGCTGTGTGTAAAGGAGAGGGGGCTGATAGAGTGAGGAGGGGGCTGTGTGTGAGGGAGAGGGGGCTGAGAGAGTGAGGGAGAGGGGGGCTGAGAGAGTCAGGAGAGGTCAGTGTGTGAGGGAGAGGGGGGCTGAGAGAGTCAGGAGGGGGCAGTGTGTGATGGACAGGGGGGCTGAGAGAGTCAGGAGGGGGCAGTGTGTGAGGGAGAGGGGGGCTATGAGAATGAGGAGGGGGCTGTGAGTGAAGGAGAGGGGGTTGAGAGAGTCAGGAGGGGTCTGTGTGTGAAGGAGAGGGGGCTGAGAGAGTCAGGAGGGGGCTGTGTGTGAGGGAGATGGGGGCTGAGAGAGTCAAGAGGGGGCTGTGTGTGAGGGAGATGGGGGCTGAGAGAGTCAAGAGGGGGCTGTGTGTGAGCGAGAGGGGGATTGAGAGAGTTAGGAGGGGGCAGTGTGTCAGAGAGAGGGTGGCTGAGAGAGTAAGGAGGGGGTTGTGTGTGAGGGAGAGGGGGGCTGAGAGAGTAAGGAGGGGTTGTGTGTGAGGGAGAGGAGGGCTGAGAGAGTGAAGAGGGGGCAGTGTGTGGGAGAAGGGGCTTTGAGAGTGAGAAAGGGATTGTGGAAGGTAGCTAACAGCAGCTACCTGGTTGTGAGGGTGGTTCAGAAGGTTAGAAGAGGGCTTTGTGAGCAAGAGGGGAGCTGGGAGGGTAAGGAGGGGGCTGTGTGTGACCTAGCTAGTAATAATAATTAGATAATTTCTAATTTATTATAAATTCTTGCATTATGCAGAGTCACCTGAGAACAATGGGCTGAACATGAGTGTTCCATGGAAGTGTCTAAAATAGTATCTCAAATCCCAGCGTAATGATCTAAACATTTTTTGCCCTACAGATCTCAATGTTTTGTCTCACAAAGGTGATGAGCTTTTATCAAAACACTCAAAGCACTGATTACTCTGAAATGAAAACCTATCCATACAAAAATACCAGCAAATTTAAGGTACAGTGCAATTAAATAATTTTATTTTTATGGGAGATAGCTAGCCACTCGCAAGGACAGCCCATATTCTTTGATAATTGCTCCAAGACTGTCCTTGCGAGGCTAAACATTTGATCATCAGGCCCTTAGAAATAAACATTAACAAAAAGAGATTGCTACATGCTATTTCTAGATGTTGGGTTTCTGATCTCACTTTTCCCCTTATGTGGACTCCTCAGTGTGAGGCTTGTGTCTGGCAGCAGTTAATGAATAGTGATGTCGCGAATTGTTCGCCTGCGAATAGTACCCAGCGAACATAGCTTGTTCGCGTTTGCAACGGCGGGCGAACATATGCGATGTTCGATCCGCCCCCTATTCGTCATCATTGAGTAAACTTTGACCCTGTATCTCACAGTCTGCAGACACATTCCAGCCAATCAGCAGCAGACCCTCCCTCCCAGACCCTCCCAGCTCCTGGACAGCAGCCATTTTAGATTCATTCGGAAGCTGCATTCTTAGTGAGAGGAGGGACAATGTAGCTGCTGCTGATTTAATAGGGAAATTGATAGCTAGGCTAGTGTATTCAGTGTCCACTACAGTCCTCAAGGACTCATCTGATCTCTGCTGTAAGGACAGCACCCCAAAAAGCCCTTTTTAGGGCTAGAACATCAGTCTGCTTTTTTTCCCCTGTGTAATCTAATTGCAGTTGCCTGCCTGCCAAGCCACTTGCCCAGTGCCACCACTCATATCTGGTGTAACAGTAATGTAAATTAAAAAAACCAAAAAACTTTTTTGACTGTGAAACATCAGTCTGCTAGTGTAATCTAATTGCAGTTGCCTGCCTGCCAGTGTGTGTGCCAGGCCCACTTGCCCAGTGCCACCACTCATATCTGGTGTAACAGTAGTGTAAATTTAAAAAACAAAACTTTTTTGACTGTGAAACATCAGTCTGCTAGTGTAATCTAATTGCAGTTGCCTGCCTGCCAGCGTGTGTGCCAGGCTCACAGTGTATACTGTGCCCACTTGCCCAGTGCCAACACTCATATCTGGTGTAACAGTAGTGTAAATTAAAAAAAAAACTTTTTTGACTGTGAAACATCAGTCTGCTTGTGTAATCTAATTGCAATTGCCTGCCTGCCAGCGTGTGTGCCAGGCCCACTTGCCCAGTGCCACCACTCATATCTAATGTAACAGTAGTGTAAATTTAAAAAAAAATACATTTTTTGACTGTGAAACATCAGTCTGCTAGTGTAATCTAATTGCAGTTGCCTGCCTGCCAGCGTGTGTGCCAGGCTCACAGCGTATACTGTGCCCACTTGCCCAGTGCCACCACTCATATCTGGTGTAACAGTAGTGTAAATTAAAAAAAAAAACTTTTTTGACTGTGAAACATCAGTCTGCTTGTGTAATCCTATTGCAGTTGCCTGCCTGCCAGCGTGTGTGCCAGGCCCACTTGCCCAGTGCCACCACTCATTTCTGGTGTAACAGTAGTGTAAATTTAAAAAAAAAAATACTTTTTTGACTGTGAAACATCAATCTGCTAGTGTAATCTAATTGCAGTTGCCTGCCTACCAGCGTGTGTGCCAGGCTCACAGCGTATACTGTGCCCACTTGCCCAGTGCTAAAATCCATGCCATATACACGTCCCCTGATAGGGGACGTAACATGGATTAAACTGATAAGAAAAGTACTACTTAACAAACCCCTAATATCTGGTGGTACAGTAGATTGCACGCGGTGCTCTGACAAAATGCAGAAGGACATTTGGCAGACGGACATTTGGCAGACGGACATTTGGCAGACGGACATTTGACCGACAGACAGAAAGCTCAAGAACGTTCCGATTTCGGCCGAGGGCAGATACGTTCCAGAGTGCTTTGTTCTAATCAGAGCCTCGGGCGCCGCAACTGCCTCTGGGGACCTTACCATGGGTTCCAGACCGCACGTCTTGTAATTCTCTGTCTGGGAAATTATCTATCTATCAAATCTATCTATTTATCTATCAAATCTATCTATCTATCTATCTATCTATCGTATCTATCAAATCTATCTATTGCATCTATTGATCTATCTATCTAATCTATGTATCTATCTATCTATCAAATCTATCTCGTGGCTGGACTGTTATCTGAGGAAGGTGGCTTTGAGGAGGTGGAAGACCAAACACAGCAGGCATCCCAGGGGGCTTGTTGTCACCTTTCGGGGACTCTTGGTGTTGTTCGTGGCTGGGTGGAGGAAGAGACCTTCAATGACATCAGTGAGGACAAGGAAAGGGACATGGCTAGCTTGGTATCCAACCTTGTACAAATGGGGAGTTTGCAGTTGTGCCAATGGACTGTTTGCGGTTGTTTACGGTGCGTTAAACGGGGAGTTTGGTCTGTCACTGTGAAGCGGGCGTAACCCTTACACTACCTGATCGATACAACATCATACCTGATGTTTTAAAGCATGTTATTCCAAACAATTTAGGAATGTTAGGTGATTTATGCCCTTTATGGATTAAAACCAGACTCTGCATCAACTATTTAATTTTACGTGGGATTTTTGCCATGGATCCCCCTCCGGCATGCCACAGTCCAGGTGTTAGTACCCTTGAAACAACTTTTCCATCACTATTGTGGCCAGAAAGAGTCCCTGTGGGTTTTAAAATTCACCTGCCTATTGAAGTCAATGGCGGTTCGCCCGGTCGCGAACATTTGCGGAAGTTCGCGTTCGCCGTTCGCGAACGGAAAGTTTTAAGTTTGCGACATCACTATTAATGAACACCTATTCTAAGCCAAAATTATGCAATTTAAAATGTTTACACCTTATCTACCTACACTTTAAAAAAAGAAATTTATGCTTTTACCTGGGGCACTGTGATACTGTGGATATTTTCTACTATAACCCTGTTTTAGATATGTTCACATCTGGGCCTCATAATTAAAATGTGTAATCTGTATTCTATATAAGTTTTATAGTGTTGTGTTTTTCATCTGTATTTGAATAAAGTGTAAAGTAATAATTACTGAATTTTTTTTCCATACACGTTTGTGGCAAAAAAAGATGGGGTTTATACAGGGTCAATGCAAGCATAACAACATAATCATATTTGAAAGAGATATTTATTATCTAATGCTTATAGCTTAGATCAGAGTAAGGAAACAAGTGGTATGGAAGAAAAATTAAACATATTAAAGGGATACTGAACCCAAATATTTTCTTTCATGATTCAGATAGAGCATGCAATTTTAAAGCAACTTTCTAATTTACACCTATTATCAATTTTTCTAAATTTAGCCACCCATCAGCAAGCGCTACCCAGGGTCTGAACCAAAAATGGGCCGGCCCCTAAGCTAACATTCCTGTTTTTTCAAATAAAGATACCAAGAGAACTAATAAAAATTTATAATAGGAGTAAATTAAAAAGTTGCTTAAAATTGAATGCTCTATCTGAATCATGATGGAAAAAAAATTGGGTTCAGTATCCCTTTAAGGGATTTTAAGCTGAAGGTGAAATCAGTTTTTGCAAGTAGATCAATGAAGCAGGTTTAGGAGTAATATTTACAACCAATCGGAATTAAGGTAGGAAAAATCCTATTGGCTGATTGGATCAGCCAATATGATTGAGCTTGCATTCTATTGACTGATTGGAACAGCCAATAGAATGCA
The DNA here is from genome assembly GCF_027579735.1 of Bombina bombina. Lineage (NCBI taxonomy): Eukaryota > Metazoa > Chordata > Amphibia > Anura > Bombinatoridae > Bombina > Bombina bombina. The sequence goes on from NC_069500.1 coordinate 186,350,132, forward strand.
AGATCAATCCTATTGTCTGATCCAATCAGCCAATAGGATTGAACTTCAATCCTATTGGCTGATCCAATCAGCCAATAGGATTTTTCCTACCTTAATTCCGATTGGCTGATAGAATCCTATCAGCCAATCGGAATTCAAGGGACGCCATCTTGGATGACGTCATTTAAAGGAACCTTCATTTAGTGTTAGGACGTCATTTGAAGAGGACCCGCTCCACTCCGGATGGATGAAGATAGAAGATGCCGCTTGGAGGACCTCTTCTGCCCGGATCGGATGAAGACTTCTGCCCCTCTGGAGGTCCACTTGTGCCCGGCTGGGTGAAGACGGCTAAAGGTAGGGAGATCTTCAGGGGGGTAGTATTAGGTTTTTTTAAGGGGGGATTGGGTGGGTTTTAGAGTAGGGTTGGGTGTGTGGGTGGTGGGTTTTAATGTTGAGGGGGGTATTGTATGTTTTTTACAGGTGAAAGAGCTGATTACTTTGGGGCAATTCCCCTGCAAAAGGCCCTTTTAAGGGCTATTTGTAATTTAGTATAGGGTAGCGAATTTTATTATTTTGGGGGGCTTTTTTATTTTATTAGGGGGATTAGATTAGGTGTAATTAGTTTAAAATTCTTGTAATTCTTTTTTTTCTGTAATTTAGTGTTTTTTTTTGGTAATTTAGTTTATTTAATTTAATTGTAATTAATTGTAGGTAGTTTAGGTAATTTATTTAATGATAGTGTAGTGTTAGGTGTAATTGTAACTTAGGTTAGGATTTATATTACAGGTAAATTTGTACTTATTTTAGCTAGGTAGTTATTAAATAGTTAATAACTATTTAATAACTATTGTACCTAGTTAAAATAAATACAAAGTTGCCTGTAAAATAAATATAAACCCTAAGCTAGCTACAATGTAACTATTAGTTATATTGTAGCTATCTTAGGGTTTATTTTACAGGTAAGTATTTAGTTTTAAATAGTATTAATTTATTTAATTGTAGTAATTTTATTTAGATTATTTAAATGTATATTTAAGTTAGAGGGGGTTAGGGTTATGTTTAGACTTAGGTTTAGGGGTTAATACCTTTAATATAGTAGCGGCGACGTTGGGGGTGGCAGATTAGGGGTTAATAAATGTAGGTAGGTGTCGGCGATGTTAGGGACGGCATATTAGGGGTTAATAAAATTTAACTAGTGTTTGCAAGGCGGGAGTGCGGCAGTTTAGGGGTTAATATATTTATTACAGTGGCGGCGATGTCCGGTCGGCAGATTAGGGGTTAAATAATTTTATTATAGTGTTTGCGATGTGGGGGGGGGCTCGATTTAGGGGTTAATAGGTAGTTTATGGGTGTTAGTGTACTTTTTAGCACTTTAGTTAAGAGTGTTATGTTCTGGCGTTAGCCCATAAAACTCTTAACTACTGACTTTTAAATGCGGTAGGAGTCTTGACAGGAGAGGGTCTACCGCTCACTTCTTCCAAGTCCCATTAAAAAGATAGCAATTGACGTAAGGGGATTTGCTGTATGCTCCAGTCGCGGAAGAAAAGTGAGCGGTACACCTGTACCTGCCAGACTCATAATACCAGCGTTAGAAAAAAAACAGCGTTGGGACCTCTCAACACTGCTTTTTAAGGCTAACGCCAAACTCGTAATCTCGCCGTATGTTTCTATAACATACAAGTGCAAAAAAAGAAAAGTATGAGCATTTTATTATTGCACTATTACTGATATATAACTGTATATTTAAAATTTGCAAAGGTGTTAAAAAAATAGATAAAGTAAGGTCAAGATCAGCAATGCAGTACTGGGAGCTAGATGAACACATCTGGTGAGCCAATGACAAGAAGAATAAGTGTGTAGCCACCGATCGCCAGGTAGCTCTCAGTTACTGCTCCTGAGCCCACCTTTTAAAGAGACCCTCAGGTCAAATTAAACTTTAATGATTCAGCTAGTGGTCTCAAAGTACAGACCCTGGGGCCATTTGCGGCCCCAAAGATAGTTTCATATGGCCCTCCCTTGTTTAATAGATAAACCATTAATTTGGGCTGTGAATTCTTTTATAGGGTTCTAAGAAGTGTGATGTTCTATATACTGTAGGCTCTCACAAGATAAATATAAATACAAGCATCCAGTGTAGACTCCCACCATGCACTGCTTGGATAAATGTTACTTTTAACATTGTTATACAGTTCCAGAACGATCACTTCACTTGGCACTCACAAGATAAATGTAGACAATGATGTATGTCTGTTGTGGGCTACAACTCCCACCATGCACTACTACTTGGGTAAATGTTACTTCCAGTTCCTAGTATATCTAGCACTTACTCAGTTCAAGCGGCCCCATGGGCGAAGAACACTTGGCCAGTGGCCCCCATATACATTGAGTGTTATACCCCTGCGCTAGAGCATGCAATTTTAAATACCTTTCCAATTTACTTTTATTTAAAAAATGTTCACAGTCTTTATATTTACACTTTTTGAGTCACCAGCTCCTACTGAGCATGTGCAAGAATTCACAGAATATATTATATACATTTGTGATTGGCTGATGGCTGTCACATGGTACAGGGGGAGTGGAAATATACATAACTTGTTAGAAAAAATCTACTACTCATTTGAGGATCAGAGTAAGGGGCCAATTTATCACAGCCTGAATGGGGCCAAATACCCCTGTTTCCGCGCAAACCTTTAGGCTTCCCAGAAACAGGAGTTAAGAAGCAGCGGTCTTAAGACCGCTGCCCCTTAACTCGTCCGCCACCTCTGAGGCTGCGGACATCAATCCGTCCGATCGGGTTGATTGACACCCCTGCTAGCGGCCAATTGGCCGTGAATCTGCAGGGGGCAGCATTGCACAAGCAGTTCACCAGAACTGCTTGTGCAATTTTAAATTGCAATGTTAAATGCTGACAGTGTATGTTGTCGGCATTCAGCAATGTCTGGCGGACATTATACGCTACAACGTATCATGTCCACCAGACATTAATAAATCGGCCCCAGTGTTATTGCATTTTCTTTTGATCATGCATTTGTTGATTAAGCAAATCTACTGTATTTACTGGTTCTTTAAGCATGCCTTTTAACAGAGGATACAAAAAGAGCAAAGTCAATTTGACTTTAAAAAAAATTCTGTCTGAATCATGAAAGTTTAATTTTGTCTCTCGTTTTTGTTTTAATATAATTTTAGTGATATCTTCCAAAATGTTCATCATTGTATCTTCTAATCTTCTAAAATGTTTTTTTTTTTAATTTGGTAGCACAGCAAATATTTCCTCTAACAAATCTATATTTGAATTGCATTAGAGGGAAATCAGACAGGAACGGAGAACATGATTTGCATTTTCCTGCTTCTATGACTTTCAGTTTGTTCTGAAGCCCAGACTTTAAACCCCATTGTCTAGAGAAGAAATAATATAAATAAACAACATATAACTGCTTCTGACAAAATCTCCCTTTAGTGAAAGTTTTTGCATAAATGGATCAATTTTAAGCCAGAGGTTTGCAAAGATTTTCCTCTTAGATTAGTTTACGCTTCCTTTACTGATGTTAGCCAACACCAAGCTATACCTGCACATGCAAACCTGCCGGGTTAGTCACAGAGAAATCATTAAACAAAAGGCAGGAAGGGAAATCTGGGCTCACTAAATCCCATATGTATTGTATGGAACAATCTGCCACCTGCCACACAAGGTATCATGTTGTCTTAAAAATGCATTTCTCTCATATAACATGCAGAGAGTTACAGGCTGGGCTTGACCAATTGGTAACAATATTATGTGAAATTATAAAAAGTCTCGTGTTTTTGTTTTTGCTTCAATTACTAATTTAAAAATGATTAAATGCACATTGCAGAAAAAATAGGCTTTGTAGTATTATTTATAAAATAAATATGTTATGTTATGTATATATTATATATCATTTGTGAAACATAATATCTCAATTGCTAGAACATTGCAACTTACAGAATTCATAAAGATTTGTGCCCAACCCTCATCACAGCTGAAAGTTGTGATCCTCTCTCCATTAAAGGGATAGTCTAGACAAAATTAAACTTTCATGATTCAGATAGAGCATGCAATTTTAAAGAACTTTCTAATTTACTCCTATTATCAATTTTTCTCCGTTCTCTTGGTATCTTTATTTGAATGTAAGCTAAGGAGCCGACCTATTTTTGGTTCAGCACCTGGGTAGCACTTGCTGATTGGTGGCTACATTAAGACACCAATCAGAAAGCGCTATCCAGGGGCTGAACCAAAATATGGGCCGGCTCCTATTCTTACATTCTTGCTTTTTCAAATAAAAGTAACAAGAGAATGAAGAAAAATTGCTAATAGTAGTAAATGATAAAGTTGCTTAAAATTGAATGCTCTATCTGAATCATGAAACTTTAATTTTGACTAGACTATTTCTTTAAAATCAAAGCAGCAGCATACAGTGAGGTCTCCAGAAACTATCTATAATGGAAGGCTCTTCTTATAGGCCCAATGGTGTTTTGTGGCAGGCTGCAAATGGAAAGCAGAATTGTGCGTGTCATGAGAGAGGTGGGGGTATGTATTGTGGGTGAGACCGGCTGGAGCTGGGGAGGCTGGGCAGAGTGTTATTGTAAAAATTATGGATGACAGTGCAAGGACACATGAGGGCCAGTCATTATGCTGGTGGGGACTAGTGTAATAAAAATTACACCTATTACATCTAATAGCCATATAAAAACAAAAACGTCAGGGGAACTTCCGTGCGGCGGCCATGACAGGTCGCTACTATTCTGAAGCAGCTACTTTCAGGAACTCTGTCTTTAAAGCAACATAACCTATTTGCACTGGGGCAATGGAGGCTCTGGACAGATGGGAGTACACTATATCCCAGGCGATACGAGACCATTACCAAAGTCTGGAGAAAGAGCTCGGCAAACTACTTCTAAGCAGGGAAGATATGGAGGGCGATCAACTTGAAACTCTGGATCCACCAACAAGGGATTATGAGGATGGGCTCACGAAGGGTCAGATCATTGCTAAGGCCCTCTGCTCATACAACCGAATAGTCTATACCAGTGCCTTCAAAAAAGACCCGCTGCTCACCCTGGAACCCAGACAGGAGGACTTTGTAGTCTCGGGTGCCTTAACCTGCGCTAAGAAGCCGCTTACTGAGCAATCAAAGACCGCATCCGAGATGGAGGTGGAAACCTCCCTTGTTCCGGTAGAGGAGACTGTTTACCTTTGTAACACACAGCTGGCTAACCGGGATTACCAGAAGAAGCAGATTGAGTCATTTGTCAGCATTACAGTCTTTGATTCTGCTCCACAGCAGGGAGAGATCGATTGCATCTACCTCTTCACGGCCATACCTAGCACCGGAGGCTCCGCAACTAGGGATATATGTCCTTCTTTGGCACAAGAATTTATGTGCTGGAAACGGCACTCACCTTACCTGGGGTCCCGACATGGTGTGGGGTAAAAGAAAGGAGGCTTTTACTTACAACGCAAGGGTGAGAGCGACAAGGCCGTAAGAACAATAGTAATAAGCCACTGCAGCTCAGTGATATCCCTGCTAATATAAGTACAGTTATGAAGTTGATTCACAAGTTATCATGAGGACTTTTTGTCGCCCTATTAACAGTTATAGTCTGTCCTTTGTTTACCCTATGTTACATCTTACCCTATGTAAGTCTCTTGATTCAATTTTTTTAGAGGACCTTACGATACCCATATATGCCTTTTTTTTTTGGTCTTTGTCGCCTGTTCATTATTAGTCTAATATATCTTGTGCTACAGTCACTTTATACTACAAGGACCCATAGCAATATGTTCCTTTACAATAGCATCTATTGTCCCCTGGTTATGTTTGCATTTACATATGCGTTGGTGGTAATGATATGCCTATCCTTTGTTTAAAAATAATGCATTAACTAACCCCATTATGGCCACTCATATCTAACACACTATAGATCAAGCCTCCAATTTCACCTAGGCACAAGCATCTGATGCCTTAATGTAGAGCTCTGTAAACAGCACGCTATAGAGCTAGAAAGCTGAACTTTTCCGCATTATCGCTCCACCCTTAATTTCACTAATAATATATCAAATTTTAAATTTTGGCAAAGGTTGATTTTATATATTCAAGACCCCATCTAACACCCGCACACATTTTTTATTTCTTAAGCCCAGGGGTATCAGATGTAGGCAATACATCGGCTAACAAGTTAAAATTACTGTGAGCGGGGCGGAGTCTAGCCCCACTAGAAGATGGCTGCTAGTTAGAAGGGCTCCCATCTCCCACACCGACTAAAAGCACTTTATGATGATATGAGACCCCAAATTCCCTTTTCCCAAGTACCCGCTTACTAGCACTCACAGCCTGCATTGTTTTGAGGACTCCCTAGGAAACTATACCGCAATTGCTCCTGAGGTCCTGTCTGAGGCCTAGCACCGCACAGAAAGATAAGCACCTGGGGCTAGATTGCGATCGCTAAGAACAGCATAGCAAAGAGCAATGCCAGCACTGCACATAACGATCTATCTGCGCCACAGCTCTAATATAAAGAAACATCATTGTAAGGTAAACTGACAGTAACGATCAGGGTCAACACAGAATAAGCATAAAAACAATCCTATTGACCTGTTATTGCTCTAACTACACAAGGCCCCATACTGCCACAAATAATAACTGACTGCACAAAAGTTAACTCGGACCACACTTTGGCAGAGCCCCTTCTCAATCCTTACTCAGTGACTTCTAGCAAATATTTGGAACATACCGGCTCTCCCGATAGGTCATCATAATTAGACTGGGAGTGTTGAGCCTTTTATTTAGCCAGCATATTAGGAACTTAGTGGCTTTATAATAGTCCCATAGAAAACACAGATACTTTCTGTACTATTAATACTCACCTCATCTGCATAATTGGGTAATGCCTTGTAAAAGACAAAATAAAGGTGACAAAACCCCTTCCTTAAAAACTCACAATCAATATTTAATACCCAGAGAACAACAGACTCCTACAAATACTGAAGAACTCTCAGCCATGCAGACACCTGCAACAGCTCTAACACTACCAGGGGACCCCGATTTAGGCTCCTTTGTTACTAAAAATGACATTACACATTTGTCATCCAAAGATGATATTAAAGTAGTTCTTCACGAGATGAAGACCCTATTCGGAGATCTTTGAAAAGACTTAGGGGCCATGGAAAAAAGAGTGGTCTCCCTAGAAGCAAGCCAGGGTACCCTCGCGACTGAGGTTCATTCTAATTCCTCTTATGTCCAAGATCATATTAAAATACACATATTCTCTGAAAAGTTGGAGCACCTGGAAAACCGGACTCGCCGAAACAATCTTAGAATAAGGGGGGTCGCTGAATCCATCTTTCCCCAGGCGATTGAAGGATACCTTCAAGCTCTTTTTAGAGTAATCAAAGGCAGTCCTTCAGAAGAAGATTTTCAGATTGAAAGGGCTCATAGAGCCTTAAGACCCAAGCCTCCACCTAAAGCCCCTCCGAGAGACATAATAGTTAAGTTTCTTAAATATAAAGATAAAGAGGATCTCCTTTGCTGTGCCAGAGAGAAACATCCAATTTCACATGCGGGAGAGGAAATACAGCTGTTAACAGATTTATCCCCTACCACTTTTCAGAAATGAAGGGATTTGTCTCACGTTACCACCACCTTGAAAAAGCACAAAGTTCAATACAGATGGGGCTTTCCAGTCTCACTAATTGGTACTGCTAATAATAAAATGTCTATCTTTCGACCAGGCTCAGACCTCAGCCTCTTCTGCAAGGAACTTTCTTTGCCATTTACTTCTGTCGGCGATGCTACCCCAAAAAGCGCTGGAGCTAGTCATGTTGTTGTGGAATCCACGGGCAACAACTCAACTCCACGCTGACATTTCCTTCTTGGCCTCTTCTTCCTATACCCAGTATCGAGACCACATTAACACGATTACAATTTAATCAATAAAAACAAAAAAAAAGAAAGGAAGAGAAGGTAACGAGGAGGGGAAAAGAAGGGGGGAGGGGGAGTGCAGGAGATAGAGGGAACTCCATTTGTGGTAGGTGATACCATAAGTTTAAGATAGACATTACTACAGTAACTTTAGGGGCCCTCTCATAAAGGTACACTAACTTTTCATAAAGGAAAGAACATTGTCCCTCAAATACATCTGGGCAAAAAGTTTTGTAATAATATGTTAATATTTTGTTTGTACCTCAAAAATGCTGTTGGTTACCTGGAGATATAGATACTATGTCTATTGTCTAACCATCTTTCACTCACACAGGTATCTACTTTAAGGGTCCAGAAATACCTCCTCCTTAGTGCCCAAACCCCATCCCTATTGGTTGGGTCAAAGTGTTTATCTTTATTGCATAAGAGTTTCATCAAATGGTTATTTTGTTCACATGTGTTTATGTTATATTAACCTTAAAATGTTGTGTGACGTCTACACTAACACATATAAACAGGGTCTAATTATGAACATGATGTTGACATTGGTAAATGTCCCACAAAAATCCATGAGGTGGATACTTTTTTCCTACCAGCTACAAATGGCCACTTTCTCTCCACTATTTGTACCTTGACCTTGGTCAGTATTGACTAGGGCTCCCTTATACTTTGGGGAACATCTTTATAATAGATTATCAATCAAACCCATAGTTGACTTTGACCTAACAGTAGCTTAACAAACTTCTCGAAGCAAGGTATTAGCTTTCAACTTGTCAGCGGGTCCTTCCCCCCCTTCTACCCCTCACTCCCCCTGTTCATGTCATCTAATGTTATGTTTATCAATCATACACACCACTGAGTTGGTTATGGAGATACTTCCCCAGTTTACACTTTAAAAAAAAAAAAAAGGTTTTCCACTCCGTATAAGGAGTATTGTTCTTTTCAATTATCTTGGTCTTTCTAGTAGACCATATACAAGTGTTTTTCTAATCTCTATTTTGCTTGTTTTTTTTAAGCACATTCTCATATCTTTATCTATAGTCTTCTCTTCTCTGCACTCACCTTCCTTTTATCTTACCCCCTCCCCCCCCTTTTTTATCATGTCTGTTAATCTCAGCAGATTTCAGGACCACTCCTTCAAAATAACCTCTATAAATGCCAAAGGACTTAACAGCCCGGGCAAAAGATCCATAGCACTCAGAGAACTGAACAAACTAAAAAGCCAAATTATTTTGATACAGGAGACCTACTTTCAAAAAGGAAGGGAGCCACATTGGACTCCCATGCACTTTCCCATATCCCAATTTGCTTCAGGTCCAGATAAAAAAGGAGGAGTGGGCATTCTTATTCACAAATCACTTCCCTTACAGGTTACACACATTATCAAAGACCCAAAGGGCCGTTATATTCTCCTAGTAGGTATACTCTATGGCCAACCACTTACAATCCTAAATGTATACGCCCCTAATCAGACACAGAATAAATTCTTCAAAAATGTCTCGAATCTACTGCTGGATCATGATAAGGGAGTAATATTCATGGCTGGAGATTTCAATCTCCTATTTGACCCGGTGATGGACACCTCAAGAGGGACTACTAATGTGTAAAAAAACTCCGTAACTAACCTCTCTCTCTCCATGACATATGGAGATCTATGCATCCAAATGTGAGGGACTACACTTTTTATTCCACCCCACACAATTGTTACACATGGATAGATTACATATTGACAGACTCCCATGGCCTCTCCCTCACAAACCAATGCGACATAGGCAATACCACATGGTCTGACCATGCTCCCGTCACCTGTTCCATTCTCTGGCCAAAGCTACCAATCACTTCCAAGACCTGGAAGCTGGACGATACACTACTAGATAATCCAATTATTCTCGAGGAGGTAGAGAGGGATTTGACTGAATATTTTACAGTCAACGAGAACGCGGTCTCATCTCCTTTAGTCGAATGGGAGGCACATAAATCCGTGATCCGAGGTCTATTCATTAAACACAGCGAGAGGATATCTAAACAATCTAGACTACAACACACTAACCTCCTAGATAAGATTAGTGCACTTGAAAAAACACATAAATGGGACCCAGCTATTGAAGCCCTTAAACATGATTTTATACCCGCGAGGAAAGAACTAAAGCAATTCCTTATAAAGACACATCAACGTAATGCGCTATACCTTAAACAATACTATTATGAAGGGGGAAACAAACCTGGGAAAATTCTAGCGAGAGCCCTCCGTAGGAAACAGTTATCAGCATATATTCATTCTATAAAAACAAAAGATGGCCTACTTATAGCTTCCAAATTCAGAGAATATTATAGGTCACTTTATAATATAGATAACCCTGTTTCTCCCCCTCACTCACAACTTGAACGAGACACTCTCAAGGAAAACACAGACATTTTCTTCTAAGATATTAACCTTCCCTCCTTAAACGAAAAGGAGAAAATAGACCTTGCTTCACTTATCACAATAGAAGAGTTACATCAGGCTATCAAAGACATGCCGTCTGGCAAAAGCCCAGGCCCAGATAGCTTCACCCCTAGATATTATAAAATACTTAGCAAAATACTGTCCCCCTACTTGCTCAAGCTTTTTAATAACTTAAGAGACAATCCCACTCTTTCTAACCCACTTTTAGAGGCACACATCCCTGTCCTCCCTAAACCAGGGAAACCTGCTTCGTGCCCTGAGAACTTTAGACCCATTTCTCTCATAAACACAGACATGAAATTACTAGCTAAGGTCCTTGCCAATAGGTTAAATAAGTATTTGTCTAGCCTGATTTCTAAAGACCAAGTTGGCTTCATCCCCGGACGAGAAGCTCGGGATAATACTAATAAAATCCTGCAGCTGATAAACTATGCTAAAGTTACAAAAACTCCCCTAGTCCTATTCGCGACCGACGCGGAGAAGGCCTTCGACAGAGTTCGATGGTCTTTTCTACACAGAACTATGGTAGAGATGGGTGTCCCAAAAGCTTTTCTGAATATGTCCATGGCCTTATACTCCTCCCCAAATGCAAGAATTAGAATCAATGGTACTCTCTCCGAACCCTTTAGCATTAACAATGGCACCAGGCAGGGGTGCCCCTTGTCCTCACTGCTTTTTGCCATGTCGACATTGGGGGCAGCAGATTAGGAGTTAATAAATATAATGTAAGTGTCGGCGACATTGGGGGCAGCAGATTAGGGGTTCATAAATATAATGTAGGTGACGGCGGTGTCCGGAGCAGCAGATTAGGGGTTACAAATGTTATTATAGTGTTTGCGATGGAGGGCCTCGGTTTAGGGGTTAATATGTAGTTTATGGGTGTTAGTGTACTTTTTAGCACTTTAGTTATGAGTTTTATGTTACGGCGTTGTACCATAAAACTCTTAACTACTGACTTTTAAATGCGTTAGGGATCTTTACAGGGTAGGGTGTACAACTCACTTTTTGGCCTCCCAGGACAGACTCGTAATACCGGCGCTATGGAAGTCATTTTGCGGTAAGGCCAAAGAAGTGTGCGGTGACCCTAAACCTTCCATGTCTGGCTCAACTCGTAATCTAGCCGTATGTTAACAATAAAAAATGGTTATTAGAGATCCAAAAGTGGTCTCCTGGGTTAACAACAACCTCCTATAACTTATCCATCTAATGTGGAGGTCCAAAAGTGGTCTCATTTATCACCCTGGAGGTAGACAGCTCATGAGGCATTCATTTTGCTTACTAGGTCCTTTCTTTTCAGGAACGAACTGTTATGTAATGTACTAAATGTTTTCAAATATTTTTACTATGTTATACTGACCTACTTCTCATGTATGCCTTACTTTAAACCTCAAAAAATAAAAAAAGTCACCCCAAAATTAAAACATCCCCTAACCTAACAATAAATTACCAATATCCTTGAAAAGGGCCTTTTGTAGGGCATTGCCCTAAGTTAAACAGCTCTTTTACCTAAAAAATTACAAAGTCCCCCTAACAGTAAACCCCCCACCCAATCAACCCTCCAAAATAAAATACCTAAGTCTAAAAAAAAAGCTACCCATTGCCACTAAAGGCTACCCATTGCCACTAAAGGGGCATTTGAATCGGCATTGCCCTTAAAAGGGAAATCAGCTCTTTTACAATCAACTCTTTTACTGCTTAAAGCCCTAAATCTAAAAAAAACAACCCACAGAAAACACTAACCTAACACTAACCCCAGGAAATCTACTCACAGTTCCTGAAGTCCGGAGATCCATCTTCATCCAGGCGGCGAGAAGTCTTCATCCAGGTGGCAACATCTACATCCATCGCGGGGGCATCTTTTTCCTTCATCCCAGTGGCACTGAGCTGTGGAGGCATGGATCATCTTTGCCTGCGGCACGGATATTCAGAGTGGTGGATCCTCTTCTACTGTTCAAATCAGCCAATGATGTTTTTGCGTGGGATTTCCATAGCGCCGTTATTACAGGTTGTGCAGTGAGGCTAAAATGCTTGCTTTACAGCCTATACAGACACGATCCATACCGCCATCTGAGAGCAGTAGTTATGGATTTTGTGTAACAAAAATGTTTCACAAAACTCATAGCTAAACTGTTACAAAGTACACTAACACCCATAAACTACCTATTAACCCCTAAACCACCGCCCACCCACATCTCGACTATTAAATAAACCTATTAACCCCTTATCTGCTGCCCACCCACATCGCCAACACTATTTAAATATAATAACCCCTAAACCCCGACATCGCTGCTACTATAATAAAGTTATTAACCCCTAAACCTCCGGCCTTCCACATCTCCGCCACTAAATAAACCTTTTAACCCCTAAAACACCAGCCCACCCATTGCAAAACACTAAATTTAACTATTAACCCCTAAACCTAACACCCCCATAACTTTAAATTAAAATTACAATATAACTATATTTAAATAAATTAAAACTTACCTGTGAAATAAAAATAAACCTAACATTAAACTATAAATTAACTTAACCTAACCTTACTATTCTAATAAAATAAAAAAATACCAAATTAAAATATCTAAATTACAAATTTAAAAAAACCTAACACTACGAGAAAAATCTAAAAATCTAAATTACAACTAAAAAACGGATCTGCAACACTGTGATTGTTTTACTACCAAGTCTATACCAACATACAGAGCGCTCTGTTGTTTTCCACTTTGGAACTCTACATGTAACATTGTTTCCTATCTTCTATCATCAAGCTGGGCTAACTGTGACTCCTAGAATCTGCAGATATCATCGACACGCTGATCTACAGACCACCCGGTAATCCGTGCATCTGATTGGAACAAACCAACACGTGACCCCGCATACGCTGTACAATCCAGCAAACCACAGTACACGCTGGAGCGATACTGTTCACCTGAAAGGTAATCTCCTGTCTATCAAGGGTCTAACGTGTTCACATCTAACCAACTACACTTGTACACGGAGAAGCATAACAGAAAATAGCTTCGTATTCTGGGTGAGTCAAGTTTGTAAAACGAATCATTTATGACATAGACTTTTCTACTTTAACGCAGATTGTCCTTTTAGCCACTGACTGAACTTTTACTTGAATGTTACATTGATCCAGCCACACAGACTGACTCAGCTGCTTTCCATGCTCTCACTTAACTTTGCTATTTTTTTAGCCTGCATTTTTTAATCATTGAACTTTGTTTTTTTGGATTCATTTTTAAAGCCCACCACGGACTTCCATTTCTATCCCCTGATTTTCTTACCACCGGTGGTTTTTTATTTTACTTATTTATTTATTATGTATTTTTAAATGCTAGTTTACATGTATTAGGGTTTATTCAAATATATTAAAATATATTTTATTGTATTAACAACATTTATGAGCCGTTTCTTAACACTAGCTTATTTTTGCATTTATTAGCTTTATTCTATCCTCTATTCTATCATATTAGCAGCTTTCATTAGCGCACCCTGTATCTGGTTTTTAATAGTTACTGTTTAGAGGTATTTTGGAACTAACCTCTTTTTTTCAGGGTAGCCATTTTTGTGCTAATTCACAGACCTCCTTTTTACCTTACTAGTAAAATCCACCACCCAACCAACCCCCCAAAATAAAAAACCTAACTCTAAAAAAAAACCTAAGCTACCCATTGCCCCTAAAGGGGCATTTGTATGGGCATTGCCCTTAACAGGGTATTAAGCTCTTTTGCATAGCCCTTAAAAGAACATTCAGCTCTTTTTCCAAGCCCAAAGCCCTAATCTAAAAAAAAGCCCACCCAAATAAATAAAAAAGAAAAAACCTAACACTAACCCCAGAAGATCTACTCACGGTTTCTGAAATCCCGATATCCATCTCCATCCAGGCAGCGAGGTCTTCATCCAGGCGGTGAGGTCTTCATCCATCCCGGGGGCGTCTTCTATCTTCATCCCGGTGGCGTGGAGTGGAGCCATCTTGGAAGCTGATCCCATCCTGCGCGGAGTGTCCTCTTTATACGGTCGCCGCTATACACTGAACTTGAATGCAAGGAAGCCGTTTCAAAATGGCGTCCCTTGCATTCCTATTGGCCGATTTGAATCTTCAAATTCAAATCAGCCAATAGGATGAGAGCTTCTGAAATCCTATTGGCTGTTCAAGCCAGCCAATAGGATTTCAGTAGCTCTCATCCTTGGGTTTTTTTCCCCTTTAGACATCAATGGGGTTGCGTTACAGAGATTTTTCATTCCGCACTTCAGGTGTTAGTTTTTTTCTAACACTCTCTCCCCATTGATGTCTATGGGGGAAAGCCTGCACAAGCATGTATTCTCAGCCCTTGGCTTTTGTGCAGTATGGAGCTTAACACCACCATATCGCACACACAAGGTGGCTTTTCAGAAACTCTTAATGGCAGCGCTAAGGTGGTGAAATAACGCAACTTTTGTTGCATTCGTTTAGCGTAAAACTCGTAATTTAGGTGCATATTTGTTATTGCAGGGAGAGCACTAACAAACAAAAAACTTAGCAGTTAATAATATATAATTATAATATTCTGTCATAAAATAGTTCTCTGTCAGAGTGTTTCCAGATGCTGCCACCCCAACCATCACCAGTAGTATTACTTCCACCAGTATCGTCACTACCAGTGCAGAGTCTGTGTCTGCTTCTACTTATACGTAGAAGTGGGACAAGCACTGATGTTGATGTCTTGAGAAAGGCCCTTTAGAGGGCTGAAACGCATAGATGCAATCGAAGGAGATTTTATGAGGCTTTATATACATCTAGGATTAGACGTTTGTATATGTAGGGGTTTCGATAGAACCCCTTTTGTATTAGTAATTGGTAGATTGCTATTTTCTTTTTTCTTTATAGGTACCATCCGGATTTCAAGCGCTTTTTGATTTTTTGACTGGTATATCCATATACAAGAAATTACGTTTTATTGGAACATTTCTATTGGGACTTTATCATCTCCTATGGAATGAATTGAGACTTTTATTTACCACGTAGCAAATAGGGATTATTGTGCCGGCACAACGATTTTATTTATAATTATATCATCATTTCTATGTTTTATGTTTTTTGGTTATTTTGATAGTTATTATTCTGATAATTTATTCCTTTTAACTATCACCCTTTCTTAATTTATTTGATAACTCACACAGTTTATATTAAAACACTTTGTACACTGGTTCATCCTGCACCTTTATACACATTATATACACACTCACTGAATATAACCCCAGCATATGGTGGTATATTCGTCACACTTTTTATCTCATTTAGTTGGTTAATTTGTTGTTATAAACCACCATTTAGTGCATATGGCTCTATAACCACCAATACTTAGTGTGGTTAAAGGTCAATTAACTATTTATTTTTTCACTATTTAACCCTTTAATTTGGGGTACTTTGTTGTTTATTATGTTTCATGAAATTCTTGGTCTTAATTGTTATTAGCTTCCATTGGATATATATATTTATACATTTATCAATTGCTCTTGTTCTATAGAGTGTTTCTGTAAAATAACTCTAATATTAATATAATATAGCTTTAATGTTATATTGTAATAGCTTGACTGTTTGATCTATAGCTTAGTTATTGATCCACTTTATTGTTATATCTCATTTGATTGTTTATACATTTTTAGCGGTTTAATAAATATACTTTTTTATATATATAATTGGTCTCCTGGAATACATTGTACATTTATGGTCAGTTGCCATTTTGATGCTAATATATTAATTTAAGTGATTTACTTTATCTTTTGACCTGTGGAATACTTTAGCCTTTGGCGCTCCTATATGCTCTTCATTTTGGACAAGCACTGTTACCTCTGCATCAAAGAGTCAAATATCATTTTTAAGGCCATTGTATGCTGCTTCGCCTCAAACATCTTGAGGAGTAGGGGAAGTTGCATCAGAAGCAGCAGGGTCATCTTTAGCATCTGCTGTAGCATGCAATCACATGTCCACCAGGAGTAGGGGATATGCAGGGCCAACACTAACACAACAAGCAGCAGCATCAGTAGCACAAGGTTCGTCTTAACCCATTCATAAAACAAAAGTGGGGAGTTAGCTGCCAAGCAGAGAAGACGTACATTGAGAGAGCTCTCTGCCGGTTTACTAAAAACATTACAGTAATTTTTATTATTTCCAATTTGGACACTGATATACCCAGGCTTTGGTCTTAAGCTACATTGGGACCTATAAAATCTTGGGGTTGGAATAGCTTACAGACCCTGTACGGAACCGACAAGTGCCAGAACTGTAAACCTGAGATCGCATCAGATCGGGGTATAAATTCAAACATCAAGGTTGCCTGCCTGTTGTGTTCCGGAGGGTCGTGGATCCGCTCCGGAGGGCTGAAGTGCAACTTCCAAGGGTCTCTTAGCCTGCGATCGTACCTCAAACTGGGACAACACAGAAAGCTGCGTGACAACCGGAGGCTGGAGATCTAAGGACTATAGTAACGGGTTACAGGTAGCCTGTTACTCACAGCACACAGGAGACCTCTATACCGAAGCTACGACAGAACAGTGACACCCGAAGAGGAGTGAAAACTGAGCTCACCTCTATCGGCTCAGTTCTGGCGCGAAAATCCGCCATCTTGATCATTATATCCCTTGCAATAAATCAAGCTGGACCACGGATAGTGTATGAGACAGATGCAGAAGAGCGATCTTGACATACTCACTCTATAACTCACCGGTAAGAAACTACAGTATAGCATACATCCCTGCTATCTCCCTTCATATAATTTAAGCACTCGATCACAAACATAGACATTTGTGCATGCCCCACGTGACATCCAGGGCCTTATAATCTGTTGCACTGCCTCCCGCCCGTGATATCTAGTCACAGTAAAGAAACCCACTGCCCTCCAGGGGAAAGAGGGTACAGAAGTGAAAAGAACCCCCTGTTTTATGCCACAGAGTCTTCTGAAGAAGAGATACAGGGACAACTTATCTGATACAGTCAGCGACACAATAAGGCTCCTAAGAGATCTGGGCAATAGTGTTTGGAGGCCTCAGAACTAGTAACAGACGGGTGCTTTAGGTGAAATCTATGGTGCCCTAGTAAGTGTTCTATACAAGGACTGCGCACTTGGGAGAGTGTTATAAAAGGGCCTAAGGGAGATCAGCCAGAACCGCCGAGCTAGGAGAAGGGGCTCAGACCTATACTAGCAGTGGGACTGAGAGGCCTAGATAAGTGATCCCTGCTTGTATTCCTAGACCAAGCTCATTACATCATCAGTCTCCTGACTGTATAGAGAGGAGATAAGATAAGCCTTTACTCCACGACTTAAGAACATTAGGGGACTGGTCTCTCTTCTGCATTTCCCGCCGGCCCTTCTTGCCTGCGGGTCATACCCCAAATACCCTTTCCCACATTGTCTATAGGAGACACCTCCCCTGGAGAGAGACCCATCATTTTTAAGGTAATATCTTCTTCAGTGACGCAGATAATAGAATCCCATCCATTGGCTTAGGGATCTGAGCTTCAACACAAGTTAAGTCACCCTTTTCTCCCTGGTGATATCAGACTGTTATAACATGTGAAAAACCAAGTGAAGGTCTGCACCCCCGCCAGTCCATGAAACCACAGTAGCATACTAGAAACGAGCAGGTCCCCATTGACATTAAGCAGATCCACTATAAACAGAAATTTCTGATCCTACATCGCAATGTCGCAAGTTCATAAGCGGAAGCAAAAAGCTCATACCACGCCAAAAAGAACGGTTGCAGATCACTTCAAGCACTCAGCCAGATGAGCCCGTACAGGATCTGAGGATGAAGGCTCGGATACGGGAAGTATTTCAGATAACCAACCAAGTAAAGTCATGTCGCAACGAATATCTCGCCTACCAGCGGCAGAAAGTCTTTCCAACAATACGATGGACTCAATTAAATCACTATTGGCATCCACCATGACTCTCTATCGAAAAAATTTGGCAGATCCCATGCTGACTTGAAGAGGGACATTGGTATAATTGGCGAGCGCACGGAAGCACTAGAACGCAAACAAAAAGACCTTACAATAGATCACTCTAACCTTCTCAGCTATTCGCAGAGCCTGGTTGGTCAGATCACAGATCTGGAGTTAAAGCTGGCGGATCTGGAAGATCGGTCACGCCGCAACAACATCCGTATTAAAGGGATCCCAGAGGCAGTTCTGCAACAAGACCTAGAGACATACTTACAAGATCTATTCAAGGCAATATTGGGACACACTGTGGGCGATGAAACCCTCATAGATAGAGCACACAGGGCGCTCAAACCAAGGTCAGTAGACAAAGGAAAACTATGAGATGTCATAGCCAAGCTCCATTTTTACACATTCAGAGAAGAGATCCTCAGAACCTTGGCTAAAGACAAGGCCCTACCAGACAAGTATGCTGAATTGCAGATCTTCCAAGACCTCTCGCCACACACGCTTCAGCTGCGGAGACATTATCAACCATTTACTAGAATATTGAGAGAAAAGGGCCTTAAATATAGATGGGGATTCCCTGTGAGGCTATTCATAACTAAAGACAGCCAACAATTCATAGCTACTACCCCACAACAAGCACGGGAGTTACTCCAGAGGTGGGAACTACTCCCATCGGATCCAGAGGATCGACCCTCCAACCAAATCAAAGAAAGCAGCCTAAGAGCTTCAGCACCAACATGGAATCCACTCCCACAAAGATCTGCTCCAACACCAAAAAGATCTCTGGTACCCAGGGATTTATCTACACCAGAGAATTCGTAAAGGACCTGCTCACAGCTATACTGAACATTTTGACATAAGTCAAGAGACGTTTGTGGGGAAAACCCACACTTAAACATCCAGAAGGGACTCGAGATGACAGATGAAGATGGGTGAGACCTATCAAGTGTATACAGTGTAAAATGAATGATCACCTTATATATGCATAGTAAGGCCTGAACACTGACTTTACTTATATCAGAATGTTATCTTAGTTAAAGTTATTTTACTAGATGTACTCTGTCTTGTTATAATGTTCATTAATATTGCCAGGTATGCCCATATATAGCTGAATTTAGGAATGCTAGAGATTGAGATGGGTTAGATGTAACTTATGTTGTTATATTACTCTTTAATATCACCAACCATGATCATACCCATTTGAATCTAGCAATGTTTGAGATCGAGTAGGTCAGTAAAGGAACCCAGGGCTATCTGAACGAATTCCTGTATATAAGTTAATGTTATTCAGGTTCACGAAAGCTAATAGATTGGTTAGAAAATATATACAACTCAGATTAAAGTGAATGATTCTAATAACTACATCACTGTTAACTAACACCTACTAATTGAGAGTGAGATAGCTGCTCACTCCAAGTAAATTTCCTATCTGATGTCAGTATAAGAGTACCATATAGTTTGTATTCCCTTCTTGTTTAGACTGCAGAGTCTCACTTATGGTTCATAGTATTGTTTTTGTTATTTTGTATGCTATGTTTATATTCATCAAATAGCACACACAAAGTGGAACTCCAGCACTCCAATAATAGAACAAGGTAATTTATTAAGCAACGTTTTGGGGTCACAGCCCCTTCCTCATAATAGCATGAGGAAGGGGCTGTGACCCCGAAACGTTGCTTAATAAATTGCCTTGTTCTATTATTGGAGTGCTGGAGTTCCACTTTGTGTGTGCTATTTGCAGATTGTTGGGGGGCTGTGGCAGTGCCCCTGGTCTCCTGTGCACCCAGACCTCTGTGCTGTGCTCACCTTTGGACTATGTTTATATTCATAATATTGTTAACAGTAATTAGGACTGGCGGGGAACAAGACTTCTTCCAGCTAAACTCCACCCCACCAATTTAAGTTGTGTTCCTTTGGTTCTATACTAGTCGGAACACTCATTGTGAAAGTGTTTATTTACCACTTTTAGAAATAGTCTCTAGGGCTCTTGAGACTTTATTCATTGTAAATACATTTGGTTAGATAGATTCCTGCACCTGGCTTCTAGAACGTTTCAGCCTGATTGACAACACCCTTTCTCTCCTAATCCCTATTCCTCCCTCTACCCCACACCTACTCATATAATGGCGCCCGTTAGACTAGCCACTTTAAACGCACAAGGTTTAAACTCACCCACGAAAAGAAAGCTCTTACAAAACTATCTCCAGACACATAAGATTTATATCCTGTTTCTCCAAGAGACACATTGGACTGGGAATTCCCAGACCATCAAGATATCTAAACACTACCCGATATGTGAGACAGCATCCAATGCTGAAGGGAAGTCTAGAGGGGTAGCTATTTTGATCAGCAAAGATCTGACTTTTCAACTAGAATATATTGAAAGAGATGAGGAGGGTCGGTTCCTCATTTTAGTCTGTTCGCTAGATGAGACCCTATACACTTTAGTCTCTGTTTATGCACCAAACTCTAAGCAAATCCCTTTTCTACGTAAGCTCCTATCTCAAATAAATCAACTTAAAAGGGGACACTTGATAATTGGGGGGGACTTCAACATGGTGTGGTATCCACTGAGAGACAAACAATCCGCCCTGACAACACATGCAGACCGAAATGTTTCCTCAACTTCTAATGCATTCCGTAAACTCATGTACCAATATGACTTGTATGATGCATGGCGGTGTTTGGCACCCACAGACAGAGATTTTACACATTTATCTAGGGCCCACAACTCTTATTCGAGAATTGATTACATACTATGTGACTCATGGACCCTGGATCAATTCATAAACCCCTACATCAAGTCATGCACATGGTCAGATCATGATATGGTTTGCTTAGACTTTACCAAATTACAGTCGCTAATGAGTAGGCTCCCTTGGAGGCTCCCTGAACAGCGGGTATTGGATATAGAGCCCCCTACACTCACCGCGACAATAACTGAATTCCTTGCACACAACAATGTGGGTACCACAGACATAGACATGGTTTGGGTGGCCCTTAAGGCCTACCTCCGTGGATACTTTATTAAAATATCGGCCCAGTACCGCAAATCAGACCACCACTCCCTAGCTAAATTATATGGAGACCTCCGTAGACTGGAGAACTCCAATAAATCGCCCAGCAGATAGGCCTTATCAGAGAGGAAATAACCAGACGAGAAACCCTAAAAGTACAGGATACAATTCATTCACCCAAAGAAATTGGAGTAGCGTTTTCCCACTATTACTCTTCCCTATACAATATAGAGACTTCAGAGTCACTAGACAGTGTGAGCCCCGATGACATTGACAAGTTTCTGAAAGGACTGGATCTGCCCACCCAGTTGGAGGAAGCTAGAGGAGACCTAGAGACACAATTCACGGTAGAGGAAGTTAAGGTGGCTGTAGCTGGCCTTGCTCCCCACAAAGCCCCAGGTCCGGACGGGTTTACGGTTTCTTTCTTCCAAACCCTCAGCCCCATACTGTCTCCGATTCTACTTCGGTTATTCACAAGAGTAGGTGAGAGAGGTAGCTTTGTCCCAGAATTTCTAGAAGCTAATATCATCACAATACACAAAGAGGGCAAAGACCCTGCGCTATGCTCCAGCTATAGACCCATCTCGCTCATTAATGTTGATGCCAAAATCTATGCCAAAGTACTAGCCAACAGGCTGGCTAGCCATCTCCAAACAATCATACACCTAGATCAAGTAGGATTTGTCCTAAATATTCAAGGCTCAGATAACACCCAACACCTGTTAAACATATATACCGAGACAGCTGACCTGGGTCTCCCCATGCTCACCCTGTCACTTGATGCCGAAAAGGCGTTTGACAGAGTGAGATGGGAATATCTATTCCAAACCCTTACAGCATTCGGTATACCAGACAACTACAGTAGAGTGGTTAAGGCACTGTATTCATCCCCTTCAGCAGTGGTGAGAGGTCTCGGGTTCTGTTCTCCCAAAGTGAAGATATACAACGGCACTAGACAGGGTTGCCCCTTATCCCCACTACTGTTTGTTCTAGCGATAGAACCCCTGGGAGCAGCCATCAGGAAATGTCCCAATATACAGGGACTTCAACTACATGACACTGTCCAGATGTTAGCTCTATTCGTGGACGACCTCACAGTCTTCCTCACGGAGCCCTTAGACTCCCTCCCTCCTCTGCTACACCTACTAAAGAGTTTTGGGGAACTCTCTTACTACAAGATTAATGTCAGTAAAACAGAAGCATACTTTCTTAACATCCCCTTGAATGAAAGAAATAGGATTCAGTCCCTTTACTCCACAAAAGGAATACGGCATTTGGGAGTATTCCTCTCTCACGCAAAATCTATTACTATTAAAGATAACTATGAGATAACTATAATAAAGGGATGTCAGGAGCACTGGATAAAATTGCGACATAATAAATATATTGCCCCACATCCCTCACCCATACATTCCATACGAGGCCTACTCCTAGGACTACCGGACATTTATCTTAGTACATGGTTCAATACAGGTATAGTCTCCTTAAAAGACTTTTATGACAATAAACAGCTAAAAACACACACATCTATGTTAACACTGCCCACACTGGCCCCTAAGTTTCAATTTTATCTACTGAGAATACAGACTCTGATGGGATCTTGGGGCTTCTTGGAAGGTGAATCTTGTGATCTCACCCCTTGGGAGTTGCGATGGGAAACAAATCTCCAACTATATAAACCCCTATCGGTACACTATAAATGTTTACTTGAGGGGAATTCATTTCACTCAAAACAATACATATGGAGGCTTGGGAAAGAGATCTGCAACTCACATATACATCGGAGGAGTGGGTCAGGGCAATAGCCCTCACCAAACAAGCTACTCACTGTGTCACCCTCTACGAGCTATACTTTAAAATAATCACAAGATGGCACCTAGTGCCTACAAAATTACGGAAACTCTTCCCAGAACACTCCCCTATGTGTTGGAGAGAATGTGGTGAACCTGGTACTCCACTCCACGTCTGGTGGACCTGCCCAAAACTAGACAGTCTTTGGAGCAAAGTTGAAAAGATCTGTAAAGATCTGGAGCTACTAGATACGCTAACCCCGGCCCTTGCAATATTACACCTAGGAATAGGAAAACTCCCCAAACCCAAACAAAACTTGCTCTTGTGCATCCTCACTTCCACTAAACTACTTGTCACAAGAAACTGGAAAAAAAAAACAACCTCCTAGATGGCAGGGTGTGATAGATAGTGTAAATCATATTAAAAACATGGAAAACTATGTCTTTAGAGAGCGTAGACGACAGACTGACAACTGCTTAATATGGGAACCGTGGGAATCTTTCTGGACACATAAAACTTCACTAGCCAGACCAGCCAATTGAATTGTAGGAGTAACCTTAGAAGTTGATCTCTCTGCTCCTTACACACTCCACTCCCTAATGCTTAGTACCTCCCCTATGAACTACCCTACCAATCCCCACACACAAATATGCCAGGTGCGGAGACTGCTAGATAATTAATGCAGCCTCCCTGACCAATACACCTAATAGAATGAGACTACTTATCCATTACTAACCCCTACTAGGAATTACAATGAAAGATTAGCTAGATACCCTAGTAGACTACACCACCAACTCAAAGGACGGCCCATATTTGTCTTTTATAGGAAAAATAGGACTAGAGTAAGTCAGTATGTAATTACAAAGGTGAGCTCTGTAAAAACAAGGTTTTAGAAAGCTGCTGTACTGTTTGAACTTATTAAAGAAGAGTCTTTATTCTGATGCAACTATGCCATGTACTCAGTTTTTGATGTATAAACTGTATATTATGTTTAATACCTCAATAAAAATATTATTTAAAAAAAAGAAGAAGAAAAAAAGAATGTGTTCTATTTATTCTTAAATCTGATGGATATTTGCACAAATATATATTTATACATATATATATATATACTCACTTGATTATATATAGGTCTTTCATGTTTTCATCTACTTAACTACAAAGGGCTCCTATGCACTTATATGTATATATATGTGTGTCGTCATGTGTGTGCATATGTATTTAAGTGTTTATATGTCTGTAAATACGTATATACACATATAAGTATATAGGTACGCACATATAGACATGGATGTATATATATATATATATATATATGTATATACACACACACACATACATACAGACATACATACATATACATGTTTAGACATGTGTATGTATGTATGTATGTATCTATCTATCTCGATGTTAAAGGGACAGTTTACCCAATGATCCACTTTACCTGCTGGAGTGTATTCAATTGTTTACAAGTATTTCCATTACCCTTATATAGGCATTTTAAATAGTTTATTTAGCTTGTGGTATCCTTACCCATCCTGAAAGTTTTTGGCCTCAAGGCCAAGGTGTGTAAACACAGCCAGTAGAAGAAATTACACTCCCAGTGGGTTATAGAAGAGATAAGGTAATAAAATGTTAATTTTCAACAAAAAAAACAAAAAAAAAAAAAACAAAAGTGGACAGTGAGGGAAACTGAAGGTGAAGATGCTGAATTGACATTATTTTGCTCCAAGCCTTGCAGTAGGATGAGGGGGGGGGGCTAGTGACACCATCATTTCCCCCACTCTCCTGATTACTTCCATCTTTTATATTATCAGCCGGTGGGTTTCATAATCTGAAAGACTGTATCTGAGCAACCACAGCAGCAGCAAGGCAGACGTTCTCATTGGGCCAAGCAATCAGCGAGAACAGGGAAGTATGGTTTCCCCAGTCTCTGTTTTGGGCGATGGGGACATTACTGCAACTCCCAGCATGTCAACTATAGCCTTTACTCTGGACCAGGAGGAATTTGATTACGAGCCTGAGGAGATGGTGGAGTTAGATATTTCACCACATGGTCTCTGCATGACAGGCAGCAGCACAACTTCCTCCCCACTTTTAGGCCAGCAGACTCCTGTATTCTCTTTATCACCACCATCATACCATGTTGTAGAGCAGCCAGTTCTTACAACAGCCTCACCCACTATCCATGTTGCTAGTTCCACTAGGAGTGCAATCTCTATCAGTAATAGAATCACTGGTAGTTCCACCACCACCACTACCAACACCATTAGCAGTTCCACCATTTGGAGAGGAAAAAGTGTCCCAGGGAGTTAGCGAATTAGCGGTGCAAGATTTTAAATCACCGGCAAG
The DNA here is from genome assembly GCF_027579735.1 of Bombina bombina. Classification (NCBI taxonomy): domain Eukaryota; kingdom Metazoa; phylum Chordata; class Amphibia; order Anura; family Bombinatoridae; genus Bombina; species Bombina bombina. The sequence goes on from NC_069500.1 coordinate 186,375,587, forward strand.
AAGACCTCAACAGTAGTAGAAGGGCAGGCCGAGGCAGCAACTGCTTCATGTCACTGAAAAGTGTGAGACCACTTTTTTTTAGCATAGGGATGACCACTTTGCTAAGTGCAAATTTCGTTTGAAAGAAGTTAGCATTGGGAGAGTGTTTGGTCATCTCACCAGCTCTGGGATGAACCAGCATCTCTGCATGCACCACAAGACTGTGCTATTGAGGTAAGAAGGCAGAGCCAGCAGCAACAGCACAACAATCTCCTTATCACAGCCAGCAGCGACACCTACTAGGAGCAGAGCTACCAGCAGTAGTCAAGGCAGAAGACAGAGTATTGATGACAGTCAGCAAAATTAGGTACCATCTTCAACATCACAACGACGTGTACAGCTCACTCTAAACGATTTTGGGGAGTTTCACTTTGGGGAATGTCTAGGCAGCAGTTAAGAAAATGAAACAATCTTATAGGTCAACTGGTCGCTGCTGGTGGTGCGTTCTTCTCCATGCTTGAAGGGGAACCTTTCAAGCAGTTGATGAAGGCAGTTGCTTCCTACTACCACCTCCCTTCACACATCACTTTTAGCAGGAGCAGGAGGCAGATATAATTTTTCATCTCCTACCAGCAGCTGCAGCAGAGTGGAGCAGCTGTGTTTTCGTCAAAGGCAGTAGACTTTTTGTTAGGACCCACTGAAGCCCCCTAAAGAAAGTGGAGTACAAGTGCCTCAGAGATGGTAAAGGCTTATCTTTGCAAACCTCCTTTTCCCCTACAGCAGACCCCCTGAGCTATTGGGATTACATTAGGATTGCGTGGCCTGCCCTTGCTACAGTAGCTCAGGAGCTCCTCTCTTGTCCCCCAACCACTGTACAAAGTGAGTGATAGTTTTCATTAACTAACAATATACTTAACCCTCAATTCTCAGAAATGTCACTGCAGCTCATGGAGCAAATGGCATTTTTTAAATTTGAAATTTCAAAGCTAGGTTGAAATGCCTTTAGCTTTGAAACCAATTGATTTTGAAATGCTTTCCACTCCTGCCCTTCTTGATATGTGGTGGTCATCATACATCAATGCCTAATCCTCAGGGAACTGCTGGCCGCTGTGTCCAAGGGACTCAAGGCAAGTGTTTTGTTCTCCCCCTCCCTTGGAGGTATATTTTGGAGGTTTATGTACTGTGAGGCTTACCTAGTCTGCCTGCTGCTGCAGCCAATCCTGCTCCTGTCCACCCTCCTCTGTGGTCATTAGCAAAGTTAAATGCCTAATCCTCAAGGAACTGCTGGCTGTAGTGCCCAAGGGGCTCTATGCATGTGTTTGTCCTGCTCCTCCCTTGTAGGTCTATTGTTGATGTTTATGTACTGTAAAGTCTACATAGTTGAGTAAGTCTGCTGCTACTGCTGCCACTCCTGCTCCTGCCCTACTTGTGGTGGTTATCATCCATCAATGGCTATTCCTCAAGGAACTGCTGGATGCTGTGTCCAGATGACCTTATCCATGTGTTTGTCCTCCTGCTCCCTTGGAGGTGTATTTTGGAGGTTTATGTACTTTGAGGCATATCTAGTTCAGTAAGTCTGCGGCCTGTTGCTGCTGTCAATCCTGCTTCTGCCCATTCTGCTCTATGGTGGTCATCATCTGTCAATGCCTAATCGTCAGGGAACTGCTTACCCCTGTGTCCAAGGGGCTCTAGGCACATCTTTTTCCTCCTTCTCTCTTGGAGGTGTATTTTTGGGGTTTGTGTATCAGAGGCCTACTTAGTTCAGTAACTCTGCTGCCTGATGCTCCTGCCCTTCCTGCTCTGTGGTGGTAATCATCAGGTAAAGTAAAAAATTGTAGTAAACTGTTGGCCACTGTGTCCAGGGGGCTCTAAGCACGTTTTGTCTTCCTCCTTCCATGGAGGTTTATGTACTGTGAGGCATATCTAGTTCAGTAAGTCTGCAGCTGCTGTCTAACTTGCTTCTGCCTTTCTTGCTCTGTGGTTGTCATCATACTTAAATGCCTCATGGAACTGCTGTCTGCTGTGTCCAGGGGGCCCTATGTACGTGTTTGTCCTCCTCCCTTGGAGGTGTATTTTGGAGGTTTTTGTACTGTGAGGCATACCTAGTTCAGTAAGTCTGGTGCCTGCTGCTGATGCTGTCAATCCTGCTTCTGCCCTTCCTGCTCTGTGGAGGTCATCATCCATCAATGCCTCAGGGAACTGCTTACTGCTGTGTCCAAGGAGCTCTAGGTATGTCTTTCTCCTCCTCCTGCCTTGGAGCTGTATTTTTGAGGTTTGTGTACCAGAGACCTACCTAGTTCAGTCACTCTGCTTCCTGCTGCAACAGCCTCTCCTGCTCCTGAACTTTCTCCTCTGTGGTGGTCATTATCAGTTAAAGTAAAAAATCATAGCAAACTATTGGCCAATGTATCCAAGGGACTCTAAGCACACGTTTCTCCTCCTCCCTTGGAGGTGTATTTTTGGGGTTTGTGTACAGGAGGCTTACCTATTTTGGTAACTCTGCTACTGCTCCTGCCCTCAAGCTCTGTGGTGGTCATCATCCATTAATGCCAAATTCGTAGGGAACTACTAGCTGCTGTGTCCAAGGGGCTCTATGCACATGTTTGTCCTCCTTCTCCCTTGGAGGTGTATTTTTTATGTTTATGTACTGTAAGGCCTTCCTAGTTCATACGTCTGCTGGTGCTGTGTCTCCTGCACCTGCCCTTCATGCTCTGTGGTGGCCATCATCAGTTAAATTAAAAAATCGTAAGGAACTGTATGCTGCTTTGTCCAAGGGATTCTAAATATGTTTGTCTTCCTCCCTTAGAGGTGTATTTTTGATGTTTCTTTACCAGAGGCCTACCTAGTTCAGTAAGTCTGCTGACTGCTGCCACAACCTCTCCTGTTTCTGCCCTTCTCTGAATTGAGTCTCCAAAGATAACTATTAACAACAAAGTTGTATGGAGCAGGTGTGTGACAAAGTGAAGAATGCACTCATTCCTTGGCAAGCGGGTCATTCCTTGGTAAGAGTTATGTCACTTAAAACATTAACTTTATTAAGTAAGAGTAAAACAGGGAATCCCCTGAACACACATACTACAAACCACCACCAAAATAAACTAATTTAAAAATGTGTATCATCCCTGTTTCCTGGCTGATAACCGGAACCATCAGCTTCTGGTGCCTGAGGTGAGGGACACGATAGCTGCAGACGTTTTTTTCGGCCTTCGTACAGGTCTTTTTCAATGTAATAGTAAGCAAACAAAAAAGTGAGGAAAGTGCATGAGTGAGTTGAAAAAGAATGAGAGAGAAAAAAAAAAGGCGGACAGGCAATAGGTTGGTGGGAAAAGGTTGTACTAGTGAATAATTGATATTACAGTATTTATCAGATGCTTTTAACTTCAATTTATTGTTACAATTCTCTTTGTAAAAATTGTTATAGTTATGTTACAATTAGCAATGAATCTTTCAATTGTTTGCATTTCAAAGCAGTGTAATTTTGTTTTGTGGACTTCCCATTATTGTATTGTAATTATTGTTAATGTAATTGAATGAATTTCGTTTTAAACTAAATTCTTATCTGAATATTTAGATGAACCGAATATGACCATGGACCATGACCCGAATACCGAATTCGCCAAAAATCCGAACGAAACTGAATTTTTTTGCCTGTGCACTTCTATTAAAGATTTTGCTGTTGACCCACATGGGACAAGATATGTTTAATGTTCCTTTAAGTGTGCAGGGGATACTGGTGTGGCAATGTTATTTTTTAGTAGCCATTTCAACTTTTTTCTCCTTTAATTGAAGTTAGTTTGTTGGTAAGTTGGGTGATAGGCTTCCCTGAACAGAAAGGTCTTTAAGAAACGTTTAAAGGAGGAGAGGTTAGGGGCAAGGATCTGACATCTCGAGGAAGTGCGTTCCAGAGGGTTGGTGCCGCACGAGAGAAGTCCTGTAGTCTGGAATGAGAGGAGGTGATGGTAGAGGATGCAAGAAGCAGGTCGTTGTTGGATCTTAGGGGACGGGCAGGAGTATATTTGTTGATGAGTGAGGACAGGTAGGGTGGGGCAGCATTGGTGAAGGCTTTGTAGGTCAGGGTGAGAATTTTGAATTTAACTCTGTTGTGAATGGGGAGCCAGTGAAGGGACTCACAGAGAGGTGCAGCAGAAACAGAGCGTCGAGAGAGGTGGATTAGCCTGGCCGATGCATTTAGGATGTATTGGAGGGGAGAGAGGCGGGAGAGATGGAGGCCATTTAGTAAGTTGTTACAGTAGTCAAGTCGGGAAATTACCAGGGAGTGGATGAGCTGTTTGGTAGTTTCAGCACTCAGAAACGGACGAATTTTGGAGATATTGCGTAGGTGGTTGCGGCAGGATGAAGAGAGCAGTTGGATGTGGGGAATGAAGGACAGATTTGAGTCAAGCGTGACTCCGAGGCAGCGGACTTGGGGTGATGGGGAGATAGTGGTGCCGCCAACAGTGATAGAAAAATTAGAGACTGGAGTGGAGCTAGAGGGGGGAATTAGAAGTAGTTCGGTCTTGGACATATTTATTTTTAGGTGGTGAGAGGCCATCCAGGAGGAAATGCCAGATAAGCAGTCGCTGATGTGAGAGTTGACAGAAGGAGAGAGTGCAGGGGTGGAAAGGTAGATCTGGGTATCATCAGCATAGAGGTGATAGCTGAAGCCATAGCTGTTGATAAGTTTACCCAGTGAAGAAGTGTAAATAGAGAAGAGTAGAGGACCCAGGACAGAGTCTTGAGGTACTCCAACAGACAGGGGCAATAGAGAGGAGGAGTCACCAGCAAAAGAGACAGAGAAGGATCTGTTAGAGAGATAAGGGTGAATCCAGGAGAGGGCAGTGTCACAGAGACCAAGAGAACTGAGAGACCATAGGAGAAGGGGATGGTCAACAGTGTCAAAGGCAGCAGATAGGTCAAGTAAGATGAGAATAGAGTAGTAGCCTTTGTTTTTAGCAGAAAAGAGATTGTTAGTAACCTTTGTGAGGGCAGTCTGAGTTGAGTGTTGGGGACGGAAGCCATATTGCAGGGGGTCGAGCAATGAGTTGGAGGACAGGAAGTGGGTTAGGCGATTGAAAACTAGTTTTTCAAGGAGTTTTGAAGCTAGTGGAAGCAGTGATATGGGGCAGTAGTTTGCATGGGAGTTAGGGTCGAGGGAGGGTTTTTTGAGGATGGGGGTGACCTTCGCATGTTTGAAGGAGGCAGGGAATGAGCCGGTAGAAAGGGATAGGTTAAATATGTGAGTAAGAGCCAGAGTGAGGGTGGTAGACAGAGGAGGAATTAGATGTGAAGGAATAGTGTCAAGTGGGCAGGTAGTGAGGTGTGAGGAAGACAAAAGGGAAGCCACTTCACTCTCAGTGGTTGGGAGGAGCGTGCAGAGAGTGGCAGAGGGGGTGACTGGGAGAGGAGTTGGGAGATTGCAGGTTTGTGTTGGGATGTTTCCTCGGATTGCAAGTGTTTTATTGAGAAAATAGTCAGCAAGGCCCTGAATGCAGATGAGGGGGGTGGTGCAGGTGGGTAGAGGAGAGAGTTGAAAATAGAGAAGAGTCTTTTAAAGGGACATGAACCACAAAATGTTTCTTTCATGCTTCAGATAGAGCATTCATTTAAAAAAAAAAAAACTTTCCAATTTACATATATTATACATTTTCTTCATTCTCTTGGCATCCTTTATTTAAAGAACAACCATTCACTACTGGGAGCTAGCAGAAAACATTGGTAAGCAATTGACAAGATGCACGTATGTGCAACCATCAATCAGCAGATAGCTTCCAACTCCTGAGTCTACATAGATATGCTTTTCAACCAAGGATACCAAAACAACTGACCAGATAAAAGAAGTAAATTGGAAAGTTGTTTAATATTGTATAGCTGAACCATGAAAGAAAAATCAGAGGTTTCATCTTCCTTTAAGAGTAGGCAGACTGTGCATATTGCTGCCCATGACTTATGCAATGTTTTAGGAGGACAGGTTAAGACGGTTAGGCAGAGGAGTAGTGCTAGAGTATTGACTGGGGCTGCTCTTCCTGCTGGCATTGACACCTCTGTATCTTTTGCATGAGTTCCTGGCAGCCAGAACAGTAATGGCTTCCTCTAGGACTGCCAGGAGTGCCCAGGAGATGTTACAGTGAATATTGTAGCATTCACATCTTCAGTTTCTGCTGCATCAGTGGGGCCATAGATGTCCACTACAGAGGCTGGGCCTTCATGCTCTGCTGGCAAACCCATAGCCAGTGTCATCTCTAGGTGAGAAGTCTGTTTTTGTACTCTCTCATTTTTCAGACAGTTCTACTGAGAATAGCTCTAATAATGTTCTTTAGGGTTTGTAGGCAAAGGTCAAAAACAAATGTTCCATATGATAAAAAAAAGCTGATGGTTGGACAGGGGACTTAAAGGGATGGTCAGGTTTCTACAAGGCAACATGAGGTCTCAGTTATTAAAGTGGCAACAACAGCTGTGAAGGTGGCTGCAGGACATGGGGTGGCTGTTCAAGGAAACATGCATCTGTGTGTGGTTCATTCATTACATGTACATTTATAGGCCATTAGCTGAAGACAAGTCTAAGGATGCATTATAGCATTCCAAATGGAGTCTGTTGAGTGGCTTGCTTGTTTGAGAACAGGATATATGCAGTAGATGGTATCAGAATATGAGGTTTAGCTGTTTATGGTAGTTTTTGCTCTTGTTCTTTTTGGTGGAGGCATTGCATGTGGCAAAGTTTGTGGCTTTGTCTAAATTGGTGGTAGCTTGTGGTATGAAGCTGGAACAGACCTATCCTAAGATATTTTGCTTTATGTATGGCAATCCAACAAAGAGGTAAGCTTGGTGCTGTCAGTGAAGTGGATAACTGATTTTCTATGTTGTCATCTGGCTAAAGGGGCTTAATTTTTCATCCATGTGGATGATGCAGCATTATTGCACTTTCAGTTTTGCATAGTACTGGGCTGGGTGGCTAAGCATGTTGGTTTAGACATGGCTAAGATTGCTCCACATTCCTTAAGAATAGGGGTGGCTACTAGTGCTGCTACAAGTATTCAGTTGGTGGACATTTGTCGTTTGGGTAGATGGTGGTCAAAAAGATATAGGCTATGGGGCCGATTTAACATTATGCGAATGGACATGATCCGATATTGCAGAATATGTCCACTGCACATCGATAAATGCCGACAGCATACGCTGTCGGCATTTATCATTGCCCCAGCAGTTCTGGTGGACTGCTGGTGCAATGTCGCCCCCTGCAGAAGCTCCATACGGAGCTTGATAAATATGCCCCCAAATGTGAAGTGATTATCTCCATTCTGCTTTGACTGTTTGCACGTGTTTTTTATTTTGTTATTTTTCTGACTTCTTTCCTGTCAATTAGTTTTTTTTAACCTTTTGGTTGCCTGCTTTGCTAGGCTTGTTCTAAGTTAAATCCATTGTGTGGATTGTTGGCCATTCACTGGGTCTAAGACTTTGACCTTGCAAAGTGGACAGCAAATTTGTTTCCCTCTGTTAGAGCATCCATTAGGACAAGGTTCTTCAAACCTTTTTTTCCCAAGACCCAGTGCCATGATACCACAAACCTTTGTGATCCTTTTTTTATGCTTGGTCTGAAGTAATATACAACAAGATAGCTGCAATGTTTGGCAAAGTGACTAAAATGTGTGAGGAATTTATTCCTGATTGTAGTCAAACTTGAAAGTGTTGTAAAAGGTATTAGCACACACACACATACACCATACACACTCTCATACAACACACACATTACAGACACCCTCATACAACACATGCCACACACACTCTCATACAACACATGCCACACACACTCTCATACAACACATGCCACACACACTCTCATACAACACATGCCACACACACTCTCATACAACACACACTCTCATACAACACATACTCTTATACAACACACACAAACTCTCATATAACCCCTTCACTACCGGGACTTTCAGAGAAAAACTTGCCCAAAATACTGGAGAATTTTTAGCATTTTTGCTATCACTCCATTTAAACAGAAATAGAGCCTTGTTTTGTTTTTTTAATTTACCTGTCAAAACTATATACAGTATATATATTTTTAAGTAGACAGCCAAGGTATTGATCTAGGCCCATTTTGTTATATTTCATACCACCATTTCACCGCCAAATGCGAACAAATTAAAAAAATAAATGTTAATTTTTTCAGAAACTTTAGGTTTCTCACTGAAATTATTTACATACTGCTTGTGCAATCATGGCAAAAATGGTTGTAAAAGTTTCTCATTGTTCAAAAATAGCAGACATATATGGCTTTACCATTGCTTTTTGGTAATTAGAAGCCCGCTAATTGCAGCTGTGCACCACACTTCTATTATTCCCAGCAGTAAAGGGGTTAATTAGGTAGCTTAAAAGGTTAATTTTAGCTTTAGTGTAAAGATTACCCTCCCATCTGACACTTCCCAACCCCTGATCCCTACCTGACCCCTCCCAAACAGCTCTCTGCCTTCCCTCAGCTCCCCACAGGTCACCCCCCCCCCCATCTTAGGTACTGGCAGACAGTCTGCCAGTATAAAAATGTAAGGCTTTTTTTTTTTTTTAAATAAACTTTTTATTGAGGAAATATAAGTTATACACATAATAAGGACAATTTCCAAATTACAAAATTGGATCCATCAAAGTATAACAATGTTTTAAATAAGTGCCTATTATATTAATATCAATAACCTCATTTTGTTTTTTTAGCATAAAAAAGAATGAGAGAGAAAAGAGGGAAAGTTAAAGAAAGTAGAAAGAAGGATTGTCATTTGTTGTGGAGTGCTCATACTACATGTCTCGTCCACATATCAAACCAAAGTATCCTCTAAGCTGTCATAAAATTGTGTCTTATGTCTTCATGTCATTTAGTGTATTTGTTGTATGTGTAATCTTCCCAAATAAAGAGCATCTCATGAAAGAAGTCTTTGCACATTATTATAACCCCTTAACAACCAACGTCGTACCCTGTACGACGTTGGTCATTATGCCCTTAAGGACCAGCGATGTACCCTGTACGTTGCTGCAGTTCTGGGCTTCTCTCTTCCGCGATCTCGCTCAAAATAGCAAGATTGCGCTATTTCTGCATGCCCCACGAGTGGGGCACTGCAGAAATAGAATTGCAAAGTTGACAATGCAGAGAGGGCCACAGCGATGGTGCCGCTCGTTGGTGGTTGGGAGCCAATGCTGGGAGGCGGGTGGTCGACCCATCGCCGGTGCGTGCTCCAGATCCTGTGATGAAAATGTCCATGAGCATGCAAGGAGGCGGGGGGCTTGTGCACAGCCATAATACTGAAGGGAAGGAGGGAAAGGGAGAGGGAGTGGGGAAAAAATTGTTTGGAAAGGGATCCTGGAGGGGGAGGGGGTAGGGTATTGAGGGAGGAAGCTATACTACAGAAAAATCGTGTTTTTTATTTTATTTAAAAAAAAAAAAAAGAATTATATGGACAACTGGGTACTGGCAGACAGCTGCCAGTACCCAAGATGGCGGACAATAAGGTAGAGGGGGGAGGGTTAGAGAGCTGTTTGGGGGGGATCAGGGAGGTTGGGGGCTAAGGGGAGATCCTAAAAGACAGAATAAATATTTTAAAAAAAAATTAAATAAAAAAAAAAAGCCTTTTATTTTAGTACTGGCAGACTTTCTGCCAGTACTCAACATGGCAGGGACAATTGTGGGGTGGGGGAGGGAAGAGAGCTGTTTGGGAGAGATCAGGGGGTGGGATGTGTCAGGTGGGAGGCTGATCTCTACTCTAAAGCTAAAATTAACCCTACAAGCTACCTAATTAACCTTTTCACTGCTGGGCATAATTAGGGTTGCCACCTCAGCCATGTTTTCCTGGATACTTATGAATTAGACATGCTGCAGGGTGTGCAGGAAGCAACATGTATTGTGTTTCTGGACAGCACTATTCATATTCCTCCCTGCACACCCTGCAGCATGTGTAACGTATAAGTGTTCTGTATTTTAAGGGACGGGTAGACACCCTAGGCATAATACACGTGTGGTGCATAGCGGCATTTAGCGGCCTTCTAATTACTCAAAAGCAATGCCAAAGCCATATATGTCTGCTATTTCTGAACAAAGGAGATCCCAGAGAAGCATTTACAACCATTTGTGCCATGATTGCACTAACTGTTTGTAAATAATTTTAGTGAGAAACCAAAAACTGTGAAAAATGTAACCATTTTTTTTATTTGATTGCATTTAGCAGTGAAATGGTGGCATGAAATATACCAAAATGGGCCTAGATCAATACTTTGGCTTATCTATTACACTACACTAAAGCTAAAATTAACCCTACAAGCTCTCTAAAAGCTCCATAATTAACCACTTCACTGGTGGGCATAATACACGTGTGGTGCGCAGTGGCATTTAGCGGCCTTCTAATTACCAAAAAGCAAAGCCAAAGCCATATATGTCTGCTATTTATGAACAAAGGGGATCTCAGAGAAGCATTTACAACCATTTGTGCCATAATTGCACAAGCTGTTTGTAAATAATTTCAGTGAGAAACCTAAAGTTTGTGAAAAAGTTTGTGAAAAAGTAAAAAAATATTTTTATTTGATCACATTTGGCGGTGAAATGGTAGCATGAAAAATACCAAAATGGGCCTAGATCAATACTTTGGGTTGTCTACTAAAACAAAATATATACATGTCAAGGGATATTCAGGGATTCCTAACAGATATTAGTGTTACAATGTCCCTATCGCTAATTTTGGGGAAAAAATGGTTTGGAAATGGCATAGTGCTACTTGTACTTATTGCCCAATAACTTGCAAAAAAAGCAAAGAACATGTAAACAGTGGGTATTTCTAAACTATTTAGCATGGGTGTTTTTTGGTGGTTGTAGATGTGTAACAGATTTTGGGGGTCAAATTTAGAAAAAGTGTGTTTTATCCATTTTTCATCATTTTATAATTTTTTATAGTAAATTGTAAGATATGATGAAAAAAACGGTATATAATATGTGTGGGTACAGTTAATCAGTAAGAGGGAAATTACAGTTAAACACAAACACTGCAGAAATGTAAAAATAGCCCTGGTCCTTAAGGGTAAGAAATTGAAAAATGGCCTTGTCCTTAATGGGTAAATGTAATGGTATCCTTTCAGTTGTATAGTTTTGTGTATAGAATCAACCCACTGGGCTATAGCAGGGGATTTGTCTTGTTTCCAAAGTTGGGCAATTCATGCTTTTAGGCAATTTTTGGGGGGGTTTATTTAACAACCATATTAACGGGTCTGGTGGTATATTTATTCCCAGCAGTTTTCCTGTTAGGGATATTACTTCCTTGCAGAAAGTGTTTAGATTATTGCAATTCCACCATATATGTCCCATAATTCCAACATCGTGTTTACAACGACAATATAGGTCTGATCTCTGTGGGTATAAGGTCTTTCAGCATGTGGAAGTAAAATACCAG